>NC_135517.1:7696785-8026428 GCF_051989575.1 Stigmatopora nigra
TGAATAATTCAGTGTCTGCACTTGTGAAACATTCATATGACCTCACAAACAGTTTTATATTTTTCACACCAACTATACAAATTTTATGCATTTACAAGGAATCTTTTAAACATTTTTTATATTCTAAGGAACACCACAGAGCTTGACAAACATTAACTGACATTTCATTGCTTCTCTTATCACAGGGTTTGTCAAGGATGGCAGAAGGTTAAAATCCTTACCCCGGGATAGAGTGAGTGAAGCATCCTGGGCCATCTTTTTCTGTAAAGGGTCATTGAATCTTTCTTGCTCTGATCCTGGTGCTTCTTTGAGGGATTTTTTGGTGCGCCTGGGGGAAACAACTGGAGCCGGCTAGCCCATTTGCAAAATGTTTGCCTTACATGTACTCCCATTTGGTGTCCTAATGTAGTCACAGGACCCAATTCTCAGTAGATCTATACACTTTAATGAGATCCGATACAAGTTACATTAAACAAGTTACATTTAAAGGAAAATTCTTTGACAATAATAGCTTTGATGCTAAGGAAAATTTATTTTCATACAGTTCAATTGACTTTTTTTTAAATAATGAATATATTGTTAACTTAGAACATTCTTAAATGTAAAACGATCCAAGTTCCCCACCAAATTAGGATTTGCACTCAAATTACAACTTTTATACTGCAAAAAAGACGTTTTTGTCACAACATATTTTAAAATAAATACCACTCTAGTGGTGCCTTTCTAACCATTCACTGCAAAACACTTAGAACTTTTGTATTGGATCTTATTATAGTTCAATGTTGCAACTAACAATTTGGCAGGTGAGTGTTTTGATAAAATGTTATTCATCTTTTAACTAAGTGAATATCTGACAAAAAGTAGTTTCAGAATAGTAGTTCATATTAAAAGACAGTTCCACATGCCAAACAGGATGCTCCCCACACTCTTCCTATGCATTTTCTTTCCCTTTTCCCCCAAACTCAAACTACAGTATGGAGTATAGCTACATGTGGTAGAGCTGCCTTTTATTTATTTTCTCTTCAAAACAAATTGCATGCTACTGGGCCTATGGTGTGTTCTGGAGCAATCCTAACATTTTTGGATGGCAAATGATGAAAACGCCTTGACTTTCAGGTGACATCTCCCGTGTTGAAGTCTTTCGCCAGTTTTCTCTCCTCGCATCTTTCCAGCCCGAGAAGCTGAGGAGAAGGAGTCTCCAGTTCAGTCGCTGCGACAAACCTTCCACCACCCCATCATTGTACGGTTCAGATGCCAATTAGTATAATCTTCTTATTAGGTGATCAAAACTTGGAGAAAAAAACAAATGCATCATTTCTAGGCTTAAATTTCACAATGTTCGCTATACTGGTGTTTCAATGTATCCAAGTTGGAATGATCAAATCAAGTTACTATTGCGCTTTCAAGGGTTCTGTCAGCCTGCTTTTTATTATTTTATTTCATTTTTTGGTGATAGGACTATTTCCTTGATGCAAACTTTTAAATTAAGATTTAATTGTATTTTTTTTGCTTTCAAGTGGCTGATAGTCAATTTCAAGAAGTTATAAAATAATATGAATAATGTTTTTTTTTTAAAACAGAATGATTATGCAAATTAGCGACAATAGACATCGTTGGTTAATTTTTTTTAAAGGCTGCTTTAAAAAACATTATTCTTTTTTGCTTTCAAGTTGCTGATAGTCAAGTTCGAGAAGTTTCAAGATAATATTAATAATGATTTTAAAAAACTGGTTTATGATGCAAATTAGCGACAATAGACTTTGGTTGAAAATGTTTTTTTTTAAAGGCTGCTTTGGAATGTGATTATTTTGCAACAAAAAGTAATCAAGGGATCAAATGGGATAGGGTTAGGCCCACTAAAGAAAAGAAGGTGGTCAAGATTGTGACTTTAAAGTGACAATCTTTATAATTTTATAATTGAATTATTAAAATGTTGAATTCTGTCTTTAAAATCAGAAATTGACTTCAACTCAGAATGTTGACAACATTTGTTCCCATCAATAGACCTATTACTCTTCTATAGAGTTAATAAGTCATTATTTGAGTTTGAATTTCATTTATAATTCCGATCAAAGATTTTTTATGATGTCATTTGTCTAGTATATAGCTCTTGACGCGCCTTCAGATTTCATTGCAGTTTTCTTACTAATGTTTAACCTCTGAATAACATGCACGCTGATGACTGATATGAAAACTGGCACGTGAGTCCAGCACGCGTGTTAACTGCTGACAAATATTTATTCATACCAATATCATTTTCAACTATACAAGGGCAGAGTGTTTTGTTTTGATGACTTGTCAATGCTGTTAAATGCTGATAGCCACTCTGCAATTTATCATCTGGGGACTCATTTTTCCATTGGCCTATTTCTTAACTTTCCTCACAATCGTCATTAATGCACAATCAGAAAATAGGCACGTGCACTATACTTCTTTTGCTTTAAGGTGTTGTGTATCATTTGTAAATTGAAGACTTAATAATAAAATCATGTCAATATATTATATATGTAGAATTAGTTGAACAATACCAACACATAAAGTCATTGATATTTGTTTTTTCCCCCCTTTTAATAGTCTTGTTACTTCATGAATGTAAGGGTGAAAAATCTATATACAAGTTGTCAATAGAATGTCTTTTCATTCTTCAAGAAAGGTATTGCAAATGTATACAAGACAAAATATTAATACACAACGAGGAGTAGACAGTGAAAGCTTTTATTGCCATCTAATCATGCTGTATTGGCACTGTAATAAACATCACAAGGTCACATGTTTATCATTCATTCTGTAAACAATTGGACCCACTTGACGCAGATAGACGAATAAAAACTTCAGTGGGTCTGATGGTAATGTATGATCAAACTAATTACTAAATGTTTTAGTACTGATAATTAGTGGCTTTGTACTTTGAGCAAAAGCACAAAGTACAAAGCAAATCAAAGTAAATGGAATTATCAATATATAATCTCTCCTCATAATTTGGATAGGTTACCAAAATGTAAAATCCAAGTTTATCCCAATAATGTAAAATAGACTAGATACACCGCCACACCCAAAGAGGGCGCTAAATAACGTTTTGAGCATTTTCACACGCTACGAAGAATAAATCCGGAAGTATGTGCTTTCGTTTCTGGCTTCTGCTTAAGCTAACGTTCGCGTCTTCTTCGCCCTACTGATCTGAGATTTGTCCTCTAAAATTCAAGCACTTTCTCGTATCCAGACCCGATTTAACGTTTTGCTGGGGTCTGAGAAGAGGTATGTCCAACCCAACACACGATGACAAAATCCATCCAAGTTGACAGCCAACTGGTGTTTATAGCGCCACGACTGCTAGCATTTGCCACCCAAACGTAGCCGTGGCCTGTGTTAGCCTCCGGTCGCTAATGGGCATTTACACACTGGCGATTCGTCTAAGTGTTTTCAAAACATAATAGTTTATTCGAGGTGTCGATTAACTAGATCGTTGGAGCCGATTAAAGGAGGCTGGCTTTTAGCTAAGTGTTCATGTTGGATTACGCAGCCCCCGCCCCCCCTCGACACTTTCTTGAATGCCATCGCACGTCATCGTAACGAGCATTGAGTGACGCAACGATAAAAAAAAAGTCTTATACTTATTTGTTATGTTAACATTGGAACGTTGCTTTGGTTTCCTCTGCGCCACTTGGTTTACGAGGAACTTGTAAAGATGCGCGATTCAACATGTCAAGCAAGAATGATTGATGCTTATTCATGTTAAATGTTTTCAAGCACACATTGTTGTGTTAACATTTTTTCATTGTATCCACCTGATTTCAGGTAGTATAGTTTTATTCAACAACATTTGTCATAATCATTAGTGATCCTTCATTTTCTAGGAAAACAGTTCCTCTTTTAATTTTAAACAATCTGAAATCAAGATGCTCATATGCTGACATTTGTAGGTAAAATGTGGGAAATATCACGATTAAATCATGATGAATAAAAGGTTTGTGCTTGTCATTTGCCAGGATCATTGCAGATAGCTACTCGTTTGGCCATTTAATTAAATAGAAACAGAGCATGTTTGTTTATTTATTTATTCATTTACATCATGACAATTCTTTTTACACCAACAGATGAACAACAACGGGAAGAAGAGAGCTCCAACCACAGCTACTCAGCGACTTAAGCAGGATTACCTCCGGATAAAGAAAGACCCTGTGCCTTACATCTGTGCTGAGCCTCTCCCCTCCAACATTCTAGAATGGTACACTCTTCCCTTCGCAACAAACCTTACTTTTCAATGATAGTAATATTATTTTAACCATTAAAATTTAACATACCAAATGAAGTCTTGGCAAGAAAATGGAAAAAAATTATGCAAGCTAGTGCTCTCTTTCTCACACCAAAGAAACTTGTTTTTGCTACTATTATTTCCATAGAAAAAAATGTTATTGAGCCAAACCATTTTTTTGTTCATCTCTACACGTTGCTCTAGAAAAGAGGATAATACGGTGGTACCTCGACATAAGAGCCCCCCACCCACATACGAGTAAATTTGCGGGCAAATAATTATCTCTTGATATGAGACAAATTATAAGATACTAGAAAGCCAGGTGGCCAAGACATGAGAGGATTAGAAGCAATAATAACTATTTTCCAATCCAATATCCTGTTTTTAGTGTTTTTTTTCCAGAGGGTTGGAACGAATTAATTCGTTAATTTCATTTCAATGGGAAACGTTCCCTCGAGTTACGAGGAGATCGACATACCAGTTCAGTTCCGGAACAAATTAATCTCGTCTCTCAAGGTACCACTGTATTGCACAATATACTTTTCATCTCGCACAGCAGTATTACACAACACAGTGTTTTAAAACAATTTTACTAGTAGGAGCGTGTGTCTGTATGGAAAACCCTGTGAACCAAGGAAAACTGTTGCGTCAGTGTAATATAGAAGAATTGTTTGTTTTTCCAGGTGTAATCTTTAGTTGTGGCACGCCTTTTTCCTCTTATCATCTGCCACTTCATTATTTACAATTCTTTTCAAGCATTAAAACGTGACTGTGTTACTGCCCTAAATGCACATGTGCACAGTCCTGGCTGGGCAAAGGTGAAAAATAGGAAAGGAAAAAAAGATTTGAGTCGAACATCCACCTTGTGTTGGTCTCTATTGTTTTGGAATTTGTTTTAAAGTCAGAAGGGCAGACTAAAGTTGCATTAAACTTCAATTATTTTCATGTTAAGACTTGCCTCAAGTGTATAATTTGTGAGCAAAGTGAGCTCACAGATTGGCAAATGTTGTCTGTCTTCAAATGCGACAATACAAGCAATTTTTATGTTATAAATATTATAAATATGGCCTTGTTTTCACTTGCAGGCACTACGTTGTGAGAGGTCCTGAAAAGACACCATACGAAGGTATAAACCTACTCAGAAGTTTATTTGTAGTCTCTTGGACGATGTGGTTGTTGATCAAGCATAACATAAATGGTTTCTGTCAGTCACAGGAGCCACAATTAATACTTCTAGTTAAATGTGGCAGCACAACCCACAGGATTTTGCGGTTCGACCAAAAACGGAAAATTATGCGTCAACTGGTTTTATAATGTCACCAAAGATTGATGAACAGGTTCACTGGATCTACCGCTTCCAACGAAGCCAGTCCAATGACACTAATTGAGCGGAATCAGGACGTGTATATACACGTCGTTTCAGAGCAAGCTTTTGACTTACAGAAAGAGCAAAGTGAAACTAAATGGAACATGAGCCTTAAGGGGAAAACACTTTCTTAATTATCAACTGTAAATCTATTGTTATTGAATATAAAATTCCACAAAAGTTTACTTAATCTGGATTTTTTTTAATTGGGTTTTTGAACATTTATTTATTGACAATTTTTTTCTAGAGGAAGCGCAAATAACACATACTTTGTCAACCACTGTCTTAGAATAGATTTTTTTCAGCTTTTTTTCATTTCTCAAACGTCAGTAGTGTTTTTTTGTGTTTTGTTTACTTTTCCCATGTAATTCAACCAAATTATTTTTTTCCTATCCATATTTGTTTCTTGTAGGGGGTTACTATCACGGAAAGCTCATATTTCCTCGGGAATTCCCATTTAAACCACCCAGTATCTACATGATAACACCCAACGGCAGATTTAAATGTAACATAAGGTAAGAAGATCCTTTTCTTTGTTTGGCAGGGGTTCTTTTCTTACAGTGGTGTTTTTTAAAAAAAATAATATGCTGTGCCTTAACAATGCGTACTCTTCCCCCACAGGTTGTGTTTATCCATCACAGACTTCCACCCAGACACGTGGAACCCGGCGTGGTCGGTGTCCACCATCCTCACAGGTTTGCTCAGCTTCATGGTGGAGAAGGGCCCCACCTTGGGCAGTATCGAAACCTCAGACCATACGGTGAGCTCAACTCGTTTGTGTGTGTGTGAGAGAGACAAAAGGAGCCTGATCAGGAGGATGCCTGACGGGTGAATGACATTTCAATGGGATTGTTGATTTAATAATGTACAAGAAAACTGGTCAGTGCACAAAGTGAACTTCTCAGTCAAGTTCAGCATGTAAAGGCTATGCCCCTCCTCCTCCTCCCCAGAAAAGACAACTGTCAGCCCAAAGCCTCGCCTTCAACCTCAAGGACAAAATCTTCTGTGAACTTTTCCCTGATGTTGTGGAGGTGAGAAATCTTCTCAGTTCTCGTTCTGACCCGGACCCCCGCTTTCCTATTGGTCTGAATCGTGTTTTGTCTGCCGTCAACTAGGAAATGAAGCAAAAGCAAAAAGCACAGGAAGAGTTAAACGCACGCACACAGCCCCTTCCCTTACCGGACGTGGTCCCCGACGGCGACCCCCAACAGGTCCACTATGGTCTCCCCGCCCTTAACGGAGGTCCCATCCCTCTGGGAGGCGGCAACCCCGCTCAGGGCCTGCAGCAAGCCAATCGCAACCATGGACTTCTAGGTGGCGCTCTAGCCAACCTGTTTGTGATCGTGGGCTTCGCCGCCTTTGCCTACACGGTCAAGTACGTGCTGAGGAGCATAGCGCAGGATTGAGAGCCGGACAAACGTCAGGGGGAGGACGGGGACGTATGGTCCCGAGAGCGCCACGGGCTCCGCACGAACCGAAAACAGTACGACCCGGACTAAAGGGGAGGGAGGGATCGGTGGCGGAATCAAACGCGGCTCATGGGTTGTGGACTCCAGTCGCTTCTGTGGACTGGCGTCTCCAAAAAAACACTTTTCCTTCCTCCTCGGTAAAACGACATTTCTTCCGGAACGGTTATTGTTTTTATTCGTTTCTGCTGGCATAGAGTTTACACAAAAAAGGGAGGGGCCAACGCCACCATCTTTGTTTGAAAAGAACTAGAGGCAAACAACAATCACCTGTTTACCTTCTCTTATGCTGTTTGTATTTCCGTCAGAATTGTCTTTACTTTTTTTTTGCTGTTTTTAATCTCACCGATGATAAATATCTACCCTTGAATCTGTTTACCTGAAGCACCAAAGGAATGTCTTCATAGGAAATTCCAGCGAGCCGTTGGGGCGCACGCCCCCAGCGTTTTCCAGCCAACCCATGAGCCCAATATGTCGCCAGTCGGGACCAGTGCCGTTGGGAAATGCTTTAGCTGACCACTTTAGCGACGCTCTGCCCGCGCCCAATTTGTAGACGTGGGAGGAGAATCAACATTTTCTTTAAAATGTGTATTTTCTTTCAGATCAATCTTGTCGTTTTAATTTATAGACAAAGCCTTGGAGTGCGTAGCCGGAAAACATGATAAAGTGTCCATCATTGTACATTTGTCCATCGCGTTTATTAGTGAAGCTAGTGGACTTCTTTTTCAGCACCGACACTTCAGAAATAAACAAATCTAAATGGACTTTGCTTGTCATCGTATGGCCAAACAACCTTCATGCTTCACTTCCTCTTTTTAGAAGGAAGGCAAATCAATAAGACTGCTTGGCCACCTAATGCAATTCATACTGCACCTTTTTTTCCATTTTCAATAGCAATAGGCATTTCTGAGACTGGTTTCCAATTTCGTTTCCTTCGAAGTTTCACTTCAATTAAGTCATATAAAAATTATGCTTTCTGCCAATTGCAATACAATAAGAATAAAAACATTACTAGTAAAGATGTTGAATTGGGCGTTAGGTCATAACAGTACTAGTCTCGTGAGTACTGGTATCAGATAGCCTATCCACACAATAGATTTAGGCAATAAATCATCATTGATGATGATTATTGGAAAACATAATACAGTGTTCCCTTGCTACTTCGCGCTTCAGCTACCGCGGACTCAGAGCTTCGTGGATTTTCTTCAGGATTTTTTTTTCAAATCCCGGTTGGGACACATTTTCACTTAGTTGTTTCTGTGTACTTCTTGTCAAGAGACTCAAATGATCACAAAGGAAAGTGTAGTCACTTGGTGGCGCAGGGGTTTGTTCACTGGACTCCTGCCTGGGAGACCTGAGTTCAATTCCTGGTTGGGACACTTTTTCACTTAGTTATTTCTGTGGACTTCTTGTCAAGAGACTCAAATGATTACAAATTAAAGTGTAGTCACTTGGTGGTGTAGTGGTTAACTCACCTGTCTCCCATCTGGGAGACCTGGGTTTGATTCCCAGTTGAGACACTTTTTCACTTAGGTATTTCTGTGGACTTCTTGGAAAGACACTGAAATGATTACAAAGGAAAGTGTAGTCACTTGGTTGGCGCAGGGGTTAGTTCACAGGACTCTGGTCTGGGGGACCTGGGTTCAATTCCCGGTCGAGACTCTTTTTCAATCGACGATAATAAAAATCCTTGATCATTATGTAAAAAAAAAAAAAACACAGAGTTATTGTTGGGTTTCTTTTTTAATAAATTATATCTAAACCACCACCAGATAACTTGTTTTTCTTTCCTGCATAGGAAAAATGGATTTTATCATCCTGATAAAGCTTTGGTTATCAGGGAGTTTTAGATGTAAGTATTTTTGATTGGTATTTTTATTGATGTATAGGGGAATTCCATAGATGAGCACCAAGATCCTCACTTTACTGTATGAACGTGGTAATTGCAAAATTACGCCACGCCACAGGAGGGCAGTAGTTGTTGGCTGCAACAAAAAAGAACAGCTATTGTGCGTAGGCCAACCAGCTGTTTAAATTTGGCACATGCGCTGTACCTCATTCTTTCAGGAAGCCATCTCACTTCCGGCGGTCGAGACACATGTATCCGAACGAGGTAAGTTCTCTTGCGTTTTACGGTCATAAGTGCGTTTTATCACGCCATCGTGAGACTTATTATTAGTAATCGATTGAGCCCAAAACGCCGGTTAATCTGTTACTTTAATGCCAGCTTCAACACACCGTCGACAATTGAAGTTTGAAATCCTTTTCCTCTCCAGATGTGTGCCGCATCTGACTAGCTATTTTAGCATTAGTGACACGACGACACTTTTCATTTGGCTTTAATCGTATTGTCCTTTTTCTGTCCATTATTCCGTCGTGTAGAAATACTTTTAATCTAATCAAACAAAGTCGAGATGTCAATGTAAGTATAGTTAGTTTGATGGGTAGATGACATCCAGTGGCACGACTTGTGTTGTATGTAAACCGATTTCACACTTAACATTATTGATGCAAAATAGTGATGTCAACTTTCTTATAACTGTTATCGCTACTGTGTATATTTAATCGCCTTATCTGTACTAAACGCCTCAATTTTTAATTGTTCTGATTTCACTCTAAACATTATTGATGCAAAAATAGTTATGTCTACTTTCTTCTAACTGTTATTGCTACTGTGTATATTTAATCACCTTGTCTGATAAAGGGAAAAGAAAAGCTCAACACGGCGCACTAGCTTATTTTCATTTATCAGCTTGATCGTATATTAATAAGTTTTTTGTCAGATTTATCAGCATGAGTATAGTTAGTTTGATGGGTAGATGCTCTCTCCTAAATTACATCCAGTGGTACAACTAATGTTGGATGTAAAGATAGATTCCACCACGAGTGCCATTTCCAATTTATAATTGTTCTGATTTCACACTATAAAAAATATTGATACAAAAATGGTTACGTCAACTTTCTTCTGTTATTGCTACTGTGTATATTTAATCGCCTTGTCTGAAAAGGGTAAAGAATAGCACGTAGCAGTCACTAACTTATTTTCATTCATTATCTTGATTGTATATTATTAAGTTTGTTGTAAGATTTCTCCATTTTGCAATAATAGTTTTGCAACTCCCAACTAGTTTGGTTAAATCAAGTTCTCTCTTTTTAGCATCCGGATGCAGCTCTTCCAGAGTGTCCAGAACACACGCCCTCGAGGTTAAAGGAGAGGAGATTGGGCCAGATCAAGGTAAAATGAATTCCAAAGAAAACATTAAGCCTTTTTGGTGAATCTTAATTCTTTATATTAAGTTTTGTTTTCTTCTTTGTACACATCAGGTCCATGTCACTTGTGACTTATCTGCACTTCAGAGATGACTGGCAGGCTTCTCAAAGGTTAACGTATTTGTTTCTTGCAAAGTATCCAAGTCTTCATCCAAACTAAATAAAAGCTTTAAATATTATAATCTTGTGGAACTCCATGATGTGATATCTGATCTTTATGGTGAGGTTTCACTGAACATAAGTTGGTGTTGTGACCTCTTATATCGGTAAAGTCCACAAGGATATTATTAAAGATTAGAAACTTCATTTGTTAAAGTAGATTTTTCTTAAGTCAATTTCCCAAGTACAAGACTAGTGTTTATTCTTTCTTCAAGTGTTTACTCCCCTTGGTTTTAAAAAAAAAAAATCCTAAATATATATTATTTCTCCAGCTTTATAAAAAAAATATTCTAAGTGTTAACTGCTCCAACTTTCTTTTAAAATATGGTTTATTCCTTCAGCTATGAAAAAAAATGTTAAATTCCCCTTGGTTTTAAAAAAAAAAATTAAATCCTAAATATATTATTTCTCCAGCTTTTTAAAATAATATTCCAAATGTTAACTGCTCAAACTTTTAAAAGTTTATTTCTCCAGCTTTTTGGAAAAAAAAAATCTAAATGTTTATTGCTCCAACTTTTTAAAAAATATTATATAAGCTAAATCTATATACCCACAATTTTTGGATAATCAATTTATTCTCCCAGCTTTTTTGTTCTAATTTTTATATTCATTCCCCCAGCTTTTTTACCTACAGATTCCACCATCTTTTTTTTCCCAATTTTTTTGCCTAAGTGTTTATCCCCCCCAGCATTTTAAAAAAAATATTCTAAGTGTTTATTGCCGTTTTTTTGTTCATTTTTTTTTCTAAGTGTTTATTGCCCTTTTTTTGTTCATTTTTTTTCTAAGTGTTTATTGCCCTTTTTTTGTTCATTTTTTTTCTAAGTGTTTATTGCCCTTTTTTTGTTCATTTTTTTCTAAGTGTATACTGCCCTTTCTTGGTTCTTTATTTTTTTTATTTAATTTTTCTAAGTGTTTTTTGCAAATTTAAAATGTTTATTTGTAAATAAAATATTTTAACTTTGATTGTGACTTGCATCTTTTGTTAAAGACAAAACACATGCATACATTTAAAAGCTTTTATTTTGAAAAACTTGAACAAAATAAAGTAATTCCTCCAGTCACCAGCAGGAAATACAGGAAATAGAAGCTCCAGCTTTTATTTTGAAAAAGTTTGTAGATTGGTTCCCGTTGGTGGTCCAGCATCGTAAAAAATCGAATCTTCTCCACCCCCTGGTGGAGAAGATTCGAAAATTGAAAAAGGGGGGTTAGTACACAGTTAGTTCAAAAAACAATGAGAAGGGCTCACCTTTTATTTTGAAAAAATGAAGTAGTTCCTCCTGTCACCAGCAGGAAATCCAGAAAATAAAAGCTCCAGCTTTTATTTTGAAAAAGTTTGTAGATTGGTTCCCTCTGGTGGAGAAGATTCGAAAATTGAAAAAGGGGGGTTAGTACACAGTTTGTTCAAAAAACAATGAGAAGGGCTTACCTTTTATTTTGAAAATTGTCAGACTGGTTCACAATCCAGCAGAGAAAAAATTAAGGCATCTGAGACTATCTGTTCAATGGTGGAATTCTGTAAAACAAGAAGGGGTCAATACATGAAGTTTAGGACAACTTTTATTTTGAAAAATGCATAGATCGGTGCTGGCTATTAAACCAACACCAATCTATGCATTTTTTTCAAAATAAAAGGCAAGACCTTACAAATGGTTGAGTAAAAAATATATTCACAAGGGCTTACCTTTTATCTTGAAAAAAATGCATAGATCAGTGCTGGATGTTACACCAGAATTAATCTACATTTTTTTTTTCAAAATAAAAGGGAAGACCTTGCGAATGTTTTTTAACTTAACCATTTGCAAGTGAGATTTTACCAGAATCAGGGAGTGGTGTAGTCCATCTCGACTTGGGTGGAATTCTGGAAACAAAAAAAAGGGTCAATATACAAAGTGAAGTAAAAAAAAACATTTGCATAGATCAGTGCTGGATGTTACACCAGAATCAATCTATGCATTTGTGTAAAAATACATTCACAAGGAAGGTTTTACCAGAATTGGGGAAATCTTTTATTTTGAAAAAAATAAAACATTTGGGGCTAAATACTTGAATGCCTTGAGTTTTTCAGTCAATCATTTAAAATCTATTCATTCTTAAAATGCTTGTTTTTCTCTTACACCAAGAAAAAAAGTTATTTTACCATACACGAGTCAAAAATGACCCCTGCACTATGGTTGAATAAATCCCTCACTTATATTTTGTCAAAACCACATTTAAAACTAAAAGTTAAAAGATCCAAGCCCTGAGGTCTTTAAGAAAGTTAATGGGGTAAAAGTACATGATTGTTTTAATCCATCAAATATTAGCGGTTCCACTACATGGCAGATTATTTATTTAAATTCAGAAAAATGTGAAAAGCTACTTCTCTATTTGCCATTATAGTATTTATTTTAAAAATTAAATTCAATATGCATAAACCTACCTTAAATTTTTCCTTTATCGCAACATGTCTGGTCTACATTAACCATGATAATTAAGGGATTACCGTTTAGCCTAGAGGTCTTTGAGAAAGTTAAGGGGCTAAAATTATATAATGTATTTAAGTGCTCAGTGCCACTGAATGGCAGACTACTTTTTTAAATTCAGAAAAATGTGAAAAGCCACATTGAAACTCAAGCAGAAGCTACTCTTCACTTGCCACTATAGTATGTTTTTTTTAATTAAATTCAATAGGGATGACCCTAATTTAAATTTTTCCTTTATAGCAGCCATGTCTTTTCTACATTAACCACGATAATCGAGGGATTACTGTTTAACCCTGAGGTCTTAAAGAAAGCTAAGGGGCTAAAATTATATTATTTATTTAAGTGCCTCGTGCCACTACATGGCATATTACTTTTTTAAAATCAGAAAAATGTGAAAAGCCACACTGAAACTCAAGCAGAAGCTACCCCACTTGCCACTATAGTATTTTTTTTAATTAAATTCAATTGGGTTGACCCTACTTTGCGGTTTTTCCATTTATCACGGTCCACATTAACCGCGATAATCGAGGGATGACTGTTAAATCCTTTCGCATCCACTAATGCATTTGTGTGGTTGACTTATCCACAGATTTTTGCAATTAAAAAAACGCAAAGTCATTTAGTGATTTCATTCAAAATTGAACGAAAAACGAGCCAATTGCGCAAATCCTTAAATACTGAAAGCTGACGTCTAAATGTTAAACGGGGAAAATCGGAACTATTTAAAAATGACCCACTTGGTTATGGCGTCGACGAGTTGATCCTTTCTGGTCGTTTCGGCCACATTCTTGATGTTTCCCAGTAGTCAGTGGTGCTCGTTGAGGGACTGAAACACACAAAGGAATGATTAGTTTTAAAACAAAGAGCGATCGGTAACGCAATGCAGCCAATTTGTTTGCAAACATTTTGCCCTCATGGCTGCATCACGCTAACGGAGCATGCTACCGTCAACGATCACTCTTAAGATGAGAACCGGGGCTTCGAAATCCCCAAACGACGACATACAACATGTGCAGCAACGTCTAGTGAGAAGTTTGACAGCCATTCTTCGTCAAATCGTCAGCTCTGAGCAGCTCTGCAGTACACGCCCGTGCAGTCTCAATCGCCATTTTGCTGGATGACATCGACTATTTGAACTCTCACCTCGGCCACGCCCATTAAACATAGAAAAACACAAAATAGAAATTGTTTTCATAATAACGTGCATTAGTCAGTGTGTGTGTGTGTGTGTGTATGTAAAAGGTTATATTCCGAACGTTTTATCCAAGGAAATGGGGTGAAACACTTAGTCAGTTTTTGGACAAAATGCTTCATCCACCATTGAAGACTTATTAAGTTAAACACTTAGGGATTTCAACTTATTCTTTTAACTGAATATTTGGAAAATCTTTGCCGGCACTGGGAATTGAACCCAGGAACACACAGGTGGCAGACTGATGACTTAGCCACTGGGCCACCAACCTGTAAGAGAAAGCAGTAGTACTTATACTTTTATCCAAGGAAATTGGGTGAAACACTTTGTCATTTTTTGGACAAAATGCTTCATCCACCATTGAGACTTATTAAGTTAAAAACTTAGGCATTTTAACTTATTATTTTAACTGAATAATATTGTGAAAATCTTTGCCTGCGCTGGGATTTGAACCCAGGACCTCATAAGTGACAGACTGATGACTTAGCCACTGGGCCACCAACCTGTGAGAGAAAGCAGTAGTACTTGTAAATTTATCACATTCTTTTACCTGAATAATATTGGGAAAATCTTTGCAAGCACTTGGAATTGAACCCAAGACCAAAGAAGCAGGAAACTGATGACTTATCCACTGGGCCACCACTCTCCAATATTAGACAGTAGTATTTGTTGTTTTGTCTCTTTTCACACCCAGATCATACTTAGTCCTTTATTGTACCTTCAAGTGGGAAAAGTTAGGTCAAATTACAAAGCAGAGCAAACCAGGATTTGAACCCCAGTCTGCAGAGGTGGGAGGCCAATGACTTATTCACTGGGCCACAGGCTCCCTGAAGTAAGCAGTTGTATTTATTGTTTTGGCTGTTACGAATATTGGTATATTTAGGCTTTTTTTTTTTTTCAAAACACTACATAGTGTAGTAAGGCTTTTTTCTTAAAAAAAAAAAAAAAAAAAAAAAACAAGATTCAAACCCTGGCCTCCCACTTGAAAGTCAGGTGAGTCAGATTTTTTGGGGAAAAAAATAAAAATAAAAATACAAATATTACATTGAGACAACATATTTTACTGTTTTTTTGTTATAACATGAATTTCACTCTACCCGTATTCTATATGGTGTACTGTATACAGGGGGGTAAAAAAAATTAAAATCTTTTTTTTTCTAAATTAAATTCAAATTAAGCATTTTTGAAGGGGCACCCCTACTTGGCGGAAATTCACATATCCCGGGTGGTCCCGGTCCCCATTAACCGCGATAACCGAGGGAACACTGTAAATGGAAAATGAAACAATGTAAATGTTAATCAAAGTTCTCGGGAAGCACACGCAAGCAAAGCTTCCTGATAAGATTAAGCAGGAGGAGGTTATTATTGTTCTCGGCTGGCTGAACAGCATTCTTCAAGGAACTTTCTTTTTCCACTGAGGAGTATTCCTTGGAAGTGGGCTGACGTTGTGTCACGTGTCGTGAGCAGGCAGGTCTGTAAAAGTCGCGCGTGCGACTGCAGCAATCAGAACTCACCTGAGATACTGCAGCACTCAGAACTCACCTGAGATACTTCAGCGATAACATGGACAATACCAAGTAAGCTCCAAAGATAGTCTCTTGTCTCTATCATAGTTGAGTGGCTTTTAAGGAATTAAATGTATTAAATGACATCTGTCTTTTTTCCCAAGGTGTCACAACGCTGGGTCAAATGAAGATTTAGAGTGCGTGGTGTGCTGCTACGAGTACTCGCACACTCATCGGACGCCGCGCCTGCTGCACTGCGGTCATACCTTCTGCGTACCTTGCCTAGACAAACTGGCCAATGAGAACGGCATGATCCGGACCATCTGCTGCCCTCTTTGCCGTTGGATCACCTGCACACCGGCCACTTTGACCCTGCCTCGGGCCTTGTGGGTCAATGCTGAGATCTGGAATCAGGTGGCGGAAAAACAGCAAAGGGAGAGGAGGGTGAACAGAAAGGAGGTCCCACAAAGGGCTCTGAACAAGCAGCTCATAAGACCAACGTAAGTAGAGACCATTGCTTTATATTATAATGTTTTATAATCATAACTTACAAGCAATTTATGAAACATAACTAGTCCTAATGTGCCCTATAAGCTCCACTCAGGAATATGTTTACAAAAGGCGTTTCATTTACTCACAATATGACTAACTTTCTTGCTTTGTTTCTCTCTCCAGTTTGGATTCCAATCATGCTGTTGTTAAGTCTGCATTCCGAAAAATGTTTACGGCGCATCAGCAACGTTTGCCAGCCCACTGACACTTTTATTGTCTTCTGATGTTTCATTTTGAAATATGTTTATAGAACCTGTATGTATTTATGCACATGTTTAATGTTGTAAATAGATTTTGAAGAGCCAAATAATGGATGTGGACTGAATTGTTCAGCATGGTGTCTTTGTTTACATATACATAATTTACACCATAAATAAGAAAAAAAATCCTGTTTTTGATTTCTCTTCAAGTTCATGAAACTTTTTCTTGAAGGTACTACAATAAAATTGTATTATTGTGACTTCTGCTTTATTTTTTAATGATAGAAAAACTATGAATACATGACATATTTTACTACTAATCTGAGGACAGGGGAGGCTTAGGTATGGATCCCGAGAGGTGGTGGTCTCTTTTTTTTATGTATTTAGTGAGAAAAAGGCTTTAGTACTATACTGGTCATTTTTTAAAGAAAATAAAACCTCACTAAACATGGTCATTTTTTGATTTTGGAGTCTCTCTGCCTCTGCAGTGGTCAAAAAGAAAGCAAAACAAGCCATCTAATATCCATTTTTTATCCTCATGTGGGTTTAATGTCACTTGCCTTTTGCAGCAGGATTATTGCCCTTCCTGATGTTGATAGGAAATACCTACAAAAACATACAAAATGAAAAAAAAAAAAAGATGCATCAAAGGCAATGTTACCTCATAATGTCATATTTACAAGGCTATCCGACATATGCGGTAAGTTCCTTACAATATATAAAGAACACGTCCCAAGGCTAAACGTCCTGCGCTCGGCATTTGACGCTTCTAACGTCATCATAATCATATCTTTATTTCAAATATTATTTCACTTCCCGAGAATGTCCTGAGAACCTCAAACTGTATCTTTTACTGTGCTGATAACAGCAAGATCTTAATTTTATACCATGTAAATAGTATAGTAAGGCTTTTATTTGTTTTAAAAAAGACCATGCATATCAAAGCTTTTATTTGTTTTTTTTTTAAATAGATCATGTATATCAATGCTTTTATTTGTTAGAAAAGACCATGAACAGTAAGACTAACCTTAATATAATGCCATCTATAGTAAGGCTATTTTTTTCATTAAAATAAATAAAAATAAATTAAATACTATGTATAGTTTAGTGAAGATCAGATGTTAACATTCTTACCGCTAGAGGAAAGAAAAGACCCTACTGCAAGGCATAATATGATATTCATTGATTCATTTTCCATACCACTTATCCTCAAAAGGGTCATAGAGGGTGCTAGGAGCAATATAGAGTGACCAAACAGCCTACCAGGCATATTTTTTGGGATGTCGTGGGAAACCGGAGCCCCCGGAATAAACCCATTCAAGCACGGTGAGAACATGCAAAATCCACACAGTAAAGTCCAAACCTGGAATCTAACCATCAATCCCACAACTGTGAGGCCAATGTGTTAACCACTGAGCTTTCAAGCCTCCTCATGATATTACATTTAAATGAAAATAAATCTACATGGCACGTTTTCTCCTATTTATCTAAGTTGAACACATCTATACTTTGGTGCAAAGTCTTTTTTTTTCTTATTATCTTCAGTCACATGTTTATATTAATAATAATATATTGCCTCGGCCGCACAGCATAGTCGAAACCAGGATGGAGGAAGCAAAAAAATAAAAAATAAAAACAGAAGGGAGTGCTTGCACAACTTAGTAGTTCAATGCAAAAATAATCATCCAAAATAATAAAAGGTGGGACAAAGTTCACTTAATAAAACAACACATAACAAAGAAGTAAAACATTACTCACGTGACCAAGCAATACTCCTACAAAACACGTGCCAGAACCCAGAGGTTTGTTTGAATACACATACAGGGCTTGAAGACTAATTAATGACAAACACCTGGGTCACTTAAGGGAAGGGAAGGGAAGCCAGGAGGGACATAACAGGAAAACAAGTAAATATGTATAGACAAAAATGAATTATATTGGCTGCTGGAACCTGTTTATAAGGCAAAAGAATAAAAAAAAACTGTTAAGGGCTCATGTATGACATGAAATGGAACCACACTTACTTCCATGTGACCACTTGTAATGTGAAGGAGCAAAGTTTGCAAATAAAAATGTCAGCAAATAAATCACCCTGGAAGGCTGTTAGAGGTTATTTCTTACTCTTGATAACGGTCAGGTGATGGCAACCCTGTTGTGAGGTGAATGGTGTTAGTCATGACGCTGTCAAAAAAAGACTTCTCTGGAATTCTGCAGTGTGTCACGTGACATAAATAAACAATGGTGTGGCATAAAAGAAGGACGGCAAGCAACCGTCTAACCAACGCTGAACTAACTTCATACTGCAACAACACTTTCAACTGAAAAGTAAGTACCTGCTAACATAGTATCTAAAATACACATCATGCAAGCATTTTGGTAATGACATTTTTTTTTTAAATCACATTAACCATTCATAAAATACACATGTAGATTACAATAGATTACCCGGAACATAACTTTCAATGCCAATCAAATGAGTGTAACATAAATTGTCATGTGCAAACAGACTGTCAAGTGACCACAGCATGTCGCCAACTGAAAATCTGGAGTGTGTGGTGTGCTTTCACGAGTACTCGCGCAGTCAGCGGGTTCCCAGATTGCTACACTGCAGTCACACCTTCTGCGTTTCTTGTCTGGAGAAACTAGCCAGTGTGGACAGTGCCAGCCGAACCATCTGCTGCCCCATGTGTCGTAAGATCACCACCTTTCAAAGCAGTTTGGACCTGGCCGAGGCATTGTGGGTGAACACTGAGATCTGGGATCAGATACCAAAGGAAAAGTCCAAGAAGAGGAAGCAAGACGAATCGCTGGAGGAGCTCATGAGGCCAATGTTGTAAGTAGAACACTTCTCGTCTATATAACAACACATTAACTGTAGTGATAGACATCCAAATCTGCTGATTGTTTCTAGACAAAATGGATTGGCCATTAAGTTCATTGTCATCATTCATCGTGTTGAAGTCTAAAAGTCAAAAACAACTCTTCTTTCTCCTCCACAGCTTGAATTCAGATGGCACTCCTTTAAAATCCACGCTGCAAAAAGTCTTCAACTGTTTTATTATGAATGCGATGATCCATGATGGTCCTTTAGAACATATTAGATGTTAGCCCACATCTTATTCTTTGTATCAAAGTTGTTTCTGTACATTATCTAATGTATTTTATTTTTTATTTTGTTATCAAATGTATTTTCTGGTATTGTGTAGTATAAAGTCAAAATACAAAAAAAAATCCAGTTTGCTCTCTGGTATTATATCCCATATAATAACCATACAGAATTAGACGATGTATATATTTCAAACAGGATCTCAACTTTCACGCATTCAATGTGTTTTTGTCACACCTCGGTTCTCAAGTTCCTAAAAAATATAGGTCGAATTGTCTATGTGGGTTTAGGTCCTCCAAATGTGACATTGCATTAGGTTAAACTCAACATTAGTATTCTATTTCACTCAGGTGCTGTCATTGGTGTCAATAGATTTCTAAAGCATTTAGACCGGAGGGCTAGCACTGATTTAATGAGTATGTCATAGGGTTAAATTGTTGTTTAGCTTTAAAAGTTTTGATTGAAAAGAAAAAAAAATGGCATTGTGTAGGTGGTACTTTTATTGCAAATAGTGATGGTGGAATATAGAGCTGAAACATTTCCCTGAATTAGTTCTACCAAGTAGATTCTTTCACTACTATAATAAGGTCAAATTACAGTAAATACTCAGACATTACAACACAAAATGATGCAAACAACAGGGAAGGACTGGCTAAAAAGCTTTTTAGAACCCACAGTAAGCCTAAGTCTTCATCGCAGTCACCTGAAGGAAACATCTCTCTTCTGCAATTGCTGAATGAATTAATATATATATATAATATATATAATGTATAATATATATTATATATATATATATATATTGTAAGATACATAGCCAGCTTCTTACATGACATGAAGTAATAAACCTTTCAGATCATATGCAAGAATCCACAATTATCAAGGAAAGGTATATATTTTTTCTTACATAAAAACTGGCCTTACTCAAACCCATAATGTTTCTAAAAAACAGTGGCTAAAGGATGTTGCATTTAATTGCTATGGTGATTCATTTCATATTTTAAGGATGAACAATCACTTCCTTTTTGCCCCTTTGAAACAACCCCAAAAACGATTTTCATATCACTTGCCAGCCTTTTCTCACTCATCATAAATACATTCTGTTAAAAAGAAAAGCACAAAATCAAAAAACCTATTGCATGGTTCATCTGGCCTAAAACAGTCACTACATAAACACATTAGCACATGTGCACATAAATTAACAATGAGCCATCACATCTGGGCCAACTTCCGCAGCTTAAACCCAACGCCGACATCTTCCCATCTTACGCAGACGAAACATAAATTAAACAGAGCAAAAAGAGACGAGATCAAGTACAGTTATTATTAGGTTCGCTAAAACACAGGGAGTGAGTGAGTGGATTAGTGTCAGCTAGTCCTTCACTAGCTTGGGAGGGACGCTGGCCTAAAAGTGCCGTCGCAGCTTGTGACAGGAGCAAGGTCTCTCTTCACAAAGAAACAAGAAGCACAACGCCTAATAGGAAGGAAGTGGGTGAAATATGGGGATAAGATCATGTTTCCTCAAGGAAAAGTATCGTGATGAAAAGCAGCAATCGGATAAGTGACAGTCGTCCCTTGGTGGTGCTATGTAAGACAAGGAAGAGGGGCGGGGGGTATCTTATAGGTAGGGGTACTGCGCCAGACGTCTGGGGCTTAGCTGGTAGGCAGCGTATGCCTCGGCTCGTGGCGTCACGCTCACATAAGGAGAGCCAGCGGCAAATTGCTGCTGATAGACCGCCGGGAGGCCGTGCAGAAGACTGCTGACGGACTCCTTGCGGCCACTCGAGTCTCTCCTGGAGGAGGAGGAGGAAGAGGAGGATGCGTACGCGGCCCCGTAAGCCGAGGGCGAGTGTCCGTGGCCACCGTGGCCGCGGCCCAGCAGCTGCTCCATGACCTGAGAGGCAGACGAGAGGGCGGTGGAGGCCGGGTACGTGTACAAGCCGGGCCCGGCGGCCGACACCGAGGCCAGCGCCGACACCTCGGGGAAGCTGTAGTGGGACGCCGAGGCGGCCGCCGGGAAGGTCTGCTGGCGGCGCAGGGACGAGTCGCCGTGGGAGGCCCCCATACGCTCCTGAGATGAAGACACCAAGGGCTGGACCTTTGACAAGTAACGCAAGTGTCAGTTAGCAGGTGGGTGGGAACCAGCGGCCCTGTGTGGACTTGGCATAAAAAGCGGCCTGACCTGGCTGAGATTCAAGGGGCGGGACTGGCTCAGCATCAGACCATGTCGCTCTGGGCCCTCCCCTGAATTACTTGGTTGCTGATGAGACATTCTCTTAGGTTTCATATAGTTCACTGGTGGGGAAAAGGGGAACAAAAACGATTGAAAAATCACATCAGCTACTGACACTTTCAATATACGAACGCTTTTTTTTTTTTTTACCAGTCTCCGGGCGGCTACGTGAAGCCATGCCTCTCTCGGGCGCCTGAACTTTGACCGAAGGCGCCACCACAGCCAGAGATTTAGCCTGACGAGAGGCGCCGGCTGCGTTAAGTGCGCGGGGGCGCGGGGTCAGGGGACTGGCGGTCGACGAGTCAGAGTCGTGCACGGTCACGCAGCTGATGACGTTGGTGCGCTGGCCCAATGTGACGTTGCTTCAGAAGAGGAACGGCGGAGTTCAAAATCTGCGAGTTGCTGGGTCAAATACCCTTTAAAAGGGGGCTCATGGGAGGCTCACCTGGCTGGATGAAACTTCCGCTCATCTTCGGTGTCGGTATCGCTGTGGATGGTTATGATGCTGACTGCCGGGCTGGGGGTGTCGGAGATGACGATGGGCTGAGACAAAGTGGCCATGAGGCTGGATGAGGTCACGGCATTGGCGCTGAGCACCGATGCAGTGGAGATACCCCTAAACACAAGCAGAAGGAAAAAAAATGAGTCGCCTGAATAAGTTCATAAAGACAGTCAGTGTTTAAACCACATGGTGGAAATTGGGGAACAATAGTAAAATATTTTAATATCTCCAGCGGCATTTTCATTTCAGATTAAAAAAAAAAAAAATTCTGTCTCATTATGGGACAGCATTATAAATGAGAACCTGTTCTCCATGATCTTACTGGGTCAAAAAGAAAGACAGCTTAATTAAATAAATAAAAAGAAAAAAATGCAGAATAAAACTCTCTGCTCTCTTTGTTACTGACCTGTTTCTGTTTTCGCCTCGTCTGGCTTTGACCTTCTTCCGCTCTTGTTGTGTTTTGGTTTGTGCTGTGCTCCTAAAAAAATAAATCCAAAGTTAAAAAAAAATGATTGCAGTGTCATTGACAATGAAAAGTCGCAATAATGTAGGCCCGTTGCATCTATTTTCATGTACAGTTCAATTAGTCTGTCACTAGTAGACATCCAATCAATTGCAACATTTGGCTGTATCCCTTCTCAGTTCAAATAGATTGGATGTCTATTGTCATTTAATACAGCCAATAAATGAATTGAAATGATCAAGAAGAATAAAGAAGCTTTTAAGTTTCCCCCCTTTGCTTTGGGAAAACCGTTAGGTTGACATACCTCCAATTGTGCCCCTGCTGAGCGGTGGCCTCTGAGTGATGGGAGTCCCGTGGCGACTCAGCAATATTTGCCTGGTGAGCAGAGCTGTGGATGGCCATGCCCGGGACCTGTTGCCACGATGATGGGATGAGGATTTGTTGCGTTCCAGTGGGCCAGGCCTGCTGGGAGAAGTGGCCCACGGGTTCACATTTCAATCAAGGTAATATCGATTTAACATTTTGGCAACTAAACAAAAAGTCAGGCAAATGAGGCCATGCTTCGAAAATCGACCAAAAGACAATCCTAGAGCCAGTCTCGGGGTAAGGCAAAGCACCAGATAAGTGAGCAACCTTCCCCGAGCCATTCCCTTATTTTTAGCACGGCCTGCTAACAACTCAACAAAATGAAATCATGCAAAGCACAAACACGGAAGCACTGGAAACAGATCAGGATGCGCAAAACCAAACAAATCATGGTGCCTGTTAAAGAAGAAACGGGAGTTAGTCGTTTTTTTCTTTTGTTAACTGACAACAAGAGTATGTCTGCAGCATGCCATACGTTGTGGGACTGAAATAGAAAGTATGTCAGAGTGAAATTGTGGGGAGTGCTTTGGAAGCACACACCATCCTGAGCTGAAACCAAAAAGGAGGACAGGATATGAGAAGCTTCAAGCAAAGCGCAGAACAACTCAGAACCACATGCGCTCCATGCCCTTAGCACACCTAAGGGGAAAAAGTGGGAGAATGTCAGCGTGAGTGAATGAAGTAAGGAGTGGGGGGAAAAAAAGGTGGTAGTGAGGTGATATGTTTTTAACCAAAGTGCACCTAAAAAAAATAATAATAAACCGTCCGCTGGGCCCACAAGGGGAGTTCCAAACCAGCACACTTGATTTTTAGAACAAATATGTCTCCAAAATCATCTAAACTCCTATATATCTTAAGGCTTTTCAGTTGGGTACACAGTATGTGTTCTGTCTGATACAATGCACACACAATTAGTAATACTGATTTCAATGTGTATTGTAGAAATTGAGAGGAAGGCAAAGAAATGAAAAGAAAGTGGGACAGGGGATAGACGACGCCTGGTCGGTATGAAAGAAAATGCACGTGGTTCTTCGTGCTTCTTTACCAGCACCGTGGCTGTGTGCTCCAAAAGGGTGGGCCGACCCACCCCAGTACCTAGCCCGACTGGTAGGGAATACTGGGAGGCTATGCCTGATGAGGGTGGGTGCAGGGTGGCCACCATCAGGGGTGTACAGGAACCCTGGAGGATGCGAGGGGGGGATAGGGGAAGTCAGTGAGAGAAAAGCATACGTCCTTTGTGGCTGCCGTGTGAGTTAGAGAGCAGATAAATCAAGCTGAACACGTCATATGCAATGTGAAGAAATTAGGGCCCATTGAGCTGAAACCCAAATGTGTGGTCAAATATGCCTAGAGTGGTCCTAAAGGATCACGCGATGAGCAATTCACTGTATTTAAAATATGCACAATTCCACACATTTCAATCTATGGCTAATAAATATTGGACATCTCATTTGCACAAGATTGCCAACAAGGCTTTAGGATTGCCCCCCAATTTTTTTTTCCGGCAACAATACCACTAAACATGCTGATATGTATCAGCACATTTAATAGTTCACAGAGGTGCAAGCAGATGAAAAATGTACTTGCGCTGTGACAAAATGAAAGGAAAAACCAAGCTGATTTAGACTGCAGTCTGGAGCCCTCCCTGGCTGCAGTTACAAATGATTTGTAAGTACAAAGTGTATTATGCTGAAGTAGAAAGGCAATCAGGGCACTAGTTATTTTCCCACTTCACGGGACAAGGAAGCCAAAACACTGACTCTCTGGTTCACATATGAAATGAATGAAACCAGTGCAAGTGATGTGGGTGACACATGATGACACAGCAAATTACCAACTCAGAATTCAGGGCACAAACAATATTTTCTTATACAAAATGACAAATCCTGCCACGAAAATAAGCCCACATCAGTGAGAAAACAGCTCAGCAATCAAATACTGAGTGATATATGTAAGAGACAAATTAGAAGGTGTCTATTGACTGACCATTGTGCCATCAGAAATGTCATTTCTAAACTAAATCTGAAATATTACACTAAAAATTTAGAATACTGGAATAGTTTAGCAAATTAAAGACTGCTCTTAAAAGGCCATGGGTCACTGCTTCCTGACCAAGAGGGGAAAAAAACAATGAATTTTTCATTTTCAAACTGAATTTGTATCATGAAAATCAATTTCCAATGACATTAATTAAATCAGACAACGTAATTCATATGTCAATTCTTCAAATGAAGTATTTCAAATTCACGAGCAGTATTTAGAAATTCAAATTGAGTTTCTGATGGCACAAATCTCGGCCCATGCATTTCAGGAATGACGGCAGCCACCCAACTACCTGTGTGAGCATGCTGGGCTGGATCTGCAAGGACTGGGCAGGCTGGTTCTGAGGTACTATTGGAACAGAGTTATCCATCCTCACAGGGAAGGTAGAGCTCTTGCTTGATGACTGTAGCCCTGGAGATCATTTTAGCATGATTAGAATGATTAGCATTAAAGCAGGAAAAAAAGGTGAGGCCATGTTGTACCTCATCCACCACACTGCATCTCTTACCTTGAATGGTGGAAGGTGGGCAAACAATAAGAGTTTGCTGGAAGGGTTCTGCCTGGCTACATAGTCCAGCTGGACGAGTTGGAATAGGGACACTCTGTTGCGCCAGACCAGGAATGTTGATCGTGGCCTGCTGGTACAGAGCTGGCTGATAGTTTAACAAAGGCACCGCTCCTGCCGCAGAAGGCACCTGTAGGGCATCGACTTGTTAATACATTTAGAGGTTACGTCACAAACAAAAAAGAGATGGTGTTGAGCTCGCCTGGTTATGCTGGTTGAGTTGGCTACTGAAAGTAACAGTCAGGTTTCCTGCTGCAGCACTGGGAACTGCATTGGTGGAGTAGAGGGATTTGTTGCTGTCGTATGTGCTCCGGCGCTTGCAGATTTCCATGTTCTGGAAGCACGATTTGACGCTGAACAGAAAAAAAGGGGGGATATATTTATTTAAAAATAAATTTTGGAAAGGAAATTTGGAATCGAATGAAAATTTCATGGATCAAGTATAACCAGATATACTGTTGTGTGAAGCAAAATTCAAAATAAAATTAAAAAGCATGACATTTGAACAGATTTGTCAGCAGAACATTAAGTCTTATTCAGTGTTATTTTTACGATGGACTTTAGAAAGTACACTTACTGAGAGCTGTGTGGATAATCCATGAGGTGGCTCATGGTGACAAAAGGGTGACCGAGAGTCTTTGTAGGTGTGATCCGCTTGTCAGCGTCCAGGCGGAGCATCCTCTTTAGCAGGTCTATAAACTCTCTTCTATCAGCTTTCTCAGCCAGCATGTCAGTCCCCTCCAAATGGGACGAGAGGTTGACCTTGGAAAAACATATTCATATTAGAATGTTTTATCTAGTTTCCTTTTTAATTACGGGCGTATGAAATGTGCTTTCTCTAACAAAAAGTTATTCCTGAAATTACCTGCATCATGTCATCCAAACAGTTGAAGATGTATTTTCGGGCTTCCTTGGATTTGATGCCCATCTCCATTTCATGTTCGGATGGTGTCTAAAAATACATACAATCACGATTTCTCATTTCAAAGGGATTGATTGGAAGTTTTTAGCCATCAGAGGAAGCCCATGATTTAACAGAATGACCGACGGAATCATTGACATGCTATATTGACCTTGAGCCTCCAAAGTGGGTAGCTAGCATCTGGCCCTCGGTTGAAAAAGCGACTGGTTTTTGTGCCTGCACTCAGTAGGTACTCAGCTGGCAAACCTTGAGTCTGGGAAATATAGCGGATCTGGGGGAGAAAAAAAGGAAGGAACAAAAAACACATTTGTACATAATTTGACCAAGTAAAATGTTTATATGAGCATGACTTGTGAAACTGACTTGATCGTACTCCGAGGCTCCCGGGTAAAGAGGCCAACCTAGAAAGAGCTCCGCGATCACACAACCCAGAGACCACATGTCAATAGCCTCACAGAAGGGCAGACCTAAAATGATCTCAGGAGCCCTGCACAGGAAAGCAAGCATTTAGAAATACAAATATAGCAATGTCATTAAAAATACTGTTGGTCTGTCGACCTGATACCTGTAGTAGCGAGACTGCAAGTACGTTGAGCATACAGCCTTGGAGACGTGGCTAGCAGAGCCAAAGTCAATGACCTTGACCCTGTACGGCTGCCTGAGAGGGTCCACCAGCATAATATTCTCAGGCTTGAGGTCAGCATGAATTAGTCCCAAGCTCTTGAGCTTCATCAGTGCCGTGGCCACCTAAACACATGTGTTATCTTGAGTGCAACCCTTTTTTTTTTTTTTAATCAAACAAGTTTTGCCTGTGAGATCTTGATACCTGCTGTAGAATCGGTCTGATGTGGCGTAAAGGCAGCGGGCTGAACTTGCTGTGCTTAAGAAAGTCATACAAGTTCTGTTCGAGCATTTCAAACACCAAACAAGTATGTCCCTTGTGCTGGAAGCACTCGTAGGAGCGCACAAAGTTGTACTCGTCCGCGTTCTCTGCACTCAGCCTGTTGAGGATGCCCACCTGGAATTAAAAAAAAAAAAATGCATTTGTAGTATATGCCAAAGGAAGCTTGCGATACAAAAAATAATAACAATTTAAGTGGACATTACACATTTAATGAAACAAGATGAGATGTTACCTCAATTTGTCCCTGACGAGCGTACGAAGGATGATTTTTGAGTATCTTAATGGCCACAATCTCATTGGTGCCCCTCTTCCAGCACTTGGCCACTTGTCCAAATGTGCCCCTTCCCAAGAACTCCAACACTTCGTAGCTGCAGGACACCGAGCAAAGGATCTCGTGCTGCACCAGCTGATAGTCGCCTTCACCGTTGGAGCTACTACTTTTGGTGGTTGGGGCCGAGTGAGGTATGGATTGGCCCGTGCCGCCTCCTCCGCCGCCACCCGTACGTGTAGAGAAAGTGGCGGCGGGAGCGGACAGCTCCTCCAAAATCTGCACACTGCCGCAGCCACTGCCACTCCCCTCATTGGTCTCCTCCATCTTTCTCTTGTGCCCGTGTCTGTGTCCTCTGGTTTCCGAGGCCGGCTCCACGTGAGCGTAGGAGGACGAGGACACGTGCTCGGCGACGCGTCGACTGGAACCCCGAGGAAGACTACCGGTGCTGTCAGCTGCGCGAACCACCACTTGACCCCGAGATCCGGGGGCTGTCGGGGGGAAGACCAAGGACGGTGCAAATGGGGGGACGGCCATGGCTGGGGTAAAGGTATACGCCGACTGGCCCGCTATGGAACTGTAGGCTTCGGTAGTGGAAACGTCCCAGACATTGCTCTCCACCTTGAGCTTCTTCACACGGCAAAAGGCACTGGAGGAGATGGAGGGAGGCGAGAAGACTTGCAGTTGAGAGGTCATTGCTGAAAAAGACAAATCACATGTGTCTGAAAAATTTGCATAATCTACCATCTAACCTATAGCGCTGAAAAACAAATATTAAATCTAAAAGGTTAACAGGAAACCTTTAAAACTGAAATTAGAATTCCATGTAACTTTGTGCGAGAAACTGCCAACAACAACTTGGCTTGTCATTAGTCAATTGTTGGCAAAGACTCAAATTCACCCTGAGCACAATTAAGAGCCTAATAAAGCCAGAAGCATCTTTTTGGAATGTGGGCGAAGCACCACACAGGCACACGCAACGAAAACAGTTAAGTAATCTTCCCAAGAACCAAGATTAAAAATGAAGAAATCTAAATTGTGAGCCAACACATGAATTAGTCCATTAAATGGTTCTAAAGTACAACAAATTGTCTTTCCTGCAGTGTTTTGGAAGTCGAAGCTTCTCAGAATGTGCCACATTTTGGAAAGTTCTTAATAGAAGAATAAAATAAAACTAACATTTTAAGCAACCAAAAGAGGAACTGTGACACCACATCTTGTATAAAAAAAAAAAAAATGATTAGCAAGAGATTTCCCCAAACTGAACACTAGCCTTTCTGGCGAGAATTATAAAAGAAGGGCGTGACTCCTAACATGTTCTTGGCTTCGTTACACGAACAAATCTATTAGTCAGTATACATATCGACTGTCAGACTACTAATGTCTTTAGAAACTAGGGCAATCGGGAAAAAAATAAACCTAATAGCCGGCTGATTCTGCGTGAGGGCCGCTGCAAACTGCTTTAATCGGCGAAACCAGTCTGTTGGATTAGCCGGTGGCCTAGAAGACACCGCAACATTGTAATAACACATTGGTAACATCACTATTGTCCATGTACAAAATACACTAGTAAATTGAATTGATGTTAAAATCACAATGGAAAAATACGATATTAAGGAAAAAGAGTGATGATTTCAGACACATTTACAGCAGCAGCAGCAGCAGCGCCTTTACTCCATTGTGAAAGCGTTGACTTCGTAGACATGTCGGGCCCGAATTAAAACCCAGCCACGATCGAAACCTCCTAAATATAATTCCATCAGCAAATTAAGAGATGATATCCCTAGTGATTTTCGTGACAATAACTGGATATCAATACATGCATCAAGATGTTTGAGAGAATATCTTTAGCGCAACGACACTTAAGTCGTTTTTGCTCACTAACTGGCCGAATGTAACTTCAAGGAGGCACTCAGCGATCGCACACAAAAAAGACAAAAAACACTACATTGATCGTCGAAAGAAAATGAAGTGTTTTCATAGATGTGTGTGTTACATACCGGCTGTTGTGTTGTCACGGAGTATGAAAACGGCGTCGTCCGAGGATCGAGTCCCCACTGCGGTCCAATGGAGCAGATACCCGAGTAGCTTCCGCCTGCTAGCCAAAGATGCTAACTTTAGCTAGGCCTGCATTGTTTTCTCAGACGAGGGAGTGCTTGACAGCCGCAGAGCACGCAAGACCTCCACATTTACAACATCACCTGCCAAACATCGCTTTATACATTTATATTTAAAAGATCAGTGCTAAAATAAATCCATCAGTGGGTTAAAATATTCGTTAAAATCTACTATGAAGTGCTTCTACCTCAGGGAGAAAACCCCATTTTACACCGGAAAAAAACCCCACATCGCTATATCAGCTGCGATTCCTATGTCAGTTCCGGTGATTACCGTAATGTTAGTAGTTATACTTCTCAAGGCAAATCGAACCTGACTGAGCGTGCTATCGTGAAAATAAAAAATAAAAAACATTCTCTATATGCAAATAATAAATGCTGTAACAGTCTCTTCTATTCATAAAGTGCCTAATATCATTTGTTTTCTTGTTTTGAGTGGCAAATTCAAATGCGCATCTTATGCTTTACGGTAATGTGATTGACGTCACTGTCCTACCAGTAATTTTCCTGTGGACCATCCACCTCAGGGTGGGCTGTTGCTCCAAATATTCCATGCAATATGAATCAACCCACCCATTCATAGGAAAAAAGAAGCAATTGTTTAAGACATTTGTTTTGATTAAAATAGTCTGTGATGTTGTAAAAGCTCAGATCATTTGTCAAATGTTTGTGCACCCTTCCACCAGTTTTCTTACCAATTGGCCTATTGTGCATCTGCAAAAAGCAACATGAAGTTCATATAAAAATGCATCTTATGGATGGCATAAGCTGTTATAAGGTATATAGCTAGAATATGGTAACGTGTGCCACCTACATTCCAAATAAAAATTATAAATATAAGCTTCCTATATCACAGTAATAAAGCTTTTCATCATTAACCATATGCCTTATCATGTTTGTCAGGTTATTTCAATGTTGCATAAAAATAATACACCTAAATAATAATAAAAAGATATATCCCTGCATCAATTCTCAACAAAATTTATCCAGGTCAGGGTTAAGGGGTGCTAGACACTATCTAAAATGACTGGATTCCACACTCAATTACAATTAAAATAACTCATTGAAAGGGTACACGATAGTTTAATGAATTAGTACTTTTTTTGACAAAAGAGAAAACCTACCGTATACCCAAATAAATCTGAGACAAAGACAGTTTAAAGTGCAAATTTTCTTTTTTTATTCTGATTTCATTTTACAGCAGAAATTATGTAAAGCATTCAGAGGACAATTTCCACATATAAGGGCAATATTCAAAACACTGCATGGCCTCAGCAACAAAATATTCTCTTAAAAACATCAACAGTTTTGTGATGCTTGTGCATGCAAACAAAACAAAAGTTGAACATAGGAAGTCAAAGAAGGCTACAAAAGAATAGGTAGGAATGATAGGCATGGAGAACACAATAGCAGGCAAGGAAGGTTGGAATAGAGCAGAAGATGAAACAGAGGGAAGACGGGGACAGGAAGTGGAGAGGTCTAAGCCTTAGCTTGTCTATGCGGGTTAATCATTCTTGCATGCAATGTGGTGTTTGGGCACGCCGCCTCAGAGACAAGGCATAAAGATTATACAGGTACCATTCATTTTCCAGGCACACCAGCGGGGAAAAGAGAGTCCGTCTCCACACATCTGTCAGTAACTGTCTCACTCATATCTACTTTTTGTTTTTCTTCTAGTCAACATCCTTTACCTACACACAAACAGTGATTTCTGCATTAACTGTCATATGCGCAAGGATTTTGCAGCGTTTTGAAAAGCTAATAAGGAGTTGTGGTGATGTGGGAGGATTGTTTGCTTGAGAAAGATAGTAAGAAGATGTTTAGAGATATCTTCCAAATATAGAGCACTGAACTTTCTAGTGTTTCTAATCAAGGTGAGACGTGGCTGTGATTGATAGCAATCAATAATTTTTTTGTATTAATCTTGTGCGTGTATGACCATTAGAAATCACTCGAAACTTTTCTTTTCTTGTAGAAAAAAGGACACACGTTCCAGTTTAGAAGCAAACAGATCACATTCACTGCCTCACAAAATGAGACGACAGAATAAGCACATGGGAGAAGGGCCAGTCAAGAACCACCTTAGAAAATGAGAGGATTGTATTCATAGATAAAACAAAACTGGAGTATCCCCAACATATGGAATACATATGCATACACAAAGCTGTATTAGCAATGAGTTAGTGACACTCCACACATCATCTCCCTGTTCTTCAACCCTGAGTAAAATCTAAGGGAGAGATTGTTCTGTTCCCCTAGACATAAGCACAGAGAGAAAGACTGTGGCCTTCTTGTGTTTGTGTCTGCGTGCAATTGTGTGTGTGTGTGGTATGTGGTGTGTGTGTGTGTGTGTGTGTGTGTGTGTGTGGTATGTGTGGTGTGTGTGTGTGCATGTGTGGGAAATAGGGAGCCAAAGGATGAGAAAAAGAGAGAGTGAATGGAGAAAGTGTTCAGTACAGTACAGTACAGGACAGTCTTTCTGTTGTTTGGAAACAATGCGTTCTTATTTTAGGCTTAATGCTACAAGAACGTTTTCCATTTGAACCCGTGCAGGACACTGGCTCTGACACAAAGACGTCCGATGGACTCTGGATAAGAGGATTTGAAAAGAGAATTTAAAGAAGTCGTAGTTTTAATGCTGCCCAATGCACACAAAGAAACGGGCAACAAAAAAAAATGACCACGAGCATTCAGTCAACCTTCAGACATATAAGTGCATGTAACTTTGAACTCACATTTAACTTGAATCAAGTCCAACACTGTCATTTTTGAACACACCACGTAAGAGAAAGAAGAAAGGTTCCTGGCAGCCATTCGGAGAACATACAATAGCTATTTCCTGATATTAACTTGCACTTTTCTGTTATTGATCAGGCACTTCCTAAACAGAGCTTTCCATTTTATAGAACGGCAGTGACAATGAAGAGCAAAAAGGATTGAAATGATATGTAAGGAGTGGGCATGAGACATTCCGTTTGACTAAATGGTGAAAGTTGAAACTAAGGTCGTATGTTGCTGAAGCACCACCACATTTTAAAGAATGGATTACCCTCTTGCCTTTTTTTTTCAATGGGGTCAATGCAATCACATTGAAATAGTCTAGTCAGCATCTTAATCACCGTTATTTCAAGAATTGCGTCCTTAATTTCATCCTCTAGTCAAACTACCATTGAGCTATTACTATCTTGTCTACTGTTTAAAGTCCGTGTGTGTGTGTGTGTGTGTGTGTGTGGCCTCGGTGCATCTTACTGATATCTTTTGGGTTTTGTTCCCCACCCAACAAAAAAAGCAAGTATTAGGCAAAATAGCATTCATAATAATTGGCACTACTGGCAAAAATTGCTTGATTTTTGCGAGCCAAGGAACAAAAGCACAACGTGTAAATGTTTTGTTTTGAAAGATCATTGTTTCAGCTAACTTTGTTTTCCCACTTATGTAATTCTAACATTAGATTTTTCATTTGCATGCTTGAACAAAATGTTCTTTTCAGTAACACTTATACTGGATACTCTTAAAGTGAAGCCGTTAAATCCTCTCATAGTCCATAGCCACTAACATGTTCTTTTTGTTGTTTCTGCGTCTTAAATATCATGCACATTACTCAGTTTGTAATATCTACATTATTTACAAGCAATACAGCCGTCCTGTGTAGCCAGGTCTCTAGGTTAAGTTCTCATTATGGGAGTAAAATAATTTATAATCTTAAATACAGTCCTCTTATGAAAAAGTTGCAGGGTCCTCGTTATCCCCTTACCTCGTCAGTTTATATACATGAAAATGCAATAGTCCAAAATATGGATTTGATTGCCCGTATGGGCTATTATGGGGATCAGTGCCCTTTATCGGGGTAGGTACTGGACCCGTGTCCTGTACAGAGCAAGCGTAGAGACCTCTCAGTCAGCAAAAAGTCAAGGCAATGTTACTGTATGGGACTCTTTCCTCAAAACCACAGCCAGGATTTAGAGGTTCACGAAAAAAATAACACAAAAAAAAAAATCAGATAAAATCGAAGAAAAAAAAAGCCAACAGAGATATTCAACCACCGCAACATGTCATTATTTAGCGTACAACGGGGGAAACCAGTCTCAAGCTTAAACACTCAAATAAATAATCAGACCCCTAAATAAATAAACTTTGTTTTGTTGTTGTTGTTGTTTGTTTTTTTTTTCCTTAAAAAAAAGCACCCAAAATATGTCATTTGTCCTTACACAGTTCACATTACGCAGGGCAAGGATAAGTCGATGAGAACAGTGAGACACAACTACACATAGAAATACAAAAGAAACAACACGAAAGCAGTTTGGCAAGCATGCAGGAGCCCACGGCTCAAACACATGCATTGAATTGAACGAACACAGACACCACGCGGGCGAGCAAAGTGCCGCGCCTCTGAGAACAAACTCCATACAAAGTCCATGTAACAAATTAAGACATCGTTAATTCAGACCCCGACCCTCATGGAAACAATGCTCCTCTTACATTCAAGTGGTTCCTCCTCTCTTGATCAGGTGACTGATTGATAAGTTTGTAAGTAATGTAAGTCAGAGAGGTTGGTGACAGTGTGATTATAGTACCGCGTTAACAGGATGGTTTGCTTACAGAGCTCTTCAAGGTCGGGGAGAGGAGGAAAAAAGCGAAAAGAACGGAGAAAGAACTTGCATGCAAATGCAACATAGAAGTGATTTTTTTGGTTTATGTTTTCATATCCTTTCATGGATCGAGTGTTTCAGTACAAAACACAACGGGATTTGCATGAGTACCGTAAGTCAAATTTGCCTTTGGCGAAGGTGAGCGAGCGAGCGAGCAAGCCGGAGCCTTTCACCACTTGCGGGCCGTGCCACGCCGTCGCCATCCGCTTCCTCCCGTTTGGAAACATACCCATGAAGAGTGCAAAGAATGCCATGAGGTTAATGTGATGGCCTCCCAGTGAAACTGCAGAGGAGGATCAGTGCTGTGGACGGTGCCAGATCCCTGGGCTCGCCCTAGTAGTCTGTCTGTCTGTTTGTCTGTCTGTCTGAGCTGCCATGATGGACACCTATCCTGTCCTCTGTCTGTCGGCGGAAACCTCTTCCTCTCGAGAGAAGACAGGATAGGGGGCGAGCGAAAAAGCGCGAGTAGAGAATGGAAGGGGGCAGAAGAGGGTGCAGGGAGGAATGTAGTTTGGAAAGGAAAAAGAAGGGGAGAGTGGATTGCTCACAGGCTTAGTGGGCTGTGGGTGGGGCCGGGCGGGGGTCTCTCAGGACCCCTGGCCTTTTTCTGCTCTCTGACCCTGGTGTAAAAACACAAATTGGACACACATTAGAGGGATTGTTTTTCCTTCCTTTGTGTCCGCGTCTTGGTGTATCTTTCCATGGTATAACCCACTAGCTATTTTCTGGAAAAAAATCTCCATCCCGGATATTCAACCCACCCCGCTCAAGGCACAAAAAAAGGAGACAAGCAAGACACTTGAGTCCCCCCAAATAATGTCATGCCCCCAGGAAGGCCATGTGCAAGAGTGCTCCTCTATCTATCTGTCAGTCATGCACAAGTAGCAGCACCGCAGTCTTGGACGAGAGAGAAGATGAGTGAGGGAGGATTGGTGAGAGAGAGAGAGAGAGAGAGAGAGAGAGAGAGATAGAAAGAGAGAGGGAGAGGGAGAGGGAGAGAGAGAGAGAGAGAGAGAGAGAGAGAGAGAGAGAGAGAGAGAGAGAGAGAGAGAGAGAGAGAGAGAGGGAGGAGAGAAGGAGACATTTGCAGAAAGAGACAGAGAGAGATGAATAATTAGCCTGGATCAGCCTCTCCTGCGCCCACATGCAAACAGGCATGAGAGAGAAAGAGAAGGAACCAGAGCAGAGAGGGGGAGGAAACTCACCCGCTTCAGGGGCCTATGGTCCATCAAAGGGCTTCGTAGAAACAGTAAAACAACAGCAGTTGTTAGCACCATTGCCCGTGTGGCAGTGGGCTGTGAATGCATGTGTGTGTGCGTGTGGGTGTGTGCGTGTGTGTTCTCAAGTGTGCGTGCAGGGGACATTTATAGCTCACCTGTGACGGCATCGGAGCAGGAACCTCAATATCTTGCGTGCAGCCTGGTTCTGTTTTTTAGTTAGAAGATTGCTACGAGCAGAGACAGGGTTATGAGTTTTGTTTTCATGAAACACTGTGATGCCAAGCGAGCGTTTGCCTGTTTTTTTGTACCTGAGCGAGTGTCTGTAGGAGCGGTAGTATTGCTGAATAAGGACTGCTGCTCTGCGACTCTGCTGGAACTTCCTCTGCTCATGGAAACTCCGGAAACGACTCTGAATCAGGATGGCTGCCAGGGTCATCCGCTTATAAAGTGCATACTGTATGCAATAAGTATGTAGTGTTAAAATCCCTCACTAAATATCTACTTTTACATGTCTGAACACAGAATCCGGGTTCTCAAAAGTTCAATATGTATAACAAAAGTCATTTGAGTTTTCAATGGATACCTTAATACTACATATCTCAAGGTTTATGCGCAGTATGTTCTTAGTCTTCACTAATAAGTAGTATGGGTAGCATGAGTGTCTTAACTATTTATACTATGAGTGCAAAGATTAACCTATATCATCAAATTATATATATCAATATCTATAGGTGACTTTAACCCGGTATTGAATCATACCTGCTTGTATCTCTTATAGCAGCGTTGAATCACTGCCGCAATCTCCTTGCGTTGTTCCTGAATCGGACCCTGAAGGGGCAATGGGAAGAGTTTGTCTAAAAGCTGGTCATGTAGGCAAGCAAACGTGTTTCAGCCAAAATAGACAATGATATTCAGTGAAATATGAAGTAACATGAGAGTGGGGATCATACAAAGTAATGGATACCTTTTGTTTTCTAACGGTGTGCAGAGCATTCCTGATGGTCACACACAGCTCTCTTTGCTCAGCTTCTGTCATGGCAAGAAAGGAAGAATCGGTTTTCAACCGTTCCACTTTCACAGCTGCAGAGAGGAAGAGGTTCCTGTCAGATGGTGTGAACAGGCCTGGCTTAATCTGAAGATTGTGCTCACCCTCAGGCCCCGAGTGAGTGTTTGGTTTCGGGCCGAGTGTCTGGGGATTGGCATTGAGGAACCTGCGGGCGGATAAAAAGTACACGTCTAAAACAAGTGCCGAAAAATCTCCGATTTCATGAAAACATTGGATTTTTGTTTAACTTGCCTCTCCACCTCAGCAAGATAACCAGACAGTAGTCTGACATCGCCGCTGAGGCCTGACCTTGCGGAGTCGGTTTCAGTCTCCATTTCCTCCTGCTTCAGACGAGCAGTGGATGTCTCCATGATGTGATCAGCCAGCATGGAAATGTCCATCTGTGAAACACACGCAACACACTCTGTCGGTCAATGCGTTCTTGCAGCCATTGATTCTGTTTCCGAACTGCCTATCCTTACAAGGGTCGTGCTGGAACCTATCCCAGCTAACTATGGGAAGCAGGCGGGGGACACCCTGAAATGGTGTCCAGCCAATTGCAGGGCACAACAAGACGGACAACCATACACGGTCATACTCACACCTAAGGGCAATTTAGACTGTTGGACCAGCCTACCATGCATATTTTTGGGATCAAACTCGCTAACAACTCGGCCGCTTGGCTGCCGTGATCTTGCACCACCAACAAAATTCATGTATGGGAGATTTGCAGCATTCATAAAGACTACGAAACTAATGCCAGGATAATAATAATGAATACATTTCAGAGCATGTTTTTGATGATTGTATATCACTTAACCGAGCTGTGTCTGAAACCATATCCAGAACTTCAAAGTGTGTCTTGAAACAAGAATAATTTTTGGAGTATAACACACCCCTAAAATGAACGTACCACTTTAATCCACATTGAAATGTGTGGATTTTGTGTGCATGTGCATTTGCTCCTGACCTGCAAATCTTCTGTGTTTTCCTGATAGGTTAGCAGCTCTGTCTCCTCCCCCATATCAGAAAGCACTCCCTGGCGCAGATGTACAGCCAGTCGCTCCTTCCCTAGAATCCTCCTGGCAAGACTACGCTGCCCCAGAGTCCGTCTCAGGCTCCACCTGGCACCCCCTCCAGATGCCCCTATCCTGGCCTGCAGGTGGGAGAAGGAGGGAGTGGGGAGCTGGGGAAGGTCAGGATTGAAGCTGGCAGGAGGTGCGTTCCGGGCAATGAGGTTAGGATGTTGGCTTTGTTGAGGACTTGGTTGAGGGGAAGGGTGAGTGTTGGGACTGCGGTGGTTAAGGAGGGAGTTGAGGTTGCTGGAGGTTGAGTTAGCAAGCTGTTGCTGGGTGCTTTTGTGTCTCTTAGCTGGGGGTGGACCCCCTTGCTCTCCCTGGCTTGTCTGAGAAGCTCTGTGTCCTGTTTGATTCCAGGTCTGGTTGCTAGGTTGGCTCTCAGTCCTTAATCTCCTCAATTCTGGAACACAAGAAGATGGGGATTATGAACTGAATACACAATAGTATACCAAACACTACATGCATTCATTCATTCATTTTCTGAACTGCTTTATTTTCATTAGGGTCACAGGGGTGCTGGAGCCTATCCCAGCTGACTTTGGGCCAGAGGTGGAGGACACCCTGAAATGGTGGGCAGCCAATCTCTGGGCAAGAGGAGAAAGACAACCATGCAAACATTCATACCTAGGGGAAATTTAGAGTGTACAATCAGCCTACCATGCCTGTTTTTGGAATGTGGGAGGAAACCAAAGTAGCTGGAGAAAACCCACACAGGCCCGGGGAGAACATGCAAACTCCACTGAGGCCGACGTGCTAACCACTCGCGCCGCCGGAGCGCCTACACTACATAGAGTTAATCAAAATGTGGATTTTAATTCATACAGCTCAGTATTTTTTATTCTACATAGTCTCTCACACCTGAGTTTGGGTTTGAGGAGTGACTGTTGCTTATTCTGCTGAGTTCTGAGCCCCCTCTCCACCTGTCCAACCATGCGTCAGCAGGCTGGCCCGGAACTTGAGGACTTTGTTGCAGCTGCTCCAAGAGCTCAGCCAGTCGTGTGTGTCCTCGTGACCTGGCGATGTTAAGTGGCAAGCGTCCCAAAGAATCTGGAATAGCCAAAGCTCTCGGATCCCACTGGTAGAGCACCAGTGCAGCATCAGTATGGCCCAGAGCACATGCCCACATCTAGAGAGATCGATAAGATGTGGTTACAAAAATGACACGGAAACCCGCCCCCCCTAAACCATAATATATTGAAATATTGATCACTCACCAATGGCGTGCAGGAGAAGTGATCGACATTAAGAGGATCCACCTCCAGCTCGAGATCAATACTGTCAGCATGCTTGGTACTATAGAGCAAATTGTCATGTGAGATATAAATGATGCATCAACTTTGGAGGGTCTGCTATGATTGTTTGTTACTCACCGCCAGCGAATGAGAGTCTGAATGAGCCCGGCATAACCCTGAGCTGCAGCCAGATGCAATAAGGTCATTCCCCTTGAATTCTTACTATGGACAAGCTGATTGGAGGAAGCCCAACACGGCTGAGACATCATCTTCTCACACACAACCACAACACGGCCCTCAAATGAACTGTGGTCAGGAGAGATCTGTGGAAAAATATGCCAAAGCGATTAAATTGTCAGCACATTTTTAAAGAGATCATTTGGTGCTAATAAATTGGCAAGTAGATGAAGAAAATAATGTCCGACAAACATGGTTTTCACATATTTTAGCTGAACGTAGGGATCAAATACAGGTAAAAGCGATTAAAATAGAGATTTTCCTTTTTGGTGGATATCTGTGCTGCAATCATCAGTATTACTAGATTTTTGATGTACTTCTTTTTTTTTTGTCCAAGAAATTTAAATGACATATTGCTGTCTTACTTGAGACTGCTGCTCAGTGGCTCCCCCTCCCTCTATACCGCCACTCTTGGTTGCCATAGTTTCCGAGCTGGGGTTTTGATTGGTTATATCTGCCATCCTCTGTTCCATCTGCTCCAGACGCTCCAAGATGGACATCCTGAATTGTGTATCTACAGAAAAGAAAAGATGCAGGGATAATTTATTCCTAACAATATTTACTTGTATGCTTTAAGTTTCTAATGACACTCTCGAGATGGAATAATAAACCTATTCTAGACCATCCCGAGGACCACTCAGTGTGTGAAGTAGAAGTTGAATGTGATATACGCTGAGTGAAATGCTCGCATCCTGCAATAAATCATGTAGAGTATATTATTGCTACTTAATATTTGTGCATGACTGTATGTGCGACGCTCTATGTGTGCAGCTGCAGTTTGCTGCAGTGCACATCATGTCACTCCTTTTTGCTCCTTTCCTCTCTGCTGTATGTAGCCCACAGACTGAAGAAAAAAGGAGGAGGAGCCATGTGAGTGACATAAACATCAGGCTCCAAACATTCCATGTCAATTAATCGATCTGAAAAAACTATCAATCACATGATATGTACATACGCCAATGGATGGAAACAAAACGACTGAACAACATAACAATAAACATATTCAAAAGAACAACAATAATTTACCTCAGTACTTTTCAAACATCTATTCCTATCTATATCTATTCAAAACGCCCCTTGCTGCCTACTCCTTTTCACATTTCAGGCATACTCAAAGTTCTGATTTGGTTACACATTGATTTTAGAACTTTTCAATATTTTGGGCCAATAGTATTCCATCATGTGCAACATTATTAAAGCTAATAGAGCAGCTTATCCTTTTTATCCTTTGGTGAATGAGATTGTTATTAACTACTCTGTTGCCTCAATTTTACTTAAGCAATTTCCACCATAAACATGCCAAAGATAATAACAATTGCAAGAGGAAAATGTCAATGCACACAGTGTTAAACAGGTCAACTGGAGAAAATATACAGTGCATAAAAACAAATCATCAACAGCATGATGGCTGTTGCGTGAACAGATCTCGGGGGCAAAAAGCCTCCCTGCACTTGTTGTTCTGTTATTGTTCTTCAGGTCTGCTTCCCAATGAAGCCTCTGAGTTTTTTTTCTCCACTCAAAAAATAAGCAAGCATCCAATCTGGCCGCATTTGGAGGAAATGTAATCTTTCTAATAGTCAATGTCTTAGAACAAATGACTTGAATGAAACCACACGAGACAAAGCATTAGGACAACAGCATCACCTGAATAAACAACACGTGACTCATGCACCACATGGACGCAAAACAGCAATTTCCAGACATCAATTTAGAAATGAAATGACATCAGACAATTTACGAACCCAAACAGCGAGTGTCTCTTTGTTCCAGTTTCTGCTCAAGCGCGTTAGTTTGAAGTGTGCGACACACGTCGATACTCCCAACAACAGAGAGAAAGAGAAGGGGGTGAAAGGGAGAGGGAGAAAGAGAGAGAGCAAGTGCATGTGAAGAGAGCAGGGGTGCTCTTCTCTTCAAATCAGCCCGCCAGACTTTGGAGCAGCAGGAGCGTTAGGTCGTCATCAATGCATAGGAAACCTTCACTCTCAACTAAACTGGAGTAGACGTCTTACGACAACGTGGACAGATGAACTTTGAACCCATTTACATTTTACTAACAGTCTTCTGTTCATTACTGAGAAAATGCCCATCTGGCACTGATTAAGTCCAGAGTCATGGTTATCAATGCAACATTTAGTGGGTAAGAGGATGGCGATTGAGCCACGATGTCTTTGCCCTTCATTCGCACATGCAGGAGGCTGTGACCGTGCAGCCGCATTGCCGCAGTGCGCAACGTGCAGTCTGGGGGCGCACACACACATGCACACGCACACACACACACATACACGCATAAGTGGTAAAGTCAAAACATGTTTTACTGAGGTGGCAAGTGTGTTACAAACACAAACTAACGCAAAGACTGTCAGTGTAATCACCCTTTAATAAAACTGCAACACTTTTGATCAGATGGAATTGGATAAAAAATGGTGCTAATATCTGACAGCATTCAGACAAAAGTCATGCATTGGGATTGTTCCCACAGTGACAATGTAGAAATACATTCAGATTTTTTCCCCCTCCGCCACACCAATAAAAGAAATGAAATTGACTAGTAAACAACTGTGCTCACTGTGCTTTCGTCCTAACATACTCTGCTAGTTACATTACATGAATGAACTGTGAATTACATCACTTAATTGTTAATGATGGATATTTAATGAGTAAACTTCCAAAGGTCCAGTATCTTGCTCAAGAACACGTCAACTTTGTCAAAAGGGTAGGGTAATCGAACCCGAAGCATCTGAATTTGATGAACAAATTCCCTACCACTGAGCCGTGCCACTCTGAGAGTAATTTCAATAATGAATACGCAAATAAGTCATTAACTCTGAGAGCACAAAAACCCATATGTATAAGTTATCTAGACAAAATAGGCATTGATACTTTCTGAGCCTACTTAAAAGCCAATTCATATTCATCAGAGTATCAATACATGAAAAATCTGAAGTGAGGGCAGTGCTTAATAGACCTTTTTGAGAGAAAGCTGAGGATTTCAAAACCACCAATTAGACCAGATACTATTCAAGAAAAGGCCTCAGTTGTAGCGGTTTTTCAATATAAGTGACCAAAAGGACACTTTTTCATCAGTCAGGTGTCTTAAAATTGTTATCAATATATTGCAGATGCTTCTTGTTTCAACATGTTAAACTGCCAGTGCGAGATCGGTTGGAACAAAGACCAGGGCCTACAGCCACCCTTGATCAGCTTGACCAGACCCCTGAATTCGACAATGGGGTATCTGAGACCTTGACAGACTATGCTCCCCGAATGAATTTGCCAGGACGTACGATTGGGCCACTTGCTTTTTGGAGGCAAAGTCTGGAGGTCAATTGCCCACTCAACGCCACAGATGTGTTCTTTTTCCCTCGTCAAAGCTTTAGAACGCGACGAGTGCACTGCATTAATAAGGCATGAAAGGAGCTGCTTTCGATTGAAGTCATATGTGACTAGTCTCATGGCAGCCCAGCCATCTCTCCCACAAATCAGTCATCTTGCGCTCATCTGCAGAATTACCAGCATATCGCCTAATCTGTCTTTGGCTGGGCAGAAATATGCAACACAAAGTGATGGATTCAAATTAACTGTAAAAATAAAAAATAAGGCCTCACTTATCTATTTTGACTATACTTATTATTTTAACAATGTGTTTATTTATTACCTAATTGTTGATTATGTATTTGTGCACTTCATGGTGAAGCTTTGCATCCCATTATACTTGTATAATGACAATGAAGGCATTGAATTCAATAATAGTTACACCACACTATGACTGTTTCACTCCTCAGAGGGCCATACAAGATCTAGCCAACCATTTTCCCCATATCTTCATTAGGATGATGTGTGTACTAGGGCCTATTAAACATTACTTCAGCTGCCAGATAGGATATAAGCTGTATTGGTTGTCAATCTCATGACAGTCATAGACAAACAGAGAATGCACAAATCCTCACATTCGCACTTCAGGGAAAATGAAAAATCATCAGTGAATCTGCCATGCCACTTTTTGGAATGTGAAAGGGGAAACTCCAGAAAAAAAGGCCAGAAGATGAACCCACAACCTCTAAGTACAAGGCGGTCATGCTAATTGTAATGGTCAACCACGTTGCTCACAATATAAAACGCACGAACAAATGTGATCAAACCCCAAATGTGGTTAAATCTCATATAACTTCAGCAAGCTTAGGAAGAACCAGTCAACTTCACAAAAGAGTTGGGGAGTTCAGATTGTAACCTTGGCAGGCACAGAAACCACTAGTGTACCGTGCTGCCTATTATGTGTCTTGTGTAAAAGCAGAGTCAATAAATAAAAACCTAAGTATTTTATCTATCAATTTACGAAAATGTTTTATCTCTGTTTCTATGATTGATACATTAAAATTCCCATAATTACACTAAATACACATTGTATAATTAACATGACCTAAAGAATATTATGCCTTGTGGGAACTATAAAAGTATAAGCGGACACCCCCCTTGTTGCCACAATATACCACCAAATGGTCTCACCGTCCAAAGAAAGCCAGTCATGCTGAGATGATGGGAGGGCAGGAAGGTCGCGTGCCTTGTATTCAAACACCACAGAAGAAGAAATGACCTCGCCGCCCATCGCTACTTGCAGCATGACGAGTCCTGTGTCATGGGCTGGAAGGAAAAAACACAAGGTAAGCAATTAACACAATGGAATTACTACTGACATTTTACCCTAAAAAAAAGTACATTCCTAGATACAGATGTCAATGATATTATGTTAAACTGTCCTACGTGTACGTGCATGTAAATAAATACAAAATATGAATCATGAGACAGTGTGTAGATACCTGGACAGTAGCAGCGGAGCACACCAGGCTGAATAAGGGCAGCAGGGACGCTGATGTGGTCAAACAGACAGCTGTACTCACTGCTTGATTCCAACCATGGTCCCGTTATAAGCACCTTCACACCCCCCTGTCGTACAAACACTGGTAAGTGGAATGTAATACAGTCTGGCGACTTCATTAAAGGGAGTTGTAGCGTGGGAAAGGTGAAATCTCAAAACAATATAAACAAATAAAATGATAGGCACAGATGTAAAAAGGCAGCAAAACATAGTTAAATTATGCACACATCTAGATTTAAAAAAAAAATAAAATAAAATGTGGTTTTCAATGCATTCTACCAGTGGAGAGAGTACTTTCCCAACTGGTAGAGGTGTAGACTACTGCAGATGCCAAACTTGTTAAGTTATTTTTAAATAATATGGAAAGGGGTAAAAGTGATGATGATGATGATGATGCATTTGGAAAAACATTGTGTCATCAACAACTTTATTTTGATTGTTGAAAACAGAAGCAATGTGATTCACTGACTATAAAGTTGCATGCAATACATGGGAGAATTAATGAAGCCACCCAGAGGAATCCATGTAATATTGAAATTTCATTAACTCAGCAATCACTTTTGAGAGCATGATTTCATTTTTTAACAGCAGTACAAGCCGTCTTCCATCATGTGTCAGTCTGACTTAACTCCAGGCAACAATGATGAATAAATAATGATACTAATGTTGTTACTAACCTCTGGATAAGACCACTCTGGGGAGTAGTCTGTCACACCGAACAGCCTCCCAGTCTCTTGGAGCATTCCCAGAGCTCCTTGCTCCACTTCTGAGCCTTGTAGGTGGCCTTCACCCATGCCTTGCTCCTCTCCCACGGCCCCTTCCTGAGGCATGAGGACGCCGTTGACCGCAGCCCCTACCCCACCTGCAGACCCTTCGACTGAGATGAAGTCATTGATGAGATCCGAGAACTGGCTTCCAAATGATGCCTCAAACCCTTCCAAGCTGATGGCTGCCCCTGCTCCGGAGGCCGTGGCTGATACACCTCCACCTTGCGGAGGAAGGGAGGAATTGTACAGTGCCCTTTCAATGCTGGTACCGGCACCTATTGACTGAGGACTAGCTCCCACTGAGCTGCTAGGCCCAGACAAACTTACTCCATTCGAAAGAATTTCATTTTCCCCTGTCCCTGTGGCGCCACAGCCAGCACCCCCCTCATCCCCAACCCCATTGCCGTCTGTTGGCGGAAGGTAGTGATCAGTGTCCACGCTAGCGTAAGCCTCATGAGCGGCGCCGGACTTCAGCATCAACTCTCCTCCATTCTCAAGGACTTTGCCGCCGACCTCCTGACGAACCCCGTTGCTGGCTTGCTCGACATTTGCGTCCCGGTTGGTCACGGGGAAAGAGGACACCGATGCTCCTTTTCCGTTCCTCCCGCACATGGCCTGGTCTTGACTGGATCGGCGAAGGTGCGAATGGTGGTCTCCGTTGGTGATTGGGGTATCATCCGGCATGTTTATGTAAGCTCTAGCTTCATCGCATTCCTGCGGAGTGTCCACGCCGTTGGTCTGCTGCTGGGAGTTCTGGTTGGCGTGCGTGGGGGTCTGGAGGAAGAGGTTGGGTGAAGGGTGATGCGCAGACTGGGTTAGGCCTGGGACGCATGGAGATGACATAACAGCACTGAAGTCCATCTGCTCTAAAGTGGTGCTGGGGCTCAGACCTGCCCCCTCTCCTACATAACTACTCGGAGGAGCCAGGGGCTGCTCCATAGGCGTGGCTTCCTTCTTGATATTGTTGACCACGGATGGACTGTAGACAAAGCCGTTAGAAGAACAGTGGATGCCACCATCGTTACCGTTACACCCCTCGGTCTTCCCTCCACCTCCTCCATAGGTCTGACCCTGCTTGGGGTTATTAAGGAAGCAGTCTGGGTCAAAGGTCATGGCAGTCTCTGGAAGGCTAACTCCTCCGCCAGTGTCTAGCGAGCTGGAAAGAACCAACTCTCCTCCCTCTCCTAAGCCGACCCCACCAGGAAATGAGGCAAACCTCTGGTTCTCGGGGCCAACAGCCAACAGGATGCCGTTGGCGCTGCTCTCGTGAGGGGACGGTAGCAGGTGGGTGTGGCCTGCCGAGTAAACCGAATCCCCAGTCAGTGTGGTGACTTCAGACATGAAAACGGCAGTGCTTTGTGACAGGCCAGCCCCGATGGCCAGCGCAGGGCTGTCGGCCATATCACTGGTGATTGACAGTGGGGAACTCTGGGTGGTGTCAGGGACTTCCACCTGGTTGGTGGAGGTCGACGAGGACACTTCCATGCTGCTTTGCGGGAGAAGGGAGGGCTTTGCCATTCGGCCATTCCTGCGGTCTCCTCCGCCTGCCCTGCTTCTGCGCCCCCCAGGACTGGGCTCTGTCTGGCCCTCTGATACGTCACTGTTCTGCACCTCTGTGCCATCTGCTTCCTCAGATCTCTGACCTGCCGTGGCGGCGCCACCCGCTGGAGCGCCACCCCCTGCCGCTGTTCCCGATTCCTGCTTGGATGAGATGATACGCTGTTTGACACTGGAGCATTTCTGGTGTAGGCTGCTTCCAGCACCTGCCACACAAAGAGATGATCATTTACATTAACTCGTTGGCTGCAAATGACTAAAAATGTACATTTTCCGCACAGTGACCTTAGCATATTGCCACTTACAACGCTCAAACTAATGTGACAAATCAACAACCTTACTAAAATTGCAACGCCTTAAGTAATTAAGCATTTGATTTGCTTTATATCATAACAGACGTCCTATCAACTTTGACAAGGATCTTTCCTTCTAGTCAAAATAGATTAAATGTCTATTGCTGTCAGTGGCACTGGATTATGAATATTCAATGGAGCCACCAGAGTTTTGTTGTCAATGGAATAAGTTAAAAATAAACACCAGATGTGGAGCGCTTGTGTAACTGAGGTAACAATATTTTAAGCAAGTGTTAACGCCCTCCAGTGGCTTAAAGGTAAATAGAAAGAAGTTATATATACACAAAATGCACATATTGATTTATTTTTTCAAATCAATACACTACACAAAAACTAATTTGTAGCAATACATTTGGAGTGTTATTGGAGCAATCAGAAGAGGGTTGGCAGATAGAGGGTAATTTAGTCAACAATCCACATCGGCTGTCCTTATTTGACCTTCAATACTAGATCAGAAGATGAGAGATTAGGCAATTCACTGTTTGTATATGTGTATATGCACTCGGGTTATCTAATCTCTCTGATGCCATTTTATGAATAATACATGCAGGATATTTCAAGAATGTCCAGTTTGTGCCCCTTCATCCATCTAACCCTTTATTACTTAGTCTTTTGGTGCAATGTGTACTTGCCTCTAGGTGGCAGCATGGCATTGACTTTTGGAATCCCTCCCTAACACCCCCCATAAAAATGAAATTGCCCAGCTCTGTTTTTATCTTAGTCTATACATTCTAAATTCTGCAGCTGCCTTTTTTTTCAAAGGCAATTCAGTGGAGTTTTTGTAAATTTGGCTTTGATTTGGTTTTCATCTTTTTACTTGCAACCACATCGACAGCTGTGGTTATTCAACCAGCATCACAGGCATTTTCACGGAAGAAGTATGCCGGCTGAAAGAAAAGAGTGAGTAAGGGGGAAAGTGGGTTTGTAAAAGATAACTCACACATAGGTTTAAGTTGACCGATGAGCTCCTCTTTGCTCCACTTGGCCCATTCCTTTCTGTCCGTGTTGATGGAGCAGAGAACAGGGCCGCACGGCTTCCCGCTATCATCCACCGCCGGAACATTCAGATAGTGCACCAGCACGATGTCTGGGTTCTATAACACAGCAACAACACATCTCATTGGTAAAACACCTCCTCTATTGTTTCTGGTGTTTCTATCAGCAAGAGAGTACATTGATAGTGTATTTGCAGAGGAAGGAAAAAGGAAAAAGGAAAGCAGAGGAGTATGTGGAGGTCAGGAGGGAGGTCGGATATAGCGTGTCAGACAAGATTCTCTCACCTGCCTATGAAACATTTAACGGCTCAAGCCCACTCGCCAGCACCCTCCCTAACATTGCATGGCCAGCGGAAACGTCGACGCGTGTGTCGGTGTGCATGCGATTTAGAGAGCCAATGAGGCAAACGAGGAATGAGGTGGGTCAGCACAGAGCTCACCGTGCTGCAGCCCACCAGCAGACCTATGGAATTTATATCCCATGAATGATTCAACAAGTGTGTATGGGGCTGGTCTGTGTGTGAGAGAAAGGCTCCTCTTGATAAAAGATTCAGTAGACAGACTCAGGTGAGGGGGAGGGCCTGCTGAGGTGGAACAAGAAAACGGCACAGTGGGCTGCTACAGCACCACCCCGTGCAATGCAACAGAACAGACGGGCTCATTTATGATGATATTCACTGACGTGATGTGATATCTTGTGCGCGGAGCAGAAAATGGCACATTACGGATAGAAGAAGCCGAAGTTTCCCCCTGCCAATTTTAGATTTAGAGAATCACAAGAGAGTCAAGTGCACTGAAAAATAAAATATATTTGATAGGGGGCAAATTCAATTTACAGCATGTGACGGGAATGTCCTTGTAAAATTCATGCGACAAATTATGCAAGCCCTATTGGCAAGGAATGCATGAATATGTATTGAATTTCCATATTTTTTAAATGAACAGCACTGGGCGCGCATTACTTTCTTGGAAATGAAGGGAATGTTTAAGATTCAACATGTAGGTCTGTAGATGATGAGGTTCTGGTGACCCGCTCTTGCGTGGCCAATCAAGTGAGGAATGTATGTGTGTGTGTGTGTGTGTGTGTGTGTGTGTGTGTGTGTGTGTGTGTGTGTGTGTATTTGCTTGTAATACTCTTCTGCTTTTTCTGCTTGTCTTTCCCACGTTGAAGGTGTAAAATGTATGTGTGGAAAACGTGTGTGTGTGTGTGCGTAGTGTGGCGCTCCAGGGTGTTTTCCTGGAGAAGACCACATGCGGTGTAACGCCTTGAGACCTTGATAGGTAGTGTGCACACCAAGGAATAGTTGGAAAATTTCAAGCTGAGAAAAGTTTTCTCAACAATCCATGTTCACATAATACCAGATATATCTCAGAGTGGGACGATAAAGCCAGCAATGGGGTCCAGTTTTATTATGACTTGACTTTTTACTATAGTCTGCCTCATTAAATTTTGAAGAGGAGGATGTTTATCAATGGTTTATGTCGGAGGTTACTGTGCTGTTTTGGAAACGTAATGGCCAATTCAAGAGATTAAACATGTGGTGCGGAAAATTAACAATAGACTATACACTTTCTGGTACTTTAGTTTGGTGTAGAGTTGTGAATAAAGTCCAAACATAACATGCGTCATGAAGAAATCCACGTTGGAGGCAAAGCGACGTGGTAATAAAGGGCTAACATAAAGCAATCATCACAATGTATATCATGTCACCCTCCCTCTTCTTGTTCTAATGTAGAGAAGATGGGAAAAGGGGTGGGTAGCTTACCTGCAGTAGCCAATAGCATCTACGGTGGAAGGTGGGGATGATGGAGGAGTGGACGTAGCAGCCATACAGACACTAGAGAGAGGAAAGGAGATTTCAAGGGAGAACGGAGAAAAGAAAATGGAGGGAACGGGACAAAAGGAGGGGATGAGATGAGGACAGCAAAGGAAAGAACAGCAAAGGAGAACTCAGGTTTAGCCACTTCAGTCGTAGAATATTCGTTTAGGAGCTAACATGCTGATGTGTTTTTTTTTCCAAAGTCCTTGGTTAGATTTTTGACTTCAAAAGATATCAATATTTGGCACCGGTGCATAAATATCGCAAGAGGATCAATATGTGTGTGTGTGAACCCTGTTCTGACTCCTGTGGGATTTCCCTGTGGAAGGACGGAAGGCTTTACTATCAAGGTCATTATCATAGTTAAAACACAGATGTACTCGTACACACAGTGATGAACACGTGACATGCGGGATAAATTATAGCGACATAAAAAGGCTTTTCTGTCTCCTTCGCGCTCTCATTTTCTTGCCATTTTGCCTCTTCTGAAAAGAAGGCCGGCAGCAATCGAAAGTGTGTTTGGCCAAAGGCAGAGTGCATTTCCATATATTTCCATCTGATATGAGGAGGTTCTCAATCCAGGGCTGGGTTTTTTTTTTTTTTTGGGGGGGGGGGGGGGGGGGGGTGGCTTTTTTTTCTCCCTCCTCTGCTTCCTGCCCCTCTCTCTCTCTCTCTCTCTATCTCCCTCCTCTCCCACAGCTCTACCGTTACTGCCCCCTTCGCGACACAATGCTTTCTTGCTCCAGGGGTCCCGGGAAGAGGTGACACAAACAATTACTGAGCAACTACCGGCGAGAGACACACTTGCCTTTGGATACGTGTGTCTGTGCGTATTTGTGCACGGCAGCAGAAAAATGCATGTCAGATGATTGTCAGCGTGAGTGTGGGCTTGTAAATAATAGAAGTGCAGATGGGAATACTTGATCTCAATTATTCCCTTTGCCTATGTCTGCTGTTCATTTATGCACAACTAGTGAACCTTCCATACACATTTATGTGCTGCCTCACCGTCTCCCCTTTGCTTTCCAGTCTCCCTGTCTTTTGCTATCTGACACATGCATGCTCACCGCTCTCACCTCTTGCTATATTCCTGCTGAATAATCAATTTTTCAGCTGGCTGATGTGACTCAAACACACACACACACACACACACACACACACACACACACACACACACACACACATACACAGGGAGGCTTTGCCCCCCACACCCACACACACACACACACACACACACACACACACACACACACACACAGACGCTGCCTTGAGACTGGATCGATACCCCTCTCTGTTCTGCTGAAGAAGGCATTGACATCATTCCTGGCTGCAGGCCAAACACACTCTTATCCTTCAGAAAGAGAGAGAGAGATGGGAAAGGAGACAGGGACAGCAGTAGGGAGAGTAGGGAGGAGGGACAGCTCTCACGTATACACACACACACACAAACACACAGTACACACACCTACACAACAATCTTCGCCCCGTAGCTCCAGCATGCGTGGTGCTTGTGTGTGCCCTTGCGTTACACGCGTGTGTCTACAAGGAGTGAAGGACTGGCTGACGTTACGAATTGGATTGGCAGCGAAGCACAACTCAGCACAAAAAGAGATCACAGACTTGTTTCTTCTTGGCGGCAGCCTCTCACCTCCACACCCTGGACTTTAAGCTTCATGTGATCCTCTCGGGTGGTCTTCCCGTCTTTCCTTTTTTTCCAGCAGTAGCCATCTTTTCTGTACTTCACCTTTTTGCGGTTGTAGAGGATCATGGACCCATTTTGAGGCCTGTTCACAAAGGAAGAACAGAGTGTTTTCAGCAGAGTCTACAATGGGAGGATTAGTTTGACACAAGTGTATAAATATTGGACAAAGCGGTGAATTCTTTGATACGATTGTCAGCGTTTCAATGCTCAATGACATAGAAGATAACCGGTGTTATTGGCAAAGACTGTCAAGGTTAAACTCCCCAATTCAATACATATACAAAGGAGACTTTTCTGTGGGTTGCTATTTGAGTACGTTTAGTTGTTAACACAGCACAAGCATGATCTTTTGGAGCAAATGTTCTCTACATACAATATTATATCAAAAAGTAGGGAGAAACTTTTTGAGCAATTAACTAATGAGGGCGTGGAATAGACGTCTTTTCCCCCCCAGTTGGCCACATTAAAAATGTACCTCAACAATGTGAAACCCAAGGCTAAATTTCATTAACTTCTACAATGCGCATGGGTAAAGAAACAACTACAATGGCGCACAACAATGATCCCCCTACTAATACACTTAAATTAGCTTTTGATTTAAGTTGTATCTTCACATTTTGCAATTAGCTCTTACAAAGGTGAGTTGAAGGCCAATATTTTTCCATTGCTTTTACTGTGAAATCCCAGTAGTTTTGATTTAAGTTTAAAGTTTAACACATTGCCCACTTTGTGACATTGCCCAAATATGCTTTTGAGTTGAAAGCAAATGTCTTTGGTTATTTCACACATTGTCTGACAGGCACCAATAATGCAAATATTACATTTGATAGAACAATAAGATCATCAGTTTTTTTTCTTTTTTTTTTTTGTTGGATGCATGGTGCAATATACGTAGTAGCTGGTTAGTGCATTTGTAATTTAGACCTTCCGTGGAGACTCCTCCCTAAGAACAACCACTACAGTGAGGTCATGGCTGATGAGGCATTAGTATTAGAGTCAGCCTCATAAGATCAAGAGATGAACAGAGTAATGCATTTTCTATTAAATTAGCAGGCAGACATAAGAAGAAAAGATAATCATAATACATCTTTTTCACAAATATTTCGTCTTGAAACCGTTAGTTTCAAGGAGTTTGTGAGTTTCTTGATCAATCCAATTATTTTACTTGCTTTAAAAGGCTATTTGTTAGAGGAAATTTTAATTAAGAGTGTTAGCATATCATTACATTTGAAAACAATTTTAGCATAAACCTCCAATAAATTAAATTGCCACAGTTAAAAAAAAACATTCCCAACATGTCTTATTTTACTTCAAAGTCTGGAGCATTTGTTTTCTTGTTTAATGCAATTTTGTGTCCAATTGAAAACATTGCAGAGATGAAAGAAACTAAAATGGTAATGCATTCCCTGTACCACAATCATTTTAGAAGTGTAAAAACCATTGTTATGAAAGGCTGAAAAAGTAAAATAACAGCCCAAAAAAAATACATCATTATCCTAAATTGTAATATTTTCTCCATATACCTGAAAAGGCACAATGAATGTCCTTTACGTCCACTCGAACACATACGGATGTCAGGTGAGCACATGCACAAAAAGAGAGAGAGAGAGAGAGAGAGAGAGAGAGAGAGAGAGAGAGAGAGACGCCATTGCAATGTCACAGATGGCAGGACCTACCACCATGTGTTCTCTGCGCTCAATGTCAAACCTGCTGCTCAGCAATCAATCATTCTTTTATAACAATAAGGACAAGTGTATGTGCAACTTTCACCATTTGTGTGTGTTGAAGCAGAAAATGCATCTTTGCCTTATCTCATGACAACAGAAGCAATCAATAAAACTAACAGATAGTCACAAGTGTGCGCCCACAAATGCACATATAGTCTTTATCCCTCTTATCAGACCATCTCTTCATTTTGTCTTGACAGTGGGCCCCCCTTATTCTCATCTCTTTTCTCTCATTCTCATCTCATACATTCCCTTCACTACGCTGCTCTCGCCTGGAGTTTGACATGGGCACATATGGACTGGGATGATTGCAATTTACGCTGCGCACTGTGTGTAGTAAAATTGAATTTGCTTTGAACTGATTTTCTTTGACACTGCAAATCTGTTCTGTTTTGGAGGTGAGCTTGCCAGCTTGCAAGCCGAGTGGAGACCCCCACCTTCCGATCAAAGATGAGTTTAGTCTCCGTCTCTAGTCGTGTGAGTCATCTCTGGGCTGCTGATTCTAATTACGTTATGGAGACGATGGATGAGATCAGATGCCTGTGTGTGTGTGTGTGTGTGTGTGTGTGTGTTTGTAGGGGGGTGGGCGAGGGTCCGTGTTCACGCTGCACGTGCTCCTCGCAAACCTTCGATGCAAGCAGACATAAATGCTATTGATTGTAACTGGTCTGTGATGTGTGGGTGTAGCGGAGCGAAAACAGAGAAGGCGAGGGGAGGAGAGTGGAAAAAGAGAAGGTAAAGATAAGGAGACAGAGTGGACTATTGACTGCGTCCGGTAAAGGGAGCAGAGAAGGAGGCGAGGACGCGAGACGAGCCAGAGGAGGTAACCGTCATTCCTCTGAATTGGGATTCCGTTGCAGAGGAGAAATGAAGGTCATTGATTGTTGCCTTAATATTGGCTCTAGAAGGGTGCAAGCGCGTGCACTCATGTGGATACAAACACACACAGAGCCGGGCCGGGACAGGCACATAAATGTCACCGTCTCCGTTAGCTCAGCTCCTTTCCATCTGATGGGATTAGGTGTAATCTGTTCTAATCGTGCCTCATGTCATGTAGAAATGGGATTATATCTAACTGCTGCTCAATAACACCAATACGAGTGCGGCTGCCGTGGCTGCTCGGAAGCGGAGGCGATACGGCAGCACAACCAATCAATGAGAAATCCATCCACAACATAAACTGTGCTGCTGGCCTCAGGCTCTTCCTACGAAGGGTCCTTCAGTTCTCACAATGGGAGCACAGAGGTATCACCTCGGGCTCTCGGTGGCATCGGTAATCACAAATGTGGCCGTGAGGTGACCGCTGCACTTACTTGACTTTTTCTCTACTTTCTTACCCAGCATCTAGTGCGTTCCCGGGTGGCTCGCTCGGTCGAGCGGCTTCGCCCAATGACCAAAAGGTCAGGGCGTCTAAGCCTGCTTCCGACTGTCTGTTGTTAAAGTGTCCTTGGGAAAGACACTGAACCCTAATTTGCTCCCAGTGCGCTGGCATTGCCTTCCATGGCAGCAGCTGCACAAAGGCGTAGGATAGATGTGTGCATGAATGGGGGAATTTTAGCTTCCATAAATGCTTCCAGCACAAGCTGTAGTAGTCTTATATAAGTGAACTTTATTTACTTTTGTTGTCTAATAAAATGAACATTTTAACCTGGCTCTTGGGTTCCAATCCAGGTCGGTCCAATTGTGTGGAGTTTGCATATTCTCCTCTGGCCTGCGTGGGTTTTCTCCAGGTACTCCGGGCTCCTCCCACATTCCAAAGACATGCACGATAGGCAGATTGGGCACTCTAAATGGTAGGAGTGTTAGCGTGATTGGTAGTCTATCTGCTTGGGGAATGAGGAACATTTTCCTTAAACTGTTGACTGAGGAATTAGGAAAGCTCCTTTCATGGCATTCATCTGTTCTCAATTAGTCTGTTTATCCATGTTATATTCCAAACAGGTGTTTAATGAAGATTCATTGAAATCTACTTGCCCCTCTCCTTTGGAATGTGGTGCAGCCATAAAATTAAAAAAACATTCTAGTTTTTCAGTTTGAACATTAAATATAATATCTTCATAGTATATATTAAATTACATTAGGTTGAATATGAGTTGCAAATCATTGTTTATTTCTAGTTGTTTTGTTTTGATCCCATTCTTGGTATTGGGGATGTAATTCCAAAGTGGCGTTATTCACAAGCTAGTCAATCAGGAAGCACTTTTTTGGCACTGTAAAGGGCTGTGAGCATTTTATTTTGTTGTTGTTGGAAGAATCAGCTCAATATAACGTTTTAAAAAGTAGGAAACGGTATCAGATAATCCAAAAATGAAACCTAACCTCAGAGATCACAAGCTCTTGTGAATTGAAGATCAATTTCTAGTGAAAACATCTAAACTCTTCTTCAGAGGAAGATCACAAATCACGACTTGAACCTATGTGCTCAGAACTGTTCAGTGGAAACATTGAACACACACCCACTAAGCTTTCATTTATGGAATTTTCGCAACTTTATTTAAATCTACGGGAAAAAATCAATTAGGCGAATCACTATTTTGTTGGTCTTTTCCATACACTTTAGGAAATAAGTTCCATGGGACTGAGTGGGAATAATGAATATTCAGTTCTAGCACGTGAATCTTTATTCACACGCATGCATGCTTTCATGCACGCGCACACCTCCCTTGGACCTCTCAGCCCCCTTTATGTCTGAATTATACATTAGTTAGCCTAATACATTTACATTCATTAATACTCTATTTCCAGCTGACTAGGTGCTTTGCAGTCCGATAGTGTTCCAGAGCGTTCTGTACATGTAAAGTAGCCCATCAGGAGGACGCTTGCAGAGAGACACCTCCAGTGTTTTAATCAAACAGTCACTCAGTCATAGGGATTAAAACAACACCAGTCACCTGCTGACAGCCGCCCTGTGGGTGTAGGCGTGCGGGTATTCATGTGTGTTTATGTAAAACTATCTGTCTCCTCACCTGGTCTTTGGCGATGTCGTCAGCCACTCATCATGTTTCTCAAAAGTGATGAGATACGCAGCAATCTCCTGGTGAGACAAGGACAAGATAGAATAGTTACTATCTACTTTCTGTGTGTTCAGACTGTGTGTGTGTGTGTGTGTGTGTGTGTGTGTGTGTGTGTGTGTGTGTGTGTGGTAGGTCACAGGGAGATGAAACACAACAGGTAGATTTCCAGATGACCTGCTGATGCCCACAAACTGTGTTTGTGTGTGTGTGTGTCACAATACATCGGCTAGGCTCAGTGAAGTCTAGGCGCTTGATTGGTCACAGAGCAGCCAGTCAGGAGACGGACATTGAGTACAGACCCTAAGGGCTACCAACCAATCACAGCAGTTGAAGTTCTGATGCTTGCCTCCACTGGTGAGGAAAGGCCAACACAAACATATACACACAAACATACACAAACAAACATACACACACACACTAGCTGAGTGAGTGCGTTAATAGGAAAAGTTTTCTTGTCTATTGCAGTTTCGAAGCTTCCTGTAAGATAAAGTCAGCTCATAACTCGATTCCTAATTCCTCTGGCTCTCCTTTCATCTTCTCGGCCGGCCTATTCGAACTATTTCTTTTTCCAGAGGTAAAGCCCAGGAAGGAAAATAAATCAGTCATACAGGTTTGTTTTTTTCCACACAGAACAAAGGAAAACAGTCTCACGCAGACATACAACCCTGGCTTTTTTCTTTCACAGGGTAAACTCTCCACCTTTAAATGCTATTTTGTTGGTTTCCATATCCATGGCTCCCTCCTCACTCACTTGTTGTGTAGGGCTATGAAATGTAAATTGTACTCTTAAGGCAATGAGTGTTTGAAATGTGGAGCAAAGCAATAGTGAAGAAGACATCAACAATCCAACCCTCCTTCATCTGCCCCCTCCGATTACCCAGCCGTATGAGTGTGTTTTGGGGTTATTTGTCCCAGTTTGGCGTGGGAGAACTCCAGTTTAACGGTGACCAGATGCAATAGAGGGGGAAGAATAAGTCAGAGAGAGAAAGAGAGAGAGAGAGGGGGAGAGAGAGAGAGAACTGGGAGGTGATGGAGAGAGAGAGAACAGGTGGAGAATGCTGGCACTTAACAGGATTGTTTTTAGTATCCTCCATTCTATTGCCATGTCCCAACCCCCACTACTGCCTCACCCTGCCTGCATGCATGTGTGTTTCTGTGAGGAACAGGCTGCCATCACACCATTAATTATTATCACCATTATTCTGCCAACTGTTAAAGTCTGTCTGTCTGACTTACAGAAAAATGCACAGAGCTGAGTCTGGGTGTAAAACACACATATGAATGCTCAAATTCATATTTTCACCCTACAGGACACACACACAAACACACACACACACACACACACACACACACACACACACACACACACACACACACACACACACACACATACAGACACAAACACACATACAACTACAGACACAAACACACATACAACTACAGACACACACACACATACACCAGCAGACAAGGAGCAACTCATTCATTTATGCATCTATTCATTAGTGGTGACAAGCAGCCACCTCTCCTCCTCCCAAACCACTCTGCAGCAAGTCAATATGCTGTACGGCCTCCACAGCTCTGACCGGGCACTGGGGGCTTCCCTAGTGACTGTCAGCCAGTGGGAGGCAGCAGGAGAGAGGTGGGAAGAGTGGAGACAAGGGGCTGGGAGAGACAGAAGGATGGGAGGATTAAGAAGGAGGCAGAGAGACTCGCAATTAAAGGCCTGCCCCATAAGAGCCATTAAAAAGACCGAAACAGAGGAGTCAGCTGAAACGGCAGCCTGACACACACACACACACACACACACTAAAACACACCCACACAGATACACAAATGCTGGGGCACTCAACTTCACCAACACACCCGCAGACTCCACGCCCATGCAATGAGTGACAGAAGTAAGACTTGAAGGTCGATCCTCCAGAAGTCTGCATTATTCTCCCTACAGACAGCCAGTGATGGAACGCCGAGGACATGCCTAGCGACACACTGACCCTTCGAGAATACTGTGTGTTTGTGTGCGTGCTTTCTGTGCCAGACTCGGGGACAGAGAAGACCTTTCTCCGGGGATCTACTCCATAAACCTAGTTATGCTGCATGACTACGTGAATCTACACAATAATGCGTACCAGTAGCTCCCCGTGCCCAAGATTGACTGGAGAGACTGGGAGCGAGAGTTACTTAAGGATACCTGAATGTAACAAAGTTGGGATCATGAGTGGGAAGCGAGACTGCGAGCGATGCAAGTGGGGAAATCAGCCACCCACTCAGGTCTCGAAGAGGCCATCTCCCTCCAAGAAAAGAGAAGAAAAGTGCCCGTATTTGCACACATGCAAAGACACACACATAAATAGTACAAGCTCACACACCCTCCCAGGCCCGGGGCATTTTCCCCCAGGAGGGAAGAGGGGGCGGCTCGGTTGGTCGCCTACACTGCAACAGACTTATGCGGGAGCGTCCCCTCGGGGAATTCCGTTTAAAGGTCTGGCCACAGGCGAGAGTGTCTTGTGCAGAGTGTGTGTGGGCGCATGCGGGTCGGTGTGCACGCGCTTCTGTGTTTTGAAGCCTAATGACGAGCATCACCCTGGCAGATATCGGGGGAAAAAAGAGTTGTCTGTAAACTGGAACTGTCACATCCATTCCATAGCTGTACCTCAAACGAAGGCTGACGCTGCTTTCCGACACAGATATTATTTGGCATTGAACTGTTTATTTTATGGAGATGGGAGTGAGCACACAGAGGTTTTCTTTTAAGTATACCCACAGTCCATTTTTGCCTTTGTCTTTTTTACATATGTGGAGCAAAGAACTGCATTTGCAATACTGGGGGAGGTTTGCTGATGTTGGTATTTGTTCTCAACACCACCAAATACCACCGTGCACTTTTAGATGAACCTTGTAAAAAATTTGACAAGGTTTGGCATAGTCTCCATAATAACCTCCGATTCGGAGTTTTGCGGGGTCCTACTTCAGCAATTTGCTTACGGCAGATTTTACACTCAGCTTTAATATGCAAAACTGCATTGACGGAAGGACAGCTGATCGATAATCCATTATAAGTGTCCGATGGCAGTGTCATCATCCACAGCTGTTTTTCACAGTGGTGCCAGACAATCTACACACCAGTGTCCTTTTTAAAGGTTTTCATGACCAAAATAAGTAACTTTCAAACTTTATCACTACTACTACAACCTATTGAAAAATACGTGTGCAGACCATAACTGTGTTTGTTCAGAATTAACCAAGATGTAAGCTCACAACTGCTATCATTTTAAGTTCCTGTGACTAACCCTGTACAAAATTGCCATCACTTATATAGTCTGCAATCATTATTTATTGACCTTTAAGATTAGCAAAAACACAAAGGCTACCTTTTTTAAGAAGCTCAGATCGTCAAAGTGTGTAATAAGGCCAGATCTAAACAGACCAAGTTATGTTGCACTTCCTACCGCCATTAAAGATTCTATGTCGGCTGTAAACCAGTCCAATAATGTCTTGTTTGCACTCTATTCCTCTGGTCTGCTTAATTAATAAAAGCTCTTAAACAGAAAGATAGGCAGACATTGAATTACGACATGGATCATTTTGTTCTGTTCTAGCCGCACAATTAAAATTTCATCAAGGCTATTGTACACCAGAGCAATAATGTGTAGTTTGTATAATATTCCCAAATTGCCGTACTCGCCACTGTTTGTTAGATTCAACAGCCTCTATATTACCTCCACTGGCTAATACAGCTGCTTAATGCTGTTTCCATAACAACTGTTGCAAAGCCCCTGATCAGAATTCCTCTCAAGCCCGCCTTGTGTTTATCATATAAACACCTAATCACCCATTGGGCAGCACACACTTACATACGTGTACATGTGCATAGTCATACACAAATGTGTGCACGCCTGCATACAAATTGTAGGCTTTGTTCAATTTTACAACTCACAACAAGCTTGTGGGTGGCCATTTTTTGCCATAGCTTGATGATTGTTTACATTCTCTGTTGCATATTATATTTAGCAGGAGTACTTGAAAGATTTTGCCACACATGACAGGTTACAAACTAACCTGATATATTAGTGCATTATTGTTTCGATACTTTCTCACACTTCACTTTCTTCAGCCATCTGGGAGAGCTTGGAATTCTTACATTCAAACTTAATTATTCTCCAGGACTCACGATATGGAGTTTGCATGTTCTCCTAGGACTTGCGTGGGTTTTCTCCGGGTATTCCGGTTTCCTCCCACATTCCAAAAACATGCAAGGTAAGCTGGTTGAACACTCTAAAATGCCCCTAGGTATGAGTGTGAGCTCAAATGGTTGTCTGTCTCCTTGTGCCCTTGCGATTGGCTGACCACCAATTCAGGGTGTCAATAGTTAGCTGGGATAGGCTCCAGCAGCCCCCGTGACCCTTGTGAGGATAAGTGATTTGGAGAATGGATGAATGACCATGTATATGCGGACACATACAGTATTTAGTGGTGACCAATCATTGTAGAGTGAATTGTCACATTTCAGGCCCACTCCTGTCCCCTAGTTGGTCAAGAGTCACCTGCATCACATTCATCACCCCACAAGAGACATGAATATAAACACCAGACCGTGACCATGTCATAACTTATGCATGCTGGGTTACATAGGTCTTCCCCAACATACACCCACTATGTCTCTGAAGAATCTGGTGGTGTGGCTTCTATCCACAGAATTGACAGTTTTATGGTGACATTGTCACTCTCCTTTTTCTCCCTCCCCGTTTATTCAGACCTTTGTACCCTCCACCTATCCTCCTGTCTTGTTTGCCTCTCATTACACAACAGAGAAGTTTGCTGCCGTGTACAAAAAGTAGCTCCAACTTTTTTTTTTAGCAGAGGCCTAAACGCATAGAAGAGGCCGGCCTAATCTACCAAGGGAACATCAATCAAGATTGAGTTATGCACCTTGCCTCTCTCCCCTTCCTTCTATCTCACATTTGCATTTGAGGAGAACAACCCCCCCATCTCGCTCGGCAGGAGGGGATGAACACATCAAAGACGGCAACAGGTGTGTGGTGTCAAACACAATGCCAGGACCCCCGCTGTGCCGTGGGCCGTCTTGAATAAAGACTGTCAGACTCCTCAAAAATTTCTCACCAAGTCAAGCAGGAGACCGCGCGCTGAGACGTCGGTTTGAAAGTCAAAAATGATGGATGGCTGCGTGGCGGTGGGAAGTCGGGGCGAAAAATTCTCCAGTGGTTATGTTAACCCCCGATGTCTCTCAGAAGCATGTGTCAAAGTGCCCTCAGCGGCCTTCTCATTTCTACTGCGTCATTGAGCAGGTTTGCTGTGCGATAGTTATGGAGAATGAATGAAAATAGTGTGTGCCATCTCTCATTGGCATAAATACTTGTTTACAACGAGACACAAATTGGCACCCTGTCAGTCAGTCTCTCTCTCCTCTAACCCTTTTACTGTGGTTCCCTTTTCTGTTTGTCTCTTGCATCCTCACTGTGTGCTGCTGAGCGTAATACAACACTCCCTGGTTCAACCCTCTCTCATTACCATATTCTAATTACATTCGTTAAGGGGAGCATTTGGGAGTTTAATGAATACATTTGAAAAATGGCTCTCTGCTGTGATCCTTAGGTTTGTCTTCTCGCCGGCCTCATATGGACGAGCAGTGTATATAGTAGATGCGTGCGGACTCAATTCCTCTCGCAAAACATACAAATGGTGCCGGCCGCCCGAGCTCACGCGGCGTCGTGTCTCTGGCTCCGAAATCAATTCTGTTTGTCTCAAACAAATAAAGATTTCATGTCATTTGTGCGTTGTTGTGAGCAAAAAATTCAACTCGCCCCACATGCCGAAGCCATGCATATTTAATTATTCTCAGGCCTCAAAAACAAACTAGGAGAGACAAGCACCATTATACAGATGGAGAGTAGAAGTAGCTGGAGTTTATCTCCTCTTCTGCCAACAAAGCGAGCGGCTGCATGCGGGGAGCGAGGCGTCTGGAGTAAAACCAATCATAAGGAAAAGCTAACATTGCAGGTTATCAAGCTAGTTCTGTTGACTGACTTGTTCTCAGTGTGATGCGTCTTTGTCAAGGACGAATCCTTGCGCTGGAGCTGAATAGAGCGTTACTATGCTGCCCCCCACCCCTACTCATTCTTTCACTGTACTGAAAAATGTGATAAACCTTTCACACTTCCAATTCTGATGATTTCCAGCTTGTGGAATGGCTGTCACTTTTATATCAGCAATAACACTTTATGATGGTAATGTTTATCACTGTCTAAATACATCATTTTTTAATCCCAGAATACTAATTTGCCCGACTTGTTGACTTTGACTACAAATCAGAAGTCAACAGAATCCGAGCCTCGTTTGATGTTTTTTTGGATGAAAGCAGATCATGAAAGACAAGTTGCCATCATCCACTGCAGTCAGCAATTGTTTGGAACATATACACTGGCATAAGGACTTCAGAAATGTTAGCTATACATCTAAAAGGACTCCAAATGGCACCTTGATGATGCACTGCAAAAAATAAAGTCTGGTGCTTAAGTACTGTGATTCATGCAGTGGGAGTCAAAGTGTGCTAGCTATCTTTAAACATGATGTAACATACATGTACTGCATATAAATAACAAATTGGGGGTTGTGTAAAGAAGCAATATTTTTATCATCAGACAGGAGTGGTTCTGCTTCTCACTGTATGAGATCGTTGGCACGACCTTTGTTTGCTTAAATCTGGTTCCTTTCGTCCATTAAGTTATATGCAAAGATGTCTCGCTGTCGGAAAATAATTGCTCTAATTTAATGTTCTTCTGGAGGGTAAAAGTGAGTTTGACGTCACATATATCCCGCCAGGATAACGTTCCACCTCGTAGGAACTGCAATGGACTGTGTCGTCTGAATTCCGCCTCCCATTTAGAGCAGCCATTTAACACTAATATTGACCCTGCTGTTGTGTATTGGACAATGTTAAGGCCTTTAAGAGAACAAGCTACAAAAAGGACACTGGCAGAACATACAGTGTATGTGCTGCCAATTGGTCACAGTGATATGCAAGCAGTGCCACTTTACAACTGTAATCCTTTCTTTCTTCCAGCAAAACAAAGATTTTGTGGACAAAATATTTACCTGTCAAACACCCAAAGAGAGGAGTGAATCATATTTTGTCGTTTGGCTAGGATACAAATGAGGTGCTCTCATTTGGAAATGTGTTTATCAATCTCCCACCCACCTACTGCTTTATACGATACAGCCAAAATTTAAATATATGCGGCGCTGGTATGCAAATGCGGTATCAGCGTCATTGGCAAAGTTCTTCCTTAGAGAACAAGATGATGGATATTTTATTACAGCTCAGCTCGTCTTAGACTAATGGCAGTGCAGGAATACAATTCCGACGTGGTGCAAAGCTAATATCCAACAAGCATACACAAACACACCCCTACACAGAAACACACACACACACACACACACACACTCTTTAATCCCCAAGGAATCAGTGAAATTTGATTACACTGACCGTTACAAACACCCTCGCTATGGGAGTAGACATTTCCTACATCAGCAGGAGGGAGGAGGAAGAGGGAGGATGAGGGACAGCCATGGGCAGACTGAGAAATATGTGATAGCTGGTAGAATGCCCATTTGATGGGAGAACACTCTGGACAAATACTGCGTGTCTCCAGAGTGGAACTGTTCACATTTGGCCTCGGAAATTGAAAGTGGATGCACTACACGGACACAATTTTTCACCCCGCTAGGTATACATGAGAAACAGTATATATTTACACTCCATCTAAATATGGAGTCCATTTATGGGATATTGTTGGGATAGCAAGTTAGTCACAGCAGAAAAGCATACTTTCATCTTTACTTTGTTTCATGAATGGTGCATATTTTGAAAACAGGAAGACTTTCACTTTCATATTCAGCTGTCCTCTGCTGTCCTTAGCGGAAACATAGCTCAGCAGATTATTGAAGGTGACAGGTCCATGTACCTTCCACCACAGTAACTCTGCACCAGTTTAAAGTAAAAAAAGAAAGAAAGAAAAAAAAAGAGAGAACGAAAAAATATATAGAACGTTGACAAATGCACAGTCATCGTTTCCAACCCTTCCAAGCGTCGGAGACAATTCCAATTGACTTTAGGTGAAATGATGGAGTAAACCCTGATTAGATTGCCAGTCAATAGTATTTCTCAAATGATCAATTTGAGGAATGCTGTGAAAGGCTTTTTTGGGAATCTAAAATTGGATGTGAAATCGGGTGAAAGATATGGAGGATGGAATTTTGTTAATTCGTAGGAACACATTGCAATTTAGCAATCTGCAGCTAACAGGCAATTACAGTTTGTAAATAGTATAGTTATGGCTTAAGAACACAAATTGGATGCTCAGTAAAGCTTGACTCTTTCATTGCTTTTCTATCGACGATCTCAACTTTACTGGACCCATAAAAATAGTACCTCACGCATCTCTAATAAAGTGCACCATGTGTTCTTCATTTAGTTCTAATTCTGGGAGAGATGGCATGACAACACGAGCTGTTAAACTATGAATAATGGTTTCGCCATCCATTTTCTAAACCACTTATAGTGTTCAAGGTCATAGGGATGCTGGAGTCTATCCCAGATGACTTCGGATGAGAGGAAGGGTAGACCCTGGATTAACCTAATAACAAAAGGAATATATATATTTCTGTGCATCATTTTAACACGGTTCCTATTTAGTGTGTTGCGTGCATTTATTTGCTGGTGAGGATTAAGAAGACATACTCTCTCTCTACATACTGTTTTGCCACATTATACCAAGACTAAACACATTGAATTACATGATCATGTCATATTTTTCCACAGGCTGAATTGTGAACTTTTCAGATTAGCTGTAGCTTTGAAAAGCACCCGGTGAGTTTATATTCAATGTCACTTGTTTAGGATGAGTGAACACAACAAGTAACTATTTATATCCAAAAAACATCTATATTTCACTCATTCATAAGAGCCTTTTCAAAACAGTTTATAAATAATCTCAGAGCACCACCAAACCTAAATGTCAGCAAATGAACATTCTCTTAAGGTAATATCGAGGATTCTGTCTCAATTTATTGACAGCACAACACTAAAATGGGATTCCGTTGAATGAATAGCAATAGGTGAGTGACTACACATTTGTAATGGATCTTCTGTTAATTAATAGAAAATGTCCTTGAGCTGTCTTTCAATACTCATTTCCGGCATATATAACTCAATGAAATCAACACGACGTGAAATATGTATATTTTTCTCAAGACCCAACTTTACCATACTGTACAATGCTCTTTTTTCGTAAGCTTTTTCCTCCTGCAACAATCAATTTATCTGGATACCTACACCAAAGATGAGTATTTTAATGGTGTACACATTTATTCATGATGAGTGAGGTAAACTTTGAAGCTACAAAGTCCAGTGAGCACAAAGTTATGGAAGTTGTAAAGTATTCTGGACAAAGTTCTAGCCACACGTACGCACACTGAGCAGGTACTCGGACAGGGGGGACAATGATCTTACATTTGAATGCTTTATCTCTCTCTCGTGAATTAAATCTAATTTACACTGGACTTAGATAATACAGAGGTTCTATGTGAGGACATTACAGATACAAACCATATTGTATCCACTGAACAGTCTGACTTCTCATTAAAGCACACCGCTGGATTTTTTTTCCACTTGGTCTCCGAATTTAACAAGGACCAGAATCAAAAAGTCGCACACATGCAGTCACACAAAAAGCAAGCCAAGCCAAGCCAAACCAAGGCTCATGCACAACACCCACACACTCACAGTCACACAGTCCCACGGTTTAATATATCTCTGTGTCTCCAGTTAACAATATTTTGTGTCAAATTAAAGCAGGCAAGATAAATAGAGGGTCTGCGCCACATGCAGAAAATAGAGCATGAGCAGAATGTGAGGGAGGGGAAGGGAGGACTTGTAAAATGGTGAATCCCATCCCCTGGTGGACTGCAGTGAGAACCACTGAAACACTGATCCAAACAATCTGTGAAACCCCATTAACACATTCGGTGCACAGTCACATCTAAGGCGTGTGGGTTAATTACACACGGCCATGAAGAGATTGCACCTATGAATTTAATTCATCAAACTTTTTTTGGGGTGCATTGCACTGCATTTGGTTTGTGTTGCCAGTCGGGTCAGCGGGGTACAGACAATGTTTGAAGTTGAGGAGAAATAGAATGTCAAAACAGGCACAAATTGACGTTGGGTGTTAATTGGGCTAAGTGTGACTCACATAGAGCGAGATAGAGGGAGATAGAGAAAGGGAGAGAGAGAGAGAACTAGATGGTTAGAGATACAGACTAAGAAGAAGGAGACAGAGAGCCTAGAGGACTAATTAGTGATTATAACTTGGAGCTCTCCAAACATAAAATATTTCTCAAACGAAAAGACAGAGAGATAATTAAAAATAAAAGAATAGGAATCAACATAAGGGGCTGAGAAAAACACTATGGTTTTATAGGCTGTGTGTTGTGCACGCTTGTGCGTGGGTGAATACACTTGAGCATATGTGTGTTTGCATGTCAGTGTTTTGGCTTCTATGCCCTCTCATTAAATTGTGCTTTACACTGGTAAACGGTAACAGCAGAGTTCTCAATGTCAACTGGAGAGGTTGGAGCCATGGGCACGCTTCGGGAGACAAACACACACAGACACACACACACAGACACACACACACACACACACATAACACACACACGCACACACACACATAAGCATGCACTGACAGGCATACAATAAATCCTACCAGTGCATGAACAGCACATCCATTTTCTTTTAAAAAAGAACATTTCGGTAAGTTTCCACAAAGCACGTTTCTTTTATCTTTGCTTCGACACGGCTGACAAAATGGAGTGTGTCAGCTTTTCACGCGGCCTCGTGCCAGAGTGAGTTGGACATTAGCAAGTCTCGCATCAAAGTCATAAATCAAGGACACCCTTCAAAATAGCAGAGGCCCCCGAAAACTGGTTGTCTGCCCATGGAATCGTTCGGAGTTTCCATAATGGATCCGTAGAAGTTTGCCACACTGTGCTAGCTGACATTTAATATCATCCCTCTGGTGTAAATTATTTCCGAGACATATCTCCTGCCATGTGTTACCTATGCGAGGAGAATAGAACATACAGTATCTCTGCTAAAACACGGCCAATACAATCGAATGCATATTTAACGGGCCGATATCGGCTTAATGGCTTACAAACAACGGCGATGACAAGAATGAAATATTTATCTTTCACTCTGATTGCCAAACAAGTATGCACAGCTTTAGCCTCATCAGCTTTGTATGAGTTTAGAACCCAAAGTGCTCAAAGGAGGATCATGTTTGCAAACACTACTTTTGTCTTTCATCCACAGTTTTTCTTTTAGGTTTCAAATATGTTCGGCATTACACTCCCACTTCTTAACTATATCTTTCTGTGATCATTTCTAAATGTACCGCGCAATCATGGTGTCCATTCACATGTCACACTTAGAACATTGATCATGCCATTAGCACAAATACACACACACACTCACACGTACACGGTTACCATGGAAACAGAGTAAATGGGGCAGTAGTCTTAAATATATATTCGTTTTGATCTCCTCATTCAAGCAATCATGTTGTCGTCACCCATGGCTAGACGCTGGACGAGATCTCCACGTTATCACAGCAAGCAGTGCATCCTGATAACATCACAAATGTTCTCCAGAGAAAAATGCTCGCTCTTTCATTTTGAATCATTCACACCCAAATATTGCCTCGTTTCTCCAATTTCTCTTTTTGCGCTCAAAGAGTGGTGTCGTCATTTGATGAGCTGAAAAATATCTGCCTTTTTCGGTTATTCTGGCAGTCAATTCTTTCTAATTATGGTACAAGCCGTTTATTCTACCACACAACACGTGTATATATTTATGGAATTGGAAAACTAATTCATGTGGGGTGGTGTGGGTTATATCTAAGATTTTAAAAGGGTAAAAAATAAATGTTATTACTGAATAGAGCCTTAAAGCTGTTGTATACATTTGTCCTTTGATAGACTTCAACATATTTTATGAGACTGCTGTGAGACCACCCTCGAAGAATATTGTGGATGATGAACAGAGCGCCAGAAATATATCTCCTTAAGTGCTGCCACAAACAATTATCGGCTGGATCACTGATTATTTTTTCACTTAGTCGACTAACCATTTCATATATGAATCACACGCAATTTACGTTGTATAACTAATTTCTGAATACTTTAGCTGCAATGTCTATTGAAGCTAAAAAGTATGCAATGCATGAGTATAACTATAATAACATTCAGCTTTGTGACTGTCATTGTTTTCCCAAGCAAAATGCAAGATTTTCATTGAGGACTACAATAATTGCAATGTTTTTAGGTAAACAACAACAATTCTAGCTATCAAAATAGCTGACGCTTTTTTATAATCAATTATTACACACGTGCCTGTACTTAAAAAGTGTTTTGGCGACGATAACGACAAGTGACTAGTGTGTGGATGTATTAGTATGAAAAGTTTGTCACATAACTCAACATCCAATGTACTGCAATGGAAAAAGTTATTCCCGGTATATGGGAAAAAAAAAGCTTTACTATCATCTGTCCACCTGAGTATGGTTTGTTATCTGAAACTAGTCTATAGTCTATTAGCACGGACAGATACACATACACCCCCAATCTATTATTGAACAAAAGGCTCACGCCTCCACTCAGCCCTTTGGGGAGGAATCCATCCCTCCATCCCAGAATAATTTCACACATCAGTAGATACACAAAAGAGAAACGGAGGGAGGGAAGAGAAGGAACAGAGAGCAGAAGGAGGAGTGGACGGAGTCAAAATGAACGGGGGTTTCAGCTCAGTGCTTGTGGGAGGCCAAGGTGTCAGGGGGAACCATGCGTGACAAAACAGAGATCAGAGGATCATATGGCATTGCACACACAAGGAAAGAAACAAATTCACGCACAAACAGATAACCTCAAACACTTTGTGAAGCATAGACATGCCCAGAAAAAGGTGAGGACAAGGACATATTGGTGATTGCATGACTTGGGTGCAAAGAGTATATAAGAAGCATGAGTTCCAAATGCTTCTTCCATTTCTTCGACATACGTGCACACACAGGTACCAGGAAACTCTCATCCACTAAATACTGTGTGATGACATAGCTTACAAATGATGGCGTATGCTACAATGGCCAACCTGCAACCTCATATTCATAAGCACTTGCCATCTTAGCTGTTATTTATCCTTTAATTGTGGCCACACATTTATACCGGCCTTTTCCCAATGCGAAAGATACACAGTGTAAGTAATGTAAAAATCATTCATTCCAGCTATATGTTCTTCTGTATAACCTAGTTATTTCATTCATTAATTATCTAAAAAAAAAATCCAGCAATAAAGTGTTTTAATACACAGAGCAAAACTGCAACAAATTGCAAGACAAAGCTAAACTGCAATTGTATTAGTTCATAGAGGTACATGTGTGTGTGTGTGTGTGAAAAAAAATTCAATGATTCCAACGATCTATTGGGAGAAATTTTAGGACGGTTATGAGTGTTTAAAAATGCTGAAAATGCACAAACAGATCATCGAAATATCATTATTGTTACCCACCCTAACTTTTTTTTTGGGATAATCTAAGTTTAAAATACTAATAGTTTGCTAATCTTAACATGTCCACTTTTTCAGGCGATAGCAAAGCCTTCTTCGCAACACACTGTATCTTCTGCTGTGAAGAAAACTCTTTTGAAAGAGTAGAAGAGGCTTTTTTTAAACTTTTTTTTTTAAACCAACGAAGGCGCAATGAGGTGTCGCAATGGGTGTAATATGTGTCACTTTTGGAGAAATGCAGCCATACTTTTAAGTGCTTTCGTTCCATATTCGTTGGTTGCCAAATTATTGTTGCTGCAAGACTGCATCACACTCGTCTGACGGCACAGCTATGGGAACTCGCCTAGTGTTCAACTTCTGCAATCACAAAGAGGTGCTGGATACCGGAATAGGGTACCAATTGGTTTGGTGTAAATTCATATTGTGTAGAACCACTTTCAGTACACTTGAAGACACATATACATATGACCATTCCTCTAGACTCAAAAGTTGTTCTAGCCAACATGGCTGTTAGAACAGCCCCACTTACCCGAATTAGCAAAAGAGAATACTATTGTATTTTAATGATGCAACCATTTAATGCCTCACAAAAAGTACACCCCTGCAAGTGTAATTTGTAAATTGCATTTTTGGGGGGCAAAGTTCACATACTGACAGTTGGTTAGCGCTAAAAGCCTAGATTTAGATTTTGGACAGTGAATATTGGCACTGTGAAGCTATCAAATAGTGCAGTACAGTTAAATACAGTACAGTTCAATATTTCAATGCATAATATGTGTAGTCATGTTAATATGTATCATTTTGATAGTTTTATATATTATTTTGTGTTTAATCTTGTCAGTTTTTTGAGTTCTTTCTCTTCATATCCATCTACCCAATGTTCAAAATAATAATAATATCAAAATATCAGCTCAACATGCAACCTGAGATGAGATTTGAACTGTTAACTATGAAACATACCCACATGCTAACCATTAAACCACCATGGTAATTACATGTGAAATCCATCCATGAATTACCTTTATTACTTGATGATGTACAAGGAGGGGGAGCTAAAACCTACCCCATGTGACCCCAGAGGGGAAAGCAGATTACACCATGGAATTGTAGCCAAATAGTCACAGAGCACATTGAGAGAGACAGACAACCATTAACACTCACGTTCACACTGCCATTGAGTGGGCACTGAACGCACAATTCCGAAGAACGTAGCATTACACCACCGGTTACTGTGTGTCCTGATGTAAAAATTTGAATGTTGTGATCCACCATGACATTGACAACAATTATGCAATCCCTCTCTACTGTGTCGATCAAAATTGAAGACATTATATTCATACTGGCAGAATATTAGATCAAATTCTCTGATTGGATTTGATTATAATAATAATCCTGACAGTTTAAATTGCACTCCGTGCAACTTTATAATTAGACTGTACGGGTGTGCCTAATGTTGCGGCCAGTGTGTAATAACCAGATGTTTATCTTTTAGGTGCTGATTTCCATGTGGTGCGCTGAACGATTAATGTCAACAGACACGGAAAGGAAAATCTGTTTTTGCTGCAATAGCAACCAGATAATCCAGCTCAACTATCCAGAGATGGCCAGAGGTGAGTGGATGGAATACATGATGAAATATAAACTACAGTACATACTATATCAGGACAGATCTTAGCACACACAGCTGGCCCAATGAAAACACCAAGCAGGAGGAGCAGAAGACACAATGGTGTCTTTAAATATGCAGTTAACTTTGCCTGGTTGGAAGGGGAGCTTTGAAGGAATTCACTGAGGGACACCGAACCTCCCCCTGAACTGAGCCTCTGCCTTCTCAGCAAAGAAAGCGAGAGAGAGAGAGAGAGAGAGAGAGAGAGAGAGAGAGAGAGAGAGAGAGAGAGAGAGAGAGAGAGAGAGAGAGAGAGAGAGAGAGAGAGAGAGAGAGAGAGAGAGAGAGAGAGAGCCTGAGAGACACTGGGTGACGAAGGAGTGTAAATTCACAATTCACGGCTGTACACAAATGGCCTTCGCAAAAATACACCTGTCTCATCCCAATCCCATGACGGAATAATTCCGCCGCCTTGAGGTAACGCAATTGTTTTGATGTGATGTTATCACCAGTCTTGTCTTCAATTACTTTGTGTTGTGCAGCACAGCTTTTTATCCCTACCATATGGCCATTGTTTTGGCACGGCACCATGTGACATCAATCCAAATGGTGTACGTCATGCACCGCCATGGTGGCTGCTTAGAATAAGTTAGCACAGAAGAAAATGTACCCCAAAATGTATGGGATTGTAAGTAGTGTATATTAATAATTTTGGAGTGAAATAAAATGTCAAACTTGGCTTGGACGATGACCTTTTTCCCAGTAAAATGATGCATTTTTTAAGTGACTTCTGTCCCTCGAGTATCTCAAAAAATGTCAAGCTTAATGCAGAGGACTCAATGATTGGGTAAATATAGGAGATCTTGTGTGATTGACACCACTTTATCTTCCCCAGTCACGCTCATGCAGTTGCTCAAATACATGACACGCATACACCTATACATTCACACCCCTACACAAACCCACACATATTCCTACAGCTATTCATGTGAGGCCGCTCTTCATTCAGCGTTGTTGCTTAACTCACAGTATGACCTTCATTGAGATGGATTGCATGAGAAATGTAATGACTTTCCTCAGAGAAAAACCACAAGCTAAATCAGCTTTGCATTGCATAATAATGCTGGACCTGGTAATCAATAGCACAAACACACAAACACTCATCCATAATGGAGTGCTCACCCTGCACATGTTGGAAATGTCCCGACAGAGGCCAACCGCATCGCCATGAATGCTGTCGAGCGATGTGATGTATATATACAAAATAGTACTGGTGATGCATTTCCATTTTCAGGCCTTAGACAGTTTTCAGTAGATGGCTATATTTTGTCTCAAAATTCAAGTCTGTGGAGTTGAGAAGAAACACAATTCTGTTGTCTTAGGTCCGACAATAGTTTGAAACTGATTTGAAATCATGATTGGAAGTTTGCCTGATTCCTTTGTATTCAATTTGATGTTAATATTTTGTAAACAAAAACAAAAACCAAAAACATGTATATTAATTCCAGTGTTATTTAGAATAGTTTTAAGAAAACAGGGATCCAATAGTTTAAAAACTTAGATTTTTTTTTCTCTGCACAAACTTTTTAATAATTATTGTCATCACCGAAAACAACATAAACTGGTCATGTGTTATGTTACATCAGGCTATAAAACAAACACACAACACTTATTAAAAGGGCAAAACTTTAAACAAAACTTCATTATTAGGAGCACAGTATAGCTGGACAGGGTTGCCCATGTGGGGTAGGGAAATGGCTCAGTAGGCGTTCTTGATATTGTGTATATTAAGTCGAGTATATTATTGCCCCCTGGTGTAAATTTCAAATGCTGATAGAATCCATGAGCGCATAATGAGAAGTGGAATTAGCATCAGAGAAGGCATTCTAGGGAAAGTTGCAGGAAGGAAACGCACAAGAAGCAAAACTAATTTGGCTTTCTGTTAGAAAATCACCCCATGTTCGGCAATTGGACAACCCATTAAGCCTGCATAAGAGAGTTTCTTTCACTCATACTTTTTACCACACTTCTTACTTTCAGTATTTGGATTAGAGAAGATAATAGTAATAGGCTGTTAATTATTTGATGATTAGGAATGTTGATTAACCATGTCTTAAAACATCCAGAGGAAAATAGACTCTACTTGGTGTGGACCAGCTGATTCTATCTCGGCGTCAGTTGTGCTATTTCGGTACTTAATTAACTAGTGAAGAATGCGTGTCAGTGGTTTAAAAAAGGCGCAAACGTGATTTAAAAAAGGCCATTTATTCATTACGTTGCTGATCCCCCATAAAATGTTGGCAAAAACACATTCCTACTACTACTACTGTACTGAGTCTAAACCGCTTTATCCTCATTAGGGTCACTATCCCAGCTTATTCCGGGCCACAGGCGGGGGGGGACACCCTGAATCGGTGGGCAGAAGATCGCAGGGCACAAGGAGACGTTGACATATCACAAGGAATTCCTTGATGTAACTTTGTAATCAAGTTATTCATCTTGTCACAAAAAACATTTTAAAATTAGAACTTTGTTTTATGAAATGAATCATCAAACAAGTCGTGAAAAATAATGTACATGGGGGACTGCAACCTAATGGTAATTGTGAGAGGTTGAACAGTTTACTGACAGTTATCAGTATTGCCTACTTTTACTGCTATAGGATTAGAAGGAGATCTGTCCTAAAACTCCCAAAACCTCACACATTTTAGCTGACTAATGAGGTGTGGAAAAAAGAAATCAAAATGTTCAAATCCTAAAGGTGCATGTTCAATGCTTTAGTTGTCTACGCATCAAACATAGCTTTTCATTGTTCGTTCTTCCTTTTGTTTTGTCGGCAACACCACACACAGTATCTACGCTACGGTTTACAGACAAGCCCCAAAAAAACCAAATACAATAGAGCCTAAAATAGAACGTGTTGTACAGCGTCTAAGGTTGCTTAGTAACAATGTTAAGACTTTTTTTCCCACTGACCCATGGGTTGTTCCATTTGCAGGATAAAAAAGACAGTTGAAAAGTGGCATTGCACAACTTGGCTTAGCTATAAACGTCTCAGTTTGGGGCGGTCGGAGATGCGCAATCACAAAGGTATGAGAACCAGAGAATTCTGTTTTTACTCCACGGCATGGAGCTGATGGGACAAAAATAATTCTATTGGTGGTAGAAAAAAAAGGGACTGGTGGAGTAAAGTGGAAACTGTGGAAACATGATAGAACATTTTGCACAGGAACAAGAAAATCAAAAAATAGCATCCAAACAACCAACTAGCTGACCCACTATCCATCTGTCCAATTTTCTTTACTGCTTTTGCTCGTTATTTCACAAGTCAAGTGAAACCATTGCCAACTGAGAGATTCGGTATACATACAATGGACTAGTTACTGTGCAATTGTGAATTAAAAAAAAGGTTGGGGGGAAAAAAAAGAAATAAAAAAGCATCCCGATTCCCTTTCACAGCAGTAGACAATTAAGAGACTTAAATGAACATGTTTACTAGTTTTTAGAACGTAGAAGAAGATGGTATACTCAGAGATTTCAAGACAATCACCCAGGAAACACACCAAGGCCACACAGTTAGAATTCAGAAGTTGGAAGCAAATGGTCAAGCACAATCAAGCTGCCCTATGATGAGTATGTATCTTATTCTTTGGTTTATCATCGAGGCCAGTACTTGGCTACTAAGCATTTTATCCATATCTGGTCATCAGATATGTATTTTTTACGAATAGATCAGGAATTGTATAGCTTCAAAATATATTTAATATTGCATTACGCCATTCTAACATTTTGCAGTCTAAAGTTTGTTTTTGAAGTATTGTCCATGAATAGTATTTGAATTTCAAATGCACTGCACATTGTGGATATATGCACCTAAATTCGATTAAAAACCACACCCATTCCCAGCGCATATATTTTGGGGAGGCAAAACTACCTCCACCCTTTGCCCAAACCAGGGCCATTTTAGGGTGAGCTTCAGTTGGCATGTTTATTTTCTTCCCTCACGTCGCCGTTTTCGGTTTATATAATAGAGAACTACCCCCATGTTTGTTTACCTCCTCTTCATCCAGCCCTCATGGTGACTTCAGCTAGGAATGAGTCACCAGCCAAAACACAGTTCATCTCACTGCCACGTATAGTTCCCTCACGAGCACGTCATATTCTCACCTCGTTAGTGTTCCAACGATGGCGCTCCTTGGGCAAAGAGGAACATTTGGGTAGACACTCTAGTAGCTTCTTGGGAAGGTAGATTTTCAACTGGCCTGGCTCACCTGTGAAGCAGAAGAAGCGAGGTGGAGTTACGATAGATTTATTAGGTTGTCTAAAGGGAAGGAACAGAAAAAACAGACTTTAGCTAATCAATGAGAAAAAAAATATCCCTCAGAAATTTTCGGGGTGCATAATAATATTAAATTTATTGCAGCACTGTTGCTGTGAAAGGCAAATTTTATAGACAAGATACAAAGACAAATCATGAAATGTATAGGAGGTGGCAGAATACAACACTTTTGTCTTGAAAAGCAGGTGCTCAATAAACCCGAGGCCCTACATCGATACAGATTTGGTCCAAGAGGAACTCAATTATCCAACATTGAGTTCATCTAGTCGGAAACAATCTTGTACAATTGCGTCATTCTCTTTGTTATAGTTTTGTAAGATCACAGGAGAGAAAATGATGCTCGAATCAGTAACGTAGTGATGATGATGATGACGACTATGTTGATGATGATGTGGAACACCACAACAAATGAAGAACCCCCCCCCCCCCCCCCCCTCCCCAAAGACTCGAAGCATAATGGCTAACAATTCTGAGAATTATTGACTGTTCATTCAAAGCCTGGTGGAGTGGGTATGAGCAGATTCTTGCATAGGCTTAATCGCCATATTGCAGCAGACTGTCCCTGGCTCTGCGCCACACACAGCCTTGACTTTCCCCCAAAATATTCTTAAAGGGCTTTCTCTCTTACAGTGAATATGGACACAGCAATCTATTTGGAGCCAATTCCACTCATACTGAATAGAAGAATGGAGCTTTCAAATGCCCAAAGGGATTTACAATTTGAGATTCAAGCCAATATTACATCATGTCTCATCATTTATTAAGTCTTCTTTTTTTAGTAATGGCGTGCATGTTGTTATGTCCACTTTCATTTTGTTTCTTTCATTGGGATTCACTTCCTTTCCTTATCTCGCATTGTAATGCTGGTTGTCTGCATCTGATTCCCATTTCCCTGTGGATAACACGTCTGACTGTACACGTTTCCTGTGTCAGATCATCTTGTCTCCTGTCACATTCTGATGCAGCCATTGTTTAAAGACGAACTGATTTACCACACATTATCAAAAGGTTTATGAAATTTCTCTATTTGCAACTTTTTTGCTGCTGTTAAAAACTCCCACTAAAAAATCCATTGTGGAGCTGAAGAGATTGACAACGGACTGAGAATAACAAATGTAGGTATGCTATGTTGAAAAGAGATGATCATTTATTGATGACATCTGTAAAGGATACGGTACCTATAGATGATGTCATACTATTGACGTAATTTTTGTTGTATTTCATAATAAAAAATTAACATTGTTTTTCTTTTCATACCGATATAATTACAAATACAAGTGTAATTCTCTCTAACTTCACATAGCGACTATTTAAAATATTTTTATATTATTATTAAGCTTTACAGGTTTAAAAATCCTACCATATAGTCTTTTATCCATACGGCGCACCTGATCATAAAAGGATTTAGTACACGAATGTACAATTGTCTTTTGTTCTTTTATCATTGTAATAATTGTTTTAATAATTAATGTATTCATGATTTGTTTTATTGCTTTATTAATGGATTATATGAATGATGAATAAGAGTCTTGAGCGCTTTACCGGAACAGTTCTACTTCAGCAAATTGGAATTCAGGGTGCACAGTCAATTAGATGGGAAAAAATATAATATCCCCTATTGTTCTATTGTTTAAAAAGATGGTGGGGGTGACGTTTCCCGATCAAAAATTAATAGTCAAATTGAACAGTTGTGAATGTAGCTCTAAATATTATGCTGGTCCTCTAATCTGCCAAGTAAACACTATTCTTTAGACTTTCATGACCGTGAACATACATCCAAATCAAACCAGAGCACTGACCTAAATCCTATTGGAAAAATTGAGGGCTAGCGGCTGTGTGTAGCAGAGGCGCTTGCAGTCGAACCACTTTTTAGATTTAGGCAAATATTGCCTTGTCAAGCTCTTCCATGTGAGTAGACTCATTTTCAAAGAAGACTGAATACTGTAATAAAAACCTTATCGGTGCTTTATCTCAGTCTATTTTTATTTTACATTGAAAAGCATTTTTTACAGGATCGAGCCAAGTTTTATAACCACTGTAAAAACACCCTGCTGCAGTAAACTCAACAGGACACAAATTTGGAGGACTGGGTAAGCGCCTCATGCACCTTGGAAATTACTTTAAGAAAAACGTTTTGTCCACTCAGATCTCAAGCCACTAAAGTTCTACACAATCCTATTATTGAGGGTGTTGTTTACGTATCCGTTGACAGCACTAATGCATAAAATATCAAAATAGTAGTTAGTATTTTCTTGTGAGGATAAGCGGTTATGGAAAATGAATGTAGAAAAAGTCCTATATCTATTTTGTATTGTTTTTTTTTCCTATGGGAAAGAGTCTATTAAGACTATGAAAGGAAGCTAACGCAATATCAAACCTAAAACCTTCTTGCTGTGAGGTAATGGGAAAAAACATCAATATAAGTTATTTGTTGCCCTTTTTGGGAGATCCATACGCGCACAACCACTAATCATAGTCGATGTTGACACCAAAACTGCACTGCAAAGGGCAAGTTGTCAAAACAGAGGTACAATGAAATACTGAGAAGAAGAAGGTTGCGGAGGAAGAAAAAAAATTCCCTCTGTGCATTAGTAAAATATCACCTGGCCACTTCAAAATGTCCTATCAAAGATAGAGCCCTGGTATTTTGTGCAAGTGTATCTGTGTCCATTTGTGAGCATGTACCCAACAGATATGCCGCTCGGAATCAAAGAGCGCGTGCACTCAAAGGTTATTGATAAGCATTTGAGTGGAGGGCGTCCATTCATGACTCTCCTGGGAAGATAGGGATTATATTCTCTACCTGAGGGCCGATGACAGAGTGGGAGGGTCAGACCGGACGATGCGGCCAATGAGAAGCGGGAAAGAAATTTTGCAGGCCCCAGAAATATTTACACGGTCCCATTTTTGCAAGGACGAGAGGTGCAGCGACATAAAGATGCACAGGAGGATAAGCGCCGCTCCTGGACAGGAGGAAGGACTTGTCTTGTACTCTATGTGTGTTGGCGGAAGTGTGTTCAAGCACGTATGCTGCCCCTAATCAATTATGCATTTATTAATAGAAGGCCTGAGAAGACAGAATTTCAAACAGCTGAACGATGCCGCAGCTTAGTTAAACAGCTGAATGGTGCAGCTTAGTTAAAGCCTAATTTCTTTTTTAGCAGCGCTCCAGACTCTCTGCCATGAATGCCAATCAGCGTTTAAACCCCACCTCTCCTGGCGGTAACCCACCTCCCTCCCCCTGCTGTTCTGAAGAATTCTCATCAGAGCCTCGCCTTTGAAATGTACCAGAACCACCACATCAAACAAAGCCATTCTGCACACAAACACATGCAGGCGCGCACGCATGCAAACACACACGGTGCTTGCCAATCAAGGCACACACATCACAGTATTTGTCCCAGAGCCATTTTTTTCTTCCACCAGTGACCTTGGTGCTGAAATCCCTTTCAAAGCACACCTTCATGGACACGATCGCCATATTAACCCATCCTCCTGACGCCTCTCCCTGCTCAACACAGGGCCAACATTACGGATGAGCTTTTGCACCCTGGAGATTGCTGTTATTTCTCACAATGCATCCCCGTTTTAAGATATTCAGCCTGGGTACTATGGGTAATCGCCTTCCATCTGTTCCAAATGATCCTCAGTGGAGCTGTACTACGCTGGGACATGTGGCAAAGCAGCACTTTAGTTCTCCAAAGTTTTGGTCTGGTGCAGTGCTTCTCTAGCCTGACTTCTGCGTGGGCAGTGTGGCCTCAATTTGTGCAGGGTTGTCAAGTGTGATTGGTCGTCTGCCCAATGGCTGACAGGTGACCAGTCTGGGGTGCATTGAGCCTTTTCCCAAAATCATGTGGGATAGGCTCCAGTGACCCTAACAGGAATAAGAATTGTGGGAAAAATCAATGAAGTGTTGGGCTATCCATGGGAAGGTTAAGAGTGCCAGCACAGTTTTAGCAATATTCTAAATATAGCAATAACATTTTGTCTGGAGATCAGCCAAAAATAAGCTGGAAAATTGCTTTTGGAGACCAAACTAATTTTGTGTATTTTACTCTCGGTATTTTTTACTTGAGCTCACACTGGTATAATGTTTTGGATACTAGTTAAATTAACACCAATAAAATTAGTTTCATCTTAATTTCACTGACAGTTTCAAGTGCCACTAGATGACAGTATTGCTCTACAAACCCCTTTGTGTTGCCACGTGATGGTCTATGCGCCCCTGGTTTGTGGTAGAAAATACTAAGCATTCAAGGATAATATGTTGAATTATAGAGTCATCCGTGCAGCTCAATTGAAAAAGAATTTAGAAGAGGTGCAAGTATAAATAAAGACTGAAATGCTCTGATACAGCAAACGGGATACGGTCGTATCTAGAATCACATTCAAATTCATGTTTAATGGGAGTTAGCGCACACTGTAATAATTTAAACTGCCTATGGTCAGCCATAATGTAAGTACTGCACTGCGCTAGTAGGCTTTTCCTACAATTTTTCATTCTCTCTGAAACCAGAAAGTTTTGAGGTGTCCCTGTATTTAGTTAATGTTATACAGCGGTCAGTTTTGGCATAAAATCTTTAAGCTTCTGTTCAGCTTCTGCTCAAGAGTAAAAAAAACTGTTGAAATTTGTATCGGCTCAATCGGTATAACTTCGAATGGTAGCTGCTGTCTGCTGATTCCTATTTAATACGAGTTTGAATGTCCTTGGTTAATTGTGAAGAAAACCACGTACCAAATGGAAGAAGCTGTGCCCACCTGAGCAATCTGCCAATGACTTCATTTCTGTTGTTTAAGAATTTCTTCCATAATTAAAAAGATTTTAAAAAGTGAGTTGTACAGGTTATAGGTTACATTCATGGCAGATAGTTTTGAAATGAGCTATGCGAGCATGTAAAAAAAAGAGTGAGTAGTTTGGGTGTATTTTAGTTTCACTTGGTTTTATTAAATAAAGTGCTCTATGTACTAACAAGACATTATATAAATGTTTATATGCAACTTATTTTCCTTTGCTATTTATTTTATGGTGGTAATACATTATATTCTATCGTAAATTAGTTTGACAGATTACCTAGAAGTTGAAAGGCTCACCAGAATGGATTTTGTTTGACTTAAAAAAAATATATAGTGCATTAATCATGTATACCTGGAAATTAAACATACTGTGAGAAGAGAAAACTTCAAAATTCTAAAAGAGCATCTAGTAGCGCAAGTCACATACTTGCCAGAAAGTCTTGACCAAAGTGAAACATTGCTGTAGCAGCCGATCAAATGCTGTGATTTACACCAAAATCACACAAAAGTGGGGCCTGTGACTGATGAATATTTTACCTCATAAAACTGCCATCTCCATATTTAACGCAGAAACAAGTTAATGCCCTTGTGAGAAGGCTGTCAGTTAATTATAAAACTCTCCTCAGTAAAGCGAGATGCTCCAAATGCAACTCTTAACGCTTCCCCCCACTGATATTAGGATGCGTCAGGGGAAATCTTCACCCCCCCCCTTTTTTTCGGGATAAAATTAATGTCACATGGAGAAAGAAAGGCTCATTGCGCAGCAGCTAGAAGGATGGGAGGGAGGCCAGGAGGGCAGTGAGAAGAAAGGTGGTGGGAGGAGGGAGTGCTGTACGGGATGAGTTAGGGTGTAGGGGGAAGGATGGATGCAGGGAGGAGAGAAAAGGGAGATGAGGAAAAGAAGGGGTAGGGACAGAGAGATGGGCGTGCATGCTAATTTTATCATTCTGCTGATAAACTTTTCCTCCGATAATCTTCCAACTGGGAATACAGAAAAGCTAGGAGACAGGGATAGCATGTCTCAACTCTTATTGAACATCCAGCAGTCTATATATTTTATAAGCATACAGACACTATCCCAGATGACTTTAGGTTAGAGGCAGGGTATACCCTGGAACGGCCACCGGCCATTGGTTGGCCAAATAATAGACAAGCATTCTCCTTCATATTCATATGAACGATTTAGAGTCTCGGATGAAAGTGATGAATTGTGTTTGCTGGGATATTGGAGCAAATCAGAGTGCATTCAAAGTCTATATGGGAATGCCAAAATTTGCACTTAAACCCCAAACCTTTGGATTGCTGCTTTCATATAGAATAACCCAACTTCGAGTTCAGTGATAAGGAACCTACGCCCAGTGAGATTAAAAAAATATCAGACGAACTCAAGCCCAAACCAATAAATGTTCATAGGTAATGTTAAACTTTTGCTTGGTTATTGTTCACATTCATTTAATATAAAACAGACACTGATAAGAGTAAGGTTCTTCAACCCTACTTTATTCTAATTCTAGGTGCGTATCAGCAGCACGCGTAGGTGTGTGTGTGTGTTTGGGTGTGGTGTGTGTGCGTGTGTGTGTGCGTGGGTGTGCGTGTTTGATGGCCATCAATAACCCTGCCATGTCTGACTGCTTGTCCTTACATCTGTTCCCTTTCCTCCACTCTGTCTGCCACTGATAATACCCATAGATGCATACGTTTGCATTCAATATTGTATGTAATCAATAACAGATCAAATAGGTATATTACTTATGGAGGCAGCCTGGCTATATACGGCCTGCATCCACGCACAGACACAAGCATGGAGACCTGAGACTACTCAGACTGCCTCAGCGTTGACTTTAAGCAGCCCCGTTGAGGATTACAGATACATAATGCCATGTGTACAGATTAGGTTTGACAATAAACTACTAATAGCTGAAATGAGCCTTGCCTTTAATGTGACTTTCTATGTTAGTGTGTAGTTTAACGTGTGTGTCTACTAATACTGTACGGGCATGCATGAATAAACATGATGTGTTACAGTGCTGAATTATCAAGACGTCTCAGCAATGAGACATAGAGAGAGAGACTATATGTTTGTTATGTGTACTAGTGTGTGCGCGTTTGTATGCATGTGTGTTTGTATAACAGAGTAAGACCTCAGTTCCTGCATCACATCATTCTGCCAGAAAGCTTTTATACCCACAGTTACCATGCGTTATAGACAAATGCGAGTTCGGCACTTAAACGAACACGTGTGTGTGTGTGTGTGTGTGTGTGTGTGTGTGTGTGTGTGTGTGTGTGTGTGTGTGTGTGTGTGTGTGTTAGTGTGTTTGTTTGTGTGTCTCTCTTACTGTTGGCGTCAGTGTCATCACTCTTGGGAGGGGTGTGTCCCGTGTAACCAACTGCAATCCTGACCATTCGTTCTGGATTTCTTATCTTCTTCAGTCCTGAGAAAGGAGAAAAAAAACGACAAAGAAATATTTAGGGAAAGCTCTTGGCATTTGTTCCTCCTCTTCCCATTCTTTCTCCTTTTAAGCCCACAAATCCAACTCCAACTGATATAAATGTGGGCTGATCCATTTTCTGAGCATCAATTGTATCCTCTGATCGATTGGCCACAGTAGAAACACAATCTGCGTGTGTGTGTGTGTGTGTGTGTGTGTGTGTGAGTGTGTCTGTGTGTGTTTGTGTGACTAACTTGTACCCTGCTTTAGTTTCTCCTCACCCTCATCATTTCTGTTTCCCTGACCACTGTTGCTATGATACAAACTAGTCCAACCAGTGCACAGGGAGAGGGTCTTCCGAGCTATATGGTGGATTCTGTTCACATGCCCACTGGTGAGCTCTGCAGATTGGCGCCACACACATCTGCCACGGGATGGGTAGAGCGGACGGTTGTCTCCTGCCCTGGCTGCCGTGATTCATTTGGCTTTCATTCAGCTTGGCTGAGGCTCGTAAATTGTAACATCCTCCCTATATGTAACACAGAGGAGCGGTGGACAAAAGGCTTCCTTCGTGCCTTGTATGTGTGAGTGTGTGTGTATGTGTGTGTGTGTGTGTGTGTCGCTACAATATGGGCAGGGGGATGGTTTTCTATATTTATGTGGTACACTGCCTGCTGAACTGCCCATGGGGCTTCTGCCTCATCTTTCAGTTCAAGTATTTTCACGCAACGGGACTCTCAACCCGCGACCTTCCCTCTGCCTCTGGCTACTCACGGCACATTCGCTCGCACGTGTCTATTTGTGGATGCGAGAGTTTTTAAGCGCTCGGTGACACAAAATATACATTATATGACACTGCATGTGTGTGTGTGTCGCAAAAAAATGCCCCCCTTTGGAGAAATACCTGGCTGTAACGCTCCTTAGTGGAGAGCTTTTGCCATTTATCAAGCCCATTCAGTACATAGTCAAATGATATTCAAGTCAACGCTTACATTGGAATGTCTTTTTGCCATGTAATCTGCAACGGAAGTGTGCTTCTCATGCGTAATCAGATTTCCTTTTTGGGGGTCTGGCTTTGAACGAAAGCAATCACTGAACACATTGACAAGGGTGGTGGTGTGTATATAAACAAATCAAACGAAAGTCGCTGAATAAAACATAAATTAATGAATCCATGAGATGAGATAGAGAAAACGCTGCCACTTCTTAAATAATGCATGAAGGAACGCATAATAGTCTGAATTAATTGGTGACTGTGAGTGATAATGACCTCAAGAGTTCAATGGAGGGAGTAAAATTTGAAACAACCAGCATTGCATCTAACTGACACACATACTACACCTCCCATGCACCCTCTTTCTCGCCTCCACTTGGATTGTCATGTGAAGCAACCAGAAGCCACACACATGCACACACCTACACACACATGGAGCACTGAAAGCTCTTGAATGCTGTGTGTCAGGAATTGGAAAATCTAGCCGTCTATTATACTTAAAGGAAACACATAAACATACGCACGCGCACGCGCACGCGGCATCTGAATTCCTTCAGCGTGAACCACTCTCATCCTCTCTTCATCCCCTTCCGCGATAAACGCTCATCTCGGCTGCATCCCGAATCACTCCCAGCACCACCGACAGCTCACAGTAACTCTCCCTCAGTTATTTATGCTGTCGCTGCTTCAGCACCAAGCCATCCTGCCTCCGTCTTTTTGGGTCGGACAAGCAGAAAGGGGGAAAGCCCGGCTCTTATCCCCCCCTCGTCGGTTCCATTGCGTCCCGTCGTCCTCTGGTCTGGAGGCCAAATATAGCGACACGGTGCCACCTCAAATTAAAAGCGATATTTCAGTCTTACCTTCCGGCTTGTTTTCGGCAGCCATTTCCCCTCCGCCGCGCGCCTCATCCCTCCTCCTCCTCCTCCTCTTCCTCCTCCTCCTCCTCCTCCTCGACTCGACCTAGTGGTGGTGGTAGGAGTGGGGTGGGCGGAGGGGGGGGGGGGTGGATGAGCGACGCACGCGCGTGCACAGTCGGTGAGGACAGCTCAAGGAGGGGGCGGGGCCGAGAAGTTGACTCAGCGGCAAAGGGCGGGCGAGCCTGCCTCCTGCGGCCAGCCGATTGGCTCGAGCGACAATGAATGACAGAGGGGATCCGCGTCGGGGCCGGATCCAGCAGAGCCCGCCTACTGACGTCCAAGCGCGCACCCCTTGCTTTTACTGCCGCCCCTATCACGTCACTCGACCACGTCTGTATTCTAGGACAACCTTGACAGCCTCCTCGAGCGCTTCATCGTTTTGTCTGAGCTGGCCTTCTCTTCATTTCAAAGTACTAAACTGAAAGAAAAGGAAAGCTAAGAGAGCGGAGAGACTTTTGCTCCGCGCGTGGGTAGACGGCCGCTGTCATTGGTGCTGAAAGGACAGCTCCACGCGCGCCCACACAGGCCGCGCGCATGCGCAGTAACAGCGGTCGTCAGATGGAAACGTGATGAAAAGCAGCAGGGGATTGGTACAAAGTTTTTACAGACTACACGACTGGTACTGAATATTAACTTAATAGTGTCAAACTGGCAAAAATAATGAAACGCTTCACTAGGCAACCAGACTTTAGCCTTCTCTCAACAAACAAACAAACAAAAACTTCACTGTGCCTCAATTCAACCTTTGAAGATTAAAGGCCGGATGACTGATTATACGCATTACAGATAGTTGGAAAAAAAATTGGTAAACATACAAGTGGTGGGATTACTGATTCTAACAGTCTGTACTTTTGGACAGGGAAAAGGAATGTTTCAGGGGATATGAACTAATTGCTAAATCAAATCTCATATTACATGTTCTTTTATCAAAGTATAACACTTGTGTCACGAATAATCGTTGTCTAGGATTCAACGGATTCCAGAGGCATTACCTTGACTTTAATCTTGCACGTTTAACTGAATTTGTACAGACTTTTGGTATTTAGTGTTCCAATTGAAATCGTGAAGATCCAATGAAATAACAGGAATAAATGCATTTACAAATACTTTAAGCAATATGAGGTTGACAAGCTGGGCAATATGGTCAAGTCAAATATTTTAACAGACCTATATCCTCAAAAAGATGACAAAATATTCACAGATAATTACCAGCAAGCTATGTAAATACATAAACAGTAAAAAATGTAAACGCAGAAGTGAATATTGTAAATAGAATCTATGATTAAAACAAATGTCCAACTGCTACTTTAGTACAAATTGAAGGTACTTCTGACATCTTCCACTATGTAATTTACACTGTTAATTATTTCTCATCTTGTAGCAAACGGTAATGAGGCAGTAATTTCATTTTATATAGTTATCAATGTTTGTTTGATTGTTGATCTACCCGCAGAGGGCAGTATAATGAATTTCTGCGCCTAGTTTTGCTGGCCAATAAGCGTTGGAACAAGCGAATTGTGGGCGGGACATACATCGACCGCAAAAATGGCTGCGTCCTTAGAAGATGATGCTGAGTTCAATAACCAGGATTACTACTCGCTACTGAACGTGAGGAAGGAGGTATGGATGATTGAAATGTCAGACCGATGTTAAGATCGAGAGGTTTCGTTTCTGTGATGGTTAGATCGCTTCACCCTGAAGTGCTCTGCTTGTGTCCGGGTCCGGTCAGTGAGGAAAAAGGAGATTGATACCGGGTGATGATGCTGAGAGGACACGACTGACCCATATTTTAGTTTTCACGTATAAGTAAATATTTGCATGCAAGCCATTTCGGCATGTATTTCCTATACTTGTCATCCACCTTAAAATGGACTCAGTGGGATTTTTGCCCCCACTAAACTGGCATTACCGTAGTTGATGCCCTATATAGAACGACCGTGTGTCTGATTATCCCCATCTTTGCTATGAGTGAGGAAAACTACACGATGGCAACTACATGCAGTAAGATTCATGTCAGGAGAGGTTGATTAATAAATTAACGTACAGCTGTCTCATCGGTTCAGAAAAAAACATTATTACTATTAAAATGTTATAGTCTTACCTTTACTTTATCTTAACTTTTACTCTATGCGTCGCTCCGTTGACCGATGGCTTGCTTGTAAAAGTCTTCCTCATCTTTCTGAAGTTCTGAAAGTTTCTGCCCCAATGGCCGTACTTTCTGTCAGTTTGCAATTACGTATACTATCACTAATTCTATTGTTTAACGCTGAGTAGGCCAAATCAGAACCCTGATTTCGCTATCGCCCTCTAGTGTTGAGGCATGAGAACTGCGAACCTCCCTTAATATGTCCAGTATACCAAAGTTGGACTTACTATTAAATATACTGCAATTGTTTTTCAATTAAGGTATAGGATATTATAGTTCTCACTAAGGCTACCAAATAACTCACAAGTGCATTTTGTTGAATTCATCATTACATACATGTTTTGGATATATTTGGACTGTTTGTTTCTCTGTTAACACAGGCTACTCTAGAGGAGCTTAAAGCATCTTATAGGAGACTTTGCATGCTCTATCATCCAGACAAACATCGTGACCCTGAGCTCAAAATACAGGCTGAACAGCTTTTCAATCAGGTGCACCAAGCTTTCGAAGGTAAGGACACATTGTTCATCTATTGCTCTACTGAACCGTTCCATCATTTTTATAAATACGTTCCATCATTATTATAAATGAAACAAGTAAACTAGTTTCATATAAAAAATATTCAATATAAGCTTTTAAATATGTTATTCATATTCATCATTCCCAAATGTTTCTTCCTTTGTATTTTCCTCAGTGTTAAGTGATCCTCATGCTCGATCTATCTACGACCTCTTTGGCAAAAAAGGGTTGGAAGTAGAAGGTTGGGAGGTAGGATTCCTATTTTCTCCAAAGTTTTCTTTTCAAGGTCATCATCTTCAATATGCTATCATGAACTTGTAGATAGTGGAAAGAAAAAGAACACCGGCTGAAATTCGGGAGGAGTATGATCGCCTACAACGTGAACGAGAGGAGAGAAAGTTGCAGCAAAGAACCAACCCCAAGGTTTTGTTCAGCGCGAACATTGGAACTTGTGAAGGAGAAAACTTTAATTCTACAGATGTTTTATTGCTACTAATTGTTCATACAACGCCATTTTGATTCATCTACAGGGCACCATCAGTGTGGGTGTGGATGCGACTGATCTCTTTGATCGCTATGATGAGGACTTTGAGGAGACACCAGGGGTTGGTTTTCCCCATCTTGAGATCAACAAGATGCACATCTCTCAATCCATTGAGGTTAAAAAAAGCTCTTACGTTACTATTATTTCATATTGGACTCTTGTTTCTTTTTTAACAGCTATGTTGTTATTGTTTAGGCCCCTTTAACAAACACTGACACAGCAGTGCTCTCTGGCTCACTCTCAACACACAATGGGAACGGCGGGGGCAACATTAACATGACAGTTCGGAGGGTTACATCTGCTAAAGGTTGGGCAGAGGTGAGGATCTAGTCAAATTGAAAAATATCCACAGTTGGCATTTTGAAATATAGACATTAATTGCAACATTAGAAGGTTTGACTGTTCATTTTAAGGAGTCACCATGAAAAGGGCCTCTGACGGGCGTATAATTATATATTCTTTTCTGTAATCGTGCATTTTTAAATTCATCCATGCAGATGGAGTTTGGTGCAGGGGACATATTGGGACCTCTTATCGGATTGAAGATATTTCGTAATATCACACAGCGATGGTATGGCCCCAGCGTTCAACCGTGCATGATGATATGTATAACATGCACCTTGTTTTTATCACATATATCTACCCTGTGGCATTTCTGCGCTCAGTTTCTTGACAGCACAGTGTGGCATGCAGTTTTCCCCCCGCGGCCTACGCCCTAGCTGTTCTTTGATGACAGCACGCCACCTGGACCAGAACACAATGGGTTATCTGCAGTGGCGCTGGGGGCACACCAGTGCCATGACCACAAGTGTGGTGCGGGACACAAAGAGCAGTCACTTCACTCTGGCTGTACAGGTAATCACAACATTCCTGGGTTACACATTTCCTAGATCAAGTCAATGGCCACAGCTTTAGGTAAAGCTGTACAATCTAATGAAATACAATACAAGACTTGATTCAGTACTAAATTTTAAGTAAGAAAGTTCACATATGTTAACAATATGCTTTTAATATTATCAGTAATTCTCTCTTTTTTTTGTTTTAAACAACCAGTATTTATCTTTACTTACGATCAAACACTTTGGGTCCATCAAAACTAAAAAAAACATACTCTTGTAAAAGCAGAAATATACTGTACTGAAGCCAAAACATTGGACCCCTTCATTTATTTTCCAATTTACACAGAACAAATTAAATGATGGAATTCTGGTTGCATGTGGGGAATCAAGATTACTTGATGAATGACCCTTTTTAATGTGACCTACTGAAATTAAGCAATCTTCACATATTTTTCCAAACGAGGTTCACTTGTACTATATATATTTAACAACTGTGTTCGATCATGCCTCATTATAGAGAGAAACTGCGATGGCTCATGCCGAGAAGTGCTTTTTTATTATGACATCATAAAATTAAGAGCTTTTTGTAAATGGTTCCAGATTGAGGATTACTATCGCTCCTTTTTAAATTATTTTTAAAGACAGTTCTGGTGCACCTAACGATATGGCCCACCCATGTTTTTTTATCCAATAATTAAGATGCTATAATTTAATGCCCTCTCTAGCTGGGTCTTCCTCACTCCTACTTAATGATGAGCTACCAGTACAAGTTCCAAGATGAGGACCAGACCAAAATCAAAGGTTCTGTCAAGTAAGTGTTTTCATCATTTCAAACAATTGATTTAAAGAATCTAAAACTACAGGCATTCATTCTAGTTAATATTAATATATAATTTCAAATTGCTTTTGGAGTTCAGAATACTCAAAAATGAGTTTTATGTCTTAAAGGCACTGTAAGGTTTTTTTTCCATCTAGAGACTCTTGTAATCTAATTATTTTTCTAACGCAATTTCATATCTTGATTGATCATGACTGTCAAGCTCATTCATTTACAGCTCAATTTGACTATATGATCAAATCTCAGGAGTATTGAATATTTTATTAACCTCACACTGGCACCCCATGTCGGTATGGAAATTAAAAAAAAAATGTCATGATCAAATATTTGATTAAAAAAAAGGTGAGTTACCATTGTACAGTGTTGAAGGAACCAGGCTGCTTTTTAGAGTCATTGCACTTTATGCCCAGGTTGCTGTCGTCAGTGGCGGCATCTTGCTTTCTCTTGACGTCTACGTCCTTTCGTCCTTTCCAGGACAGGCTGGTTCGGAACGGTGCTGGAATACGGAGCAGAGAGGAAGATCAGTCGCCACAGTGTCCTGTCAGCCACTGTCAGTGTCGGCGTCCCTCAGGGAATCACACTGAAGATCAAGTACTGACCCACCCAACAGTTCTTTGGGGGCTTTGTGGGTTCATCTAATCTGTGTTTTCTTGCAGGTTAGCTCGTGCCAGTCAGACTTACCTGTTTCCAATCCACCTGACAGACCAGTTACTGCCTAGCGCCGTCTTCTACGCCACATTGGGGCCACTGCTGGTCTATATGGCCGTCCACAAATTGGTCATCATTCCCTACACACGAGCACAAAAAGAAGAGTTAGTATACATGCAATACTACTTCATTCATTTCAATCTTACCTACTTCACAGAAATTGTAAAAAAAAGAACAACTGACGTAAATCTTGAATATTTATTTACAGTTGCCTTCCAAATTAAAAATGAAGGGAAACTTGTGACGCAAAAGCTGGATTCTACAGCATCTCTAAAGATTGACAGCATTACATTGCGATTGCACATCATTGCAGGATAATGACTCAACCGTCATGTCAATTTACTTCGTCAGTTTACTGAACTTACAAACACTGGTGTAACACCATCCCAAATCGGGGGTTCAGGGGATAATGGTTATATTTTTTTCAGTTTTCCGTGACAGAGATGTTGCACAAGTCTCTAAACGTAAAAGAGAAGCACTGTTGGGGGCTCCCTCGGTCAGTCCTAGTAAATCATGCATGTGTATGTGCTTTCCAGAGAGCTGGAGTTGCAGAGGAAGAGTTCAGCCACAGACATTGCTAAGAAAAAGCAGGAGGCTGAGTCGGCTGTGAGTCTTATACACATTTGCTTCCACTTTTCTTATCTGAAGCGACGGCTTACGATCATCTTGCCTCCCAACCTCTGCTACTTCTGTTTATCAGATCATGCTGATGCAGGAGTCAGTGCGAAGAGTCATAGAGGCAGAAGAATCCAAGATGGGTAAAACGCAACATGAGAAAATAGCCACATTTACTTGGTGGACAGTCCAGAATCTAATAGGGCTCCAAAGGTGTAAATCAGACACATTTGTCATGGTGTCTGTCAGCCGCATGATATATACTGTAGCTCCAGGACTCGTACTTCCATCATCCCGTGCTGTGAAGCCAATCTGAATGCTGCAGCGTCTACAGAGGTTAAATGTGTAAATCTGGGTTCGGCTACTTTGCCATAAATCCAAACTTACGATCTCAGTGTGCTTATTAATTTCCTGTCACATTTATGTAGAGTTGGCACAGGGTTATTTGAGGAAACACCCAATGAATGTGTGCACACCCTTCAGATGCACTTGGAGATGATTACATCCAGAAACACAAAAGTAATTGATCCTTTGAACTGTTGATAATCATAGGCCTGATCATCCTGAATGCCTGGTATGGAAAGTTTGTATCGGAGACCAGCCAGAAGCAGGAGAAAGCCAAAGTCATTGACGTCACCGTGCCGTTGCAGTGCCTAGTCAAAGACTCCAAGCTCATCCTCACGGAGACTTCCAAGGTGTTTACACACAAGCCTTTTTGATCATGCAAGCCATCCTAATGAGTCCCTTCCTTTGCCGCAGGCTGGTTTGCCAGGCTTCTACGATCCCTGTGTAGGAGAGGAGAAGAGCCTGAAATTGCTGTACCAGTTCAGAGGAGTCATGCACCAAGTTATCTCTCCAGACACCGAGCCACTCCGAATTCCTAAACAATGTGAGTAGGATGTATAGCTCCCAAACACATTATTGGTTTTATTTTGGGGGTGTGTGAGATGGGATTCAAGAAAATATCAGCCAATCATGTAGGTGACAAATTGTGGCAGAGATGGACGGTATCGCCGTGGCGACCCCAAGTGGTTAAAGTGAAAGTCAGTCAGAACAATGAAAGGCTCTTTATCATTAACATATTGCCATTTATGAAATAAAACAATACAGGGGTGCAAGGGTAGCCAACTCTAATCCTCGAAAGCCCCTATTCAGTCTGTTTTCCCTGTCACCCTTATTTTTACATCCCTGACTTTAATGGAATAATAGTTAGTTGGTTGGCTAATGATTTTTTTAAAATACACTGGCTCACTTAAAGATTTGAAATGTGTAATGGAGCAGAAAAAAACTTCAATGACACAATGTCATGATGTATCATATTTTACCAATCCAAATCACATCTCGGTGAGATTTTGGGAGCGTGGACTCATCTTGTAACTATTTGATTTTGTCTCATCAGCTCACCGGATTGAAAGTGAATCATTGAAGCCATGGAGCACTTCAGGGCAATGAAGGAACAAATACACTTTTTGACAAAGGTCCAACCTTTGCTCCCCCAATCTGTCACAACTCTAGTGAATCTTTTATGAATTCCCCACCCTCTCCTCCTCTTCCTGCGAAACAACTTCCAACTGTGAGATTGAAACATCACTTGGAATTCTCAACGCATTTGTGTCTGACACTTGACAGAGCAGCTCCAATATCATCTGCCTAAGGAAGAAGGACCAAGGAGCACTCAAAAGAAGGACCTATGGTAACTCCATCTGTGATTGGTCCAAATTTCCCAGGCAGATGTCAAGTTTCATCACGCTCTGGCGTAAGAAAAAGTAGTGCATTTTTACCTCGTTGTGGTCTGTATTCATTCACCCTTTGTCCTTCAGAAGCTTTATGATATATTATGGGATATAATAATCTCATCATAAAACTGGATCAAGTCATAAAATGGCCTAAACTGAAGGTCTGTCTTGGCTAAAGTCAATCAAACTAGTATTTTAGTTCATATCTGCTGTGCAGTAGAGTGTCACCTTGTGTAAATAGAGTAATATGGAAAGGGGAAAGATTTTCCTATTTCGAGAAATGGCCATATATGCATTCATTCTGATCCTTTTTGACATTTTCTATATTAGTAGGTTTAATTTTTCTTTTGTTACAAATGCACTTCTAGGCTGCTGCTAACTCACACAAACTCAGATGCAACAATGGGATGTTTACTTTTATTTAATATTTTAGTTGTAGAATGAGACTTCCAGTTGATTACACTGAAGGATCCAAAACTGAAGAATGGCTTGTTTTATTTGAAATTCAAATTACTAAGTCAGCAGGATCACATCTGTCTCATATCATTTCTGTATTCATTTGTCCATGTCTTCTAGTCGTGTCTATCGTGTGCAGTGTCAGCGCCATTTGTCATGTTTTTCAGAACTCCTCTTTACCAGAATTTGCACTTTCTCCTCGTAATATGCTTCTGTTAAATGTATTTATTTCAAACATAATTGGGCCTGATAGTATGTGTAATAATAACAATTATACAAAGCACTGTCACAGAGGAAACACGTGGATTTTTTTTGTATCACTGGTGGAATAATAATACAGATTTGCCATCTTGTTTATACTTATATATATATATAGTATATATATAAACCCAGGTTAGGGTAACCCTAACCCCCCAGGAAGAGTTAATTAATTTAATTTGCCAAACAGAGAACAAACCTGATTGTGTTATGGTGTGTTACCTGTACCTTTTCTGATGTAATAGCAATTAACCTCCATATGTCCTTATATTACTCATGTTTTTGTTTAACAAGGGAAAAGAACACCTTTGATTTGTATTATTTGCAATCTAAAATAACAATGTCATTAAAATGCATTTTTTCCTATAAGTTGCTGTATAATTGAAATTGTCTAAGTGTAGTACTTAATTTTACGACAAGTGCATTTTGCGTTCACTACAGCGGAGCTCTCAGACATGCAGAATCACACCCTAAATATAAACATTCCAAGTTCAACTCACATTTTAAAATGGTCCAGTGCAGTCCATTATCCAGTGTGTAGTAGGCAGTGCTGTTATCTGTAAAACAAGAATAAATATAAAGTGGAGAACCTTTAAATTACAGAGGAGGATAATTTATTAATCTTATTTTAAGAAGGTCAAGCAGGCATATGTATAGATAGGAGAAAATCAGAAGTGAAGTGCTCAGGTTGCATAACTTGACTCGTTAGAAATTTCAATAATTTTAAGACTTGGGGACTGCTTTGCTAAGACTTACAATGAGCACGTTGCAATTCCTCTTTTGGATTAGGACCTATAGCAGGAGTGTCAAACATACGGCCTGCGGGCCGGATCCGGCCCGTCTGGTGGTTTTTGGTACGGCCCCTGGAAGAAAGCTGAATTGTATAAAAAAAGGAAAATTCTGTTAATAAACATTTTGATAATTTACTCAGTCTTTCCACTAATTATTAGTATTAGTGACTAATACAAAGGAAAAAAGTGTGGGCTTATTGTTAGTTCAATGTCATTTTGCAATGAGTTTACTGGTCCAGCCCGCTTGATCTCAAATTAAGCTGTATGCGGCCCGCAGACCAAAGGGAGTTTGACACCCCTGACCTACAGTATATGTTGATGGGTGAAGAAATGTGAATAAAATTAAAATAAGCTTAAATGAAGCAGTTTTCCCAAAAACCCCAAAATTGCACAATTATTCGGCAAGAAAAAGAACACAATAATAAAATGGTAACTCTTTATTTACAATACTTTACATTAGTTTCATAGAAACAGTTTGCACCATAGTACACAATCACATTCTCAAAAAGGGGAGAGGACAACCCAACTCATCAGAATAAACCAGCTGCTATGACACAGACCATTAGTACTATTACTTGCACGCCCGATTTTTTTTAAAAATGAGGGCTTTCAAAGACATAACAGTTCATGTCATTTTAAAGAACAACCCGACCGGGTTCATCGTGGGCTTCGCATCACCACAAAACATCAGTTTGCCAACCACAGAACTATTCTCTGCTCAAATTGTGTCACCGACCGACCAACCGCATGTTGTAAAAGCCCTGAACATCACAATCGTCTTTCCAATGTTCACCACCCAACTCCACAGTATGGCTTTTATCTAACTGACATAAAGAGGTCCATGGCACATAGTATGCTAAAACAGTTCATCCAGATGACAGCTAGTTTTAAGGGCAAGGTTTCCCCACCCTCAAAAAAAAGCATCTCCAACAAACCTGCTGAGGGTGAAAGTGAATACTGCCGTTGCTGCAAAAAAATATTAAAGAGTGATGATACACTAATGGTGATTTAATTTTTACATAACCTTCTAAAAAAAGGTTATTTTTATGATCACACATTCTGATCATTGGCTGGTTTTCTGCAAATGCCCCTCCCTTTACACTAAAACACACTGACATGGCGTGCATAAACTCTTCAGAGAATCGTAACACTATTCCAGTTAACTAATTATCAGATTTCCTGCAGAATCTTTGAACGGAAGAGCTATCATTCCCTTCCATAAATATATTCATTTAGAAAAAAAAACTTACAAATAAAATGACTAAACTGCTAGTTTAGGTAGGATACAACAACAACAACAACAACCTTTGACTGGAGAAAATGGTATATGAGGTGAAATGTGGGAGGATGAGAAGCCAACGATCCCCTTTGCTGTTGATAACCACAGCGATTGAAAGAGAGCTTAAGAGAGTTAAACGACGACTCTGGACATCTATTTGTCCACGATGAACTTAAATACCAAAACAGACAGATGAAGCAGATGCAGTCTAGATCTCCATTCTATTGGATTATCATCTTAAAACTATAGCACCATCTGAAGGAATTACAGCAAGGCTTTACTTGTTGTTTTCTCCTTCGAAACGGCCGCTTATATTTCATACTAACAGGAGCCCTCTCGCCAGGGGTAAAAAACAAGTCCAGTTTCATCTGAACATACCTGTTTGCCAAAAGGGTCAAAAGGTGTTTTGTAAAAAGTGAGTAAGAGTGCAAACAACTCATTCTGATGCATCCTGGGCATTTACCAGAGAGGTTGGCAGTTTTTGGAGGGATTCAACATGGCAGCTTCCTGTGTTCACAAAACACTACAGTCCCAGCAGCAGCCCTCGGCTGCTACGCTATAGTCATCTGCAAACAGTAAAAAAGTTTGGGAAATTGGACTTTTGGAGGAAAATTTGACACTCAAAGCAAAAATCCCTAACTTTAAATGAGTAGTGTATCATTAAGTGATTGCTTTACGCTGAAAGTCTGTAGGGAAGCACAAGTATACACATCTGTAGAGCTAAGATATACCCGAGTGGGTCATAGGGACTTTCTATAGGTCCAGTGGAAAATCTTCGTGGGGGATCGGAAGTGGCTTTTGGAGGTCATTCGAGCAGGTGCTTACGTGGACCTATGCGGGGACGGTGGGAGCGGCGGGCATCCGCTCCGGTAACGCCGTTGGCGTCGTTTTCTCGGCAACTCTGACACACGTATGTTTCGGGCACGTGGCTTTTGCGGATCTTGGCGCATGACAGGTGGATCCAAGTGTTACACTTGTTGCACTCGATCATGGCACGGCCGGCAAATGGCTTCATGCAGAAACACGTCACCAGGTCCCACGAGTCGTCGTCTAGGGAATAGGGGGAGAACAAATACGATGAATGACAGTTTTTATTTGGATTTCAACTACTATACGGCAATTACATTTCTGGAGTGAATGCTAAATGTATAGAAAACGTCTATGTGAAGCTTGCTTACTTTGAAATAGAATGTGCGATAACCTAATGCATTTGTGTTCATTAATATACAATTGATTAGAATCATTTGAACAAATAAAAGCACATTCATCAGCATCAGCATGTATTCAGCTTTTAATACCGACCGGACTGTATCCATATTTCCTACCTGAGTCCACCATGATATCTTCATCCTCTCCAGACCCGTCTTCATCTCGGAAAACCACTTGCTTGCCCTGTCGGAACACCGTTCTGCTTCCAGGAACGCCCTCCACTTTCTGTACCTTGACCACTCCTTCCTCCAGGTCTCGTCCCTCCCATTGGCAATGCTCTTCCTGGGGCTCGTCTTTGTATTTGGACGGGCTAGTGACACGTTGAGGATGAAGGGGAATGCTGACGTCGTCTTCCGGCTCCTCTTTTATAGGCAAGTCGCAGAAGGAGAACGGAGGCTGGATGGCCGGCTCGGGAGAGTCGGATTGCCCGTGTTCTTCGCCCCCATGGAGCTCCCTCTCCTTTCTCCTTTTTTTCTTCTTCAGCTTTTCGGCTTTTCTGTAATCCTCTGGATGTAGGCTGGTGAATGGGTGCTGTACCAAGACAGACAAATAATTTTAGTGGAATTCAGAGGACATCTGTAATTTCATCTCGACATTGGCTGCTGGAACAATGCATAAAACGCGCAGTGAGAATTTCTTCTATTTTGATTTTTAGCTAGAGCAAACCAAATAAAAAGTATGTAGAAAAAGTCAAGCTTTGCAAAAACTTAATAATAATTTTTGTACTAACTACATAGATGATAGCTGAATGAATGAGCTCAACTCACATCTTTCTTAAAGTGACTGGACGATGTGGCCCCCAACTGTGGATGTTTTCTACTCCTGTCCAGAGGGACCATGAAGGGGTGTTGGGGACAAGACGGCGATGGCCCCGGGGTCCAGCCATCACTATCTACTGTGCTTCCCGTACTGTTGGGAGGGCTGGAAGTACTTCGTAGAGAAGAGTTCTGTAAAGGATAAAACATTTCTATGATTGGTGAGTAGATCGGATTGATGAATCCCACCTGTTGTTAACTGTTTGTATTCTTATCTTAGAGGGGAGACTGTCTCCATTGAAAAAGGGTGTCACAATTGTTTAAGGAATTGGGAATAAATCAAAGCAATGAAATGTTGCTCATCTTTATATTGCTTTAGACTTAAATTAATATTAAAGATATTAGCATAAGTCTTACCTCTTGAGGATATGGGATGTAACCAGCATAAGCCAAAACAAATGTACAAAACTGATTAAAATCTTCAACTGTCCTTTTTCTCTTTCTGTAAGGCGGACTGAAGCCCTGGAAAAAAGAAACATTAGTTAACCCCAGCGGTGGAAAGAAAGAGCCCAAAGGATGAAATGTTAGGAGGTTTGCATATTGCACAATGCTTTTGCTGTTTGTCTATATCTATAAGAACAAATGCTTCCCCCAGTGTCCTTTTATTAGGTTTCCTACAAATTACGTTTAGTGCATTTTTAATGGTCCTGGTCTCAACTTCATCTGTATTTGTTTTGCCACGCCCACCAAAACTTTTGTTTTGACTTGGTGAATGTTGACTTAGGAATTTCTTAGGATCCAATAGTGTGGTCTCAAGCACAATAATACTACTATCTGTATCTGAGCATGTTTTTTCCACCATGTTTTGCATTATGCATGCATAAAAACAGAAGCAGTTCAAAAAAATTTGTCCACACTAAAATGTGTGAATATACACATTGTAATGTGACCTGTTTTTTTTATTCCCCTGCACTTGGTTGTAAGTAGAACGAGAGAATAGCGTGCCTTTGCTACCAGCAGTTAGCTTTCTGGTTAAACTATATCGCGACGGATTGCCATTCGCTCTTTGCATGAGCGACACCGCTGCAAGAATGAGCAACAGTCATTCGAAAAAAAGCAATACGTCGCCTGCGGGCTTTGCTTGTAAATAAATAAATACTCGTGCACACCAGCCAAGCAGTTGCATTTGTCTTTTATGTCGTTTAAAAATCAAAACCCACGAACCCTCCACCCCCACCATACAAAGTAACTGTCAGACAACAAATGTCGGCTAGCAATGGACACTCGACAGCCGGCCGCGACTTGATCAAAACAAAACAACATCGGAAGATTTTTTGTCCTTCTTCTCAAAAGTATCCCTTCGGCACTCGAATGGGTAGCGATCGGTTATTTTTCGAGCATACTTTTCAATATCTTCCATTGCGCTTAGCTAGCACATGTTAGCCCGTTAGCGAAGATGATGATGGAATGTTTTCAAATCGAATAAACGTTAACGTTCTCCTAGGTCTTTTCTCGAGCAAATCATGCATCTGTTTGCCGTACACGCGTTAAAATAAACTAAAAGAGTTGCCAATGGCAGATAAGGCTCGAATGCCAAATGGCCGTGATCAAATGTATCACATCGATGATCCAAAATTATGTCCGAGCTTTCTAGGCTATGTGCGATGATTTACAAGCTGGCAGACAAGCAAGTTGACTGACATTCACTCGAATCGGTAGAAACCAAGCAAAACTCGACATAGTGTCCCAAAATAGTCACTTACCTCCGTCTGAAAAGCGGGAGACGTCGACGGGTTTCTGTCACCCATCTTCTGGGAGTGTTGTTAATACTATCTTGACAGGCGACGCTGCTGTGTCGTGGAGGCTCGATGCCACCGTAAATCGCTAACGTTAACGTTCCTTGGAAACTCGGAAAATGAAGTTCCGAGGCCGTAACCCTAGTGAATGCCAAAGATATAAAGCTATGGAAGTCTCCTTGTCAGTTTGGTTGTGCAGGCAGGGGTAGCGGTTCCCTTCTCTTGGTTGCTGTCACTCGCAGCAGTAGGTTGGAGCCCCTGCCCACCGTTCACTCTTTTTCGTCTTAAAAATTCATGCTGGATGCGAAAGGACGAGATTCGCGAGTGCCCCTATTGGTTAAAATATATATAAAAAATACTACCACCAAGAATATCAAAACATTGCCATTCACTGAAGTGTTTTTATTTTTATTTTAGGTGGTGATTTTGTTGTTGTTGTTTTCCTCTTTTGATGCAAATGTGTCAGGAAAGGAATAAGCACTGAAATAAACAGACTGGAATAAGCCTGCTGGGTGTTGTGGGGTTCGTTTATGTAAATTACTGTGGCTGTGGTGCTGTTGCTAAAGCAGGTCAAATTCTTCAATATGGATCTTTATTAAGACATTGAACTTTAATTTTTCATAGTTGACATGCAGCAACACAGCCCACCCAATGTATAATCTTGCGTTTAGGAGTTTAAACAGATGGTGTGGTTTTAGAAAAAATACACTGTTAATGTAATGTATTGGTTTATTTTCCCCAGAGTTTTATAAACTATATAGTTTACAAAACTCTGGGGAAATTAACCAATACATTACATAAACAATCAGAATAAACTGCTCTCGAGTTTCGTTTCATCCAGCTGCAAATAGCCGGAAACACAGGGACTTCCTTTTTCCGGATGACATTGTTTTTTTCCCTCGAAATGTTTTCGTCGACATTTCTTGCTGTCAGTGTAAAAATGGAGCAGAAAGAAAGAGAAATGTGATCATTGCGCTATTAGATTTTTCTGTTCCGACATGTCGACCGCAAGTGTGCTGCACGCCTTTCAGAGCAGAATAACCGAACGCTTTACCAGCGTCGCCATGGAGATATTTCAAGAAGTGGCGCATGTTGTAAAAGGATACCAAGAGGAAAACGACCGTCTACGAGCCTTACTGAATAATGTGATACACGGACAGATGAAATCATCCAAAATTAGTATGTAATACAGTCATAATAGCAATGTCGTAGACTTAGCTTCGTTTATAACAAATGTGTGCGGATTTGCGCAAAATTTTATTTTATGAGCATGTCTGAATGTGTGTATGTAGGAGTCCAGAACTGAGTAAAAATCCAATGTTTTTTTTTTGTCCCTCAATAGATCACAATCGATTCATAAGACCATCTATGGCTGTCAAAGAACAAGTACCTGGCTTGAACATCCCTGCAAAGAGACAATTACAAGAATGTACTAAAGTTCCAAAAATGAAGGTTACCGAGTTATTGCAGCCAGTGGCCAATATACCTCAAGTGGAGAATAAAGACATGTCAGAGCAACTGGTTATTACAACTAAAGAAGAGCAGACTGAAATATCAGTTTCCTATGCAAACAAGTTGTCACAACGGGTGCCCAATGAACAAGAATTGGATTTTACGAGAAGGCTGGCGCAAAATCAGGAACATGGAATGAAAAATGGCACCATATTGAATTGTTTTGAACGTAATTCCAAAGATGAATGTATTGGAAGGCCTGACATTGCCGCCTCTCGTCCGGGTGTCACTTTGGGTAACTTTAGCACAGCCACTGAATTCCCTCAGCTGAACAGGCCTGAAGAAATTCCAATCAAAAATCGACCGGAATATCTGAAATTTTCATACAAAAAGGTAGACTATGTTTTCATTCTTTATCTGTTAGGGTTGTTTTCAATTACAAAGGATGAACTAGCAACAATCTGAATGAAAATACACATGAGACAACCGAAATCATAAAAAGTAAAGTGGGGATGTGATGGAAAAAACAGCATATGTACAATATCTGATATATTTTTGAAAAAAAAGATTTAGATTTTCATACAGAAAAATATACAGGAAAAACAAAGCTTTATTATGCATGTGTAAATATACTCTGTTATGATACTAAGATACAACTCTTAAACCATCTTCTAACAGTATTTGTCTATTTGTGTGTTACTTTATATCCCATGAATCAACCACAGAGGTGCATCCGGGACGACAAGCCAAAGAGGAAAAATGTGATGACCACTATAGCATTGAAAAAGGAACTTATTGCCAAGTGGGAAAGGGGTACACGTGTTTCTGACTTGGCTATTCAATACAATATGGCAAAGTCGACAATATCAACTATATTGAAAAGAAAAGAAGCCATCAAAGCTGCAGATGTGGCCAAAGGGGTAAAAACACTGAGTAGCAGAAGAACTGACAAAGTGGAAGAAGTGGAAAAAGTTTTGCTTGAGTGGATTACCCATAAACAGTTGAGGGGTGACACTGTGTCAGAGACCCTAATTTGTGACAAGGCAAGAAAGCTGCATAATGCACTTACTCAAGACAACCCTGGAGGAAGTTCTGACGAATTCAAGGCTAGTAAAGGATGGTTTTGCAAATTTAAAAAGAGAAGTGGAATACACGGAGTGCTAAGACCTAGAGAGGCTGCCAGGATTGGCAAGGAAGACACTGAGATTTAAGGATTAATTTCAGAATTTAGTCTTCCCGAACAATTGTTTGTAAAGAGACCTGAAAGTCAAAGCTGACCTACATAACCAAGCCGGCCGGGAATCACTTTTTAGGTTAACTGCTGCTGTGGGCTATTAGATCAGCTGTATTATTTCCTGAAGTGGTTTCATAACTTCATTTTTTTCTTAGGTAAGGAGCCCTAATCCGTTTCAAGAACCCCAATACTACCGACACTAGAAGAGGGAAAAAAAGATAACATTATTTATTAAGCCATTAAAATGAATAACAAACACATGCAGAAACATTTTCTATTGTTGTTCAAGGTGTTTGGAAATAGCCGATTGGAGAGCATCAAGTTCAAAATAAAGAACTGTATTTCTGTTTTTGGGATGTTTGATTTATTTATTTTTTTGATTTTGCATCTTGTAACTTGAATATATTTCTTATCCTGAGACTATTTTCCCATTAAGGTATTTCCTAAGCTGGCTATTTCATATGTAGTGATGTTCATAAATAAACATACCACCGTACAGCATGTGCATCATTTTTGGAAACTTAAATAAAATAAAACTGTTGAAAAAAGATACTCAGCGTCATTTTGAGGCCGTGTCCTGAAATCTCATCTCATCCTGAAATCATCAGGGTATTTTGTCTTCCTTACATTGTAGTTACACATCCGTGTGCACAGCAATATTGCAGTTTCCATTACAAGTCTGACCATTGTATACCTCAAAAGCAGACCACAACCTACTCTCAATCAAATTTAATGCCATCTTTATTTTAGGAGATACTACCTAGTAAGTATAATGTGGATGGATAAGTAATACTAAATGAAAATGTATGTGCCATAAATACTGCTATGGTAAATGCAACATAGTTTGTATAATTACATTATCAAAGGGCAATTTGATTTGAAATTCCAAAAAATCCACAATGAAATTGTCCTAGGTACAGAAAAAAAATTGTTTAGACATAAAAATCAATTAATCACAGTTAATCTTATTAAAATCGTCAGCTGTCGAAATGTACAATGTGATACGTTGGTATGCTTTCCCAACTGCCTCCTTGTAGTGCTTGAGACAAAAGGGTTGCTCTGTCCCGGGTATATAAGTTACTTGTGTGCCATCAGGATAGAGCAGTGTGTAAGGACCACCTTGAAAATGTTTGTTCAAATCTTTCATCCTTTGCTCAGCAGCTCGAAGCAGTCGCTCAGCATCTATTCCTGGTTTCACAGCCAATGGTAGTATCATTCCTCTGACAGCTTTCAGCATCCCATCTTTTGGCAGCATCAAGCCGATTGAAATCTTGGGGAGAAAAGAAGAAAGAATGAGCAGTACTGTAAATTGGGTCATTGGTAAACTACAAAACAACAACAAAAGTTACCTTAACAGTGTTTTCCCCCGGTGGCCCTGTTTTGTGTTTGAAACATGACAGTCGCCCCTCCTTTTTCAGACTTCGGAAATTCAGGAATGCAGCTAGTGCGTTTTGCCTTGTGCGTCCTGCTTCAAATGTCATTTAAACCATACATCAATTGTTTATCCAACTCTTTACTAATCCAATATTGTAGCAGTGCTACATAGTTATTATATGACTCAAGTTTTACCTTCACAGCTACTTGTCGGATTTACTTTGAATAAAAATGCAATGTTTTTCCCACAGCAACCGCAGAATGAAGTTTCATTCTGCTGTAGGTTGAATCCACAAAAGGAACAATAAATCGTATTCTGGGGGAGAAAAAAAACAAGACAAAAACAAAAAACAAAGCAAAAGAACCAATTATTTGTCTAATGTACAAAATATAGGAGAGGCTGATTCTACATTCAAACATCAGGGCTCATTTGACATTTACAAAGATTTATTAAGCATGGTCTAATTACCTCGGTTACAAAAAATGCATTAATATATCATTCTTTTTAATACCATATAAACATTACACTCCCATTTTGGAAATGAGAATGTACCTTTTTTGACGTTATTTTAGTACACTCAGGAAGTAGCAGGTCTTGTTTTCCTATCTGCCCACTGGTGCTTGGCTGAAGGAAGTCAATGGATGGATATAAGTCACCAAAAGCCATTGCTTGAAGTTTTGTTGTGTCTGTAGCTTTGGGATTCCTTTTAAGACAATTCGTTGCGATGACAGTGTCTGTTTCATTATTTTGTTTTAACGCCAAGCTTCGGTCATATTCCAATTTCCACTCGGAGGGTTCATTTGCCAGTGGCTCTGACACTTGTGTTTCCAGTTGTTTGGGTAAATCAGCCAATTGCACAGATCCTTCAAATGCAAATCTATCTGAGAGTCCTTTTTTGCCCATTGGAGTCGTCGTACCAGCCAATGGCTCGGCTTCGTCCGATACAAAGGACACTGGTTCTTCCATTAGTTCTTCCTTAGTTGCATTAGCCGATGGCTGTGAAACATCATTTTTCTCTTCTTCAGTCACATTATCCAGTGATTTAATAGGCCCCAATTTAGGCATTTTGGCACAGCGCTCTGCTCCGATTTCCACACTGGGAATGTTTAAGTCAGGTGGATGCTTTTTGACACCAGATATATTGTGATCTTTTAGTAGGGAGGAAAACAAACTGAGTATAAGACAAGGATATTTCATAAGATTATATTTTCCCAGCAATATATTTAGAAACTAAAATAATTGTAATTACCAACCATTTTTCACAATAGAAAATAATGTCTTAATTTCCACACACACACACACACACAAACAAGCTTACAAATATGCACACACAAACACACACAAATATGCACACACACACAAACACACACATACACAAACACACGTACACACACAAACACAAACTAAAACTGAAGTAAACTCAACCAATTTTCAAAATCTTTCTTTTCGAGCCATATCCACATATAAAGTATTCTTAGTTGTACCCATATCAATATAAGCAAGTTAATAAGTTCCAAACCTATTTTGCCTCCATCCCTCCTGGTTACCATGGCATCGTTGAGTAAGGACCGCAGATGGCTATTCTCCTCTTGGTATGCCTTTATCATTTGCGTCACATCTTGAAATATAACCATGGCAAAATGGTTAAAACGTTCAGTCAAAAGAGTTTGAAACGTTTCCACATGGCTGATAGTCGACATGTTCGAACAATGAAAGGCAAAGCAAGCGTGCAAATATTATTGTGTTGCTCAAACAACAACAGTGATGACGAGAGGAAAGCAAAACCGGAAAAGAAATGTCATGGAAACGCATTTAAGTAACTTGTATTACTGCCACCTCCTGGTAAGGATTATATAATACTATAGTTGACTTACTTGCCCAGTCGGGTGACGTACGGGTGACACTTTCTTTTTGAGACTGGACACCAGATCAGATAAACACCCGCTTTGCTATGAAGGAAACTTTTCCTGTATGATAGCAACTTTTCGTCTTTTTGCTTGTGTGAGCGCCTCGAGCTGACCTGACAGTTGTTTTGAAGCAATTCTTATTCTTGCATTGGTATTCTTTGGCTCCATAATGGTGGTAAACAAAACGTACGTGAGTGTCGCCTATGCATCGGTCGGTTTGCTGATGGGGATGTCTGCTTTTCTGCTGTGGAACGTCGTGTACAGACAGCCGTGGACCGCAGCCATGGGAGGACTGTCAGGTAAAGTCGAGCGGCCAACTTTTGCCACTAGAAACGTGCTTATTCCCAATCGTCAAACATATTCTTTGAAAAAGACTCAACGGAGTGCATGTACAAAATTATCGAGTAGTGTTTTTGACTGCTTACTGTTTTTACATGTGCTGTTCAGTAATGACAAGGGTAAGCGCGCAGATGACTGGGGTAGTACCAGTCATGGCCAGTAGAAGGCAGCATAGAAACACATAGCAAAAAAATTAAAAATAAACTACAAAATCAACTGCAAGAAAAAAACTTTTTAAAATACCAAGCCAGAAGCATTTTTTTACTAATATATGTTTACTTTTTAATGGTTGATACGACCCTTGTGAGTATAACTACCATGGGAAATCAATTACTGTATTAATAGTTTCTTAAAAGTTATATGGCAGCCAAAGTGGTTCATTTGCCTTACTTTTGGTGCAGTAATTAATTTTGATAGTACGATTTCTAATGTTTTTGTGTCATTGTATAGTAAGGAACTGCATTGCAATTTTAAAAAAAAATGCAGTTTTTATCGTAGGTCTTAACAATGTTTAAGTTACAATGGTATGTTAAATTTGATCTTTCCCCCAAAAATATTTAGACAGCAGCAAGTCCCTGTAGACACAAAAACGGTGAAATAATTTCAAACGTGGATCCATGGATGTGACCTTTGAGTTCATAGATTAGATTAGGTTTGTAAATAGCATCATGTGACACAAATCACTGTGCTGTAATCAACTTTACCTATGCATCATTGTTATGACTTCTAAAACCTTGCCCCCAAGAGGAACTGGGAACCTTTAATGAGCCAAAGTGTCACAGTGTGCTTAACTGACTCAGCTAGTGGAAATTTGCTGAGACATGGTCCTGGTCACAAGTATCCAAAACAAACAAACCGTTGTTATACATGAGCAGTAAAACAGCTTTGAGTGCAATTTTCTATGCGTGTATAGCACTTTTGATTGGGGCAACGGTTAACATCAGACTTTTGCAAAAAGGCGAAAATAAACATTTTCTTATTAATTTCACCATTAAATGTCATTTAATCACTTTTTTTTAACCAAGGCTGTTACTTCAAATACATTTTTCTCATTGAAATGGGTTGAAATACTATTAGACGATACCCGTATTTCATTGATACTTCAATTGAGTGACTTCTTGATTAAACCTTGCTAAGGTTGTTTTTCACTGAGTGCCCTTTAAATATGTATATATGTTCTGCCTCCTCAGGTGTCATGGCACTATGGGCCCTAATCACTCACATCATGTACCTCCAGGACCACTGGCGAACCTGGTTGAAGGGGCTGAAATGTTTCTTTTTTGTTGGTGTATTTTTTTCTCTGCTTGCGGTTATTGCCTTCATCACCTTCCTGTCAATTGCCATCCTGAACAAGGAGTGTGAGTCCCAAACCATTCACCAAAGTTCTAGTTCATTTGCTCACTCAATGAAGACAAATACGATTGAAATATTGATGGTTCTACCATATCATTCTGTTAGAAAATATTGATGACAATGTGATATTTCTCTCTCCTGCAGCTCTAACTGACCCACGCAGTCTCTACTTGTCTTGCGTTTGGAGCTTTATGTCCCTCAAGTGGTCCTTTCTCCTAGCATTGTCTTGCCACCGCTACCACAAAGAGTTCGCCGACATCCTTATTCTTAGTTACTTCTGAATCATTACACTAAATCAGGGGTAGGGAACCTATGGCTCGGGAGCCATATGTGGCTCTTTTGATGGGTGTATATGGCTCTCTGCAAACCTGTGTGATAAAATATGGGAACCGCTGGTGAGAGACCGGGACGCACCAATCGGAGCGTCACGTCGTCACTGTGGCGCCAAAACTATCTCTAGCGCCTTTTTAAATCATAATTTTTCTTCATTAGACTCTTCTGCATGCATCCTCTCATTGATACTCATTGATTAGCAACTGTGAAATAATGTTCTCAAAACAGAGACATGGCTAAGATAGAAATGTTGATAGCCATTCTTTCTATTTGGTCTGAGGATGACATTTTTGGATCATCCATATAAATGCATTGGAAACAGTGAAATCAGTAGAATATTGTGGAGCAAATATGATAATTTTCATTGTGAAAATTCATAAGGCTTCTTTTTAGTGCTGGTCCCGATGATGATGCAAAACTGACTTTTTATACATGCACATGCAATCTATTCTCTTAAACATCTTTCGCAAGTTTATTGTATTGCACTTTTATGTGATTGCCAGGAGGGGGGATCACAACTCTATCAATATGCTTGAGATTGAATTATGGTAATGCTTGAACTTTAAGTATATACTTTTTTTCTAGTATTATTTTTTTGTAATCCATTTTACCGCGAGATTTTTTTTGAAGTATGAAATGCAATGAACATGAATGTTGTGTCATGCAGGGCCTTGCTTTTTTTGTTTTAATAATTATTTCATTCCTTTTTGATAATATACAGTACATCTAATCCTATATTCTATTGTTATTAAGTTACATTTTTTCCCAATGTGAATACGTATGTTTGTAGAACAATTCCATTGATAAAATGTTGTCTTTAAAAATCTTTGTGTCAAATTTGAAAGCAAAAAATGCTCACGCAACCATCACACCAGCAATAAAACACTTCCCATTTTTACACAACAAGACTATTTCACAGTTTCTGTTCCTACAAAATAAATCATGACAAAGGAATACAATTTGTCCTGAGAAACATTTAGAGCACAGATGTGCCACTTGGGTTTTAATTGTGGGATTTACACCAAGCACATAATAATTTGGCCAGCCATCTGAGAAACTTTCCCGACTAAAACAACTCACGGCTTTGCCCAACTAACAATAAAATGCAGGCCAATGAAATGTGCTTTGAAGTTGGTCAATTATACCACCCTTATTTTGATTTTGCCCCTCTCCCTGGGGGGCTTCTACAGGTATTATGTGTTCACGGCTGTTTGATTTTCTTGCAGGTATTTTTTTAACTTTATCTGGAAATACTGTACATGCCTTCCCATTATAGCTCAATGTAAGATTCACATACAAATGATGTGTTATCATACAGAGTATATGTAGACAGGACACTATTGCATAGACTGTAAATTCTCTTTATTATTAAATTTCAGGCACGTCTTTTAAATTGTATTTTATTTACTTATTTTTGCTGCTGCTTTTTTCCTAATTGCATTCAACTAGCTTGTTTGTCAGCTCCCACAGTCTCCTTCCATCTTGGTAATTACCATGTTGGGGTTATATCGCCATGGTAACATTTTGCGCTGAGTGTTATAAACTTCAATATTAGGAAACCGAAAAACTACCCGCTTTATTTTCCACTGAGTGAGATGGGGGTTTCAGACCAAATGCGCCCTATTAACTTTATATACAAGCCTGTAAAGTGTGTGTGCGCATATGGTATGTAAAGAGGGGGAAGGTGGGTTGATTTTATTCAATTATGGGACCCCATTTCTACACAAATCAGGGAAGGAAGTCGTCTCATGGGCTAAATGCAGTCTGGCAGAATGCGGTGCGACTGGGTGTTTATGGTTTAGCCTTTCAAATTTTTTTGACTATCACGTATAATCGAATGCTAAAAATGTATAGCTATTTAAAAGCAATTAAAATATTACTTGCTAAGACCTCGTCGGTCCATAGCTTGATATGTGTACTAATTAAATCCTGTATGCCCACTTACGCGTTCATGTGTGCATGGACAGGGGAACGGTACATTTATTACACAGCAGGGGTCCTCCGAAGACCATATGCATTTGTTCCGAATAAGATGTAGTATTATGAACATCTGTCATTCTTTTTTTAATCATAAAGCAAAACCCACTCTGGTTTTGTTAATGTGTATGATTGGATTTGTGGCCCATAATTTGCCTCGCCGTAGACACTAATGTCCCTCAAGTACAGTCGTGTTTATTTCTGCCAACATGAAACGTGAACACTCGGTTTGTTGTTCCGTTGACGATCCTTTTGGACCTGAACAGCCTGTGATAACGCAATATTTTTCTTGTGATTTATCTATTAGATTGTCATATTGACTTTCTGTTTAGTGCAGTGAGTTTTCCGTGCTTTATGTTCTCCAGGTAATGCCACTTTTACATTACTGAATGTATATGTCGAAATGACAATTCTGCTAGTTCTTCAATTGTCTTGTGTCTCCCTTTAATACTCATATAGCAATTGATCATTGAGTCAACCTATGGCCTGGGGATCTGTACTACATGAGCCCTAATATTCTAAAAAAAACATCAAAAACTTGTTACGACAAGGCCTAAAAATATAAAAACTCTTACTGTACTATGGCCTTCAGAGTGAGTTGAAATTGTAGGAAACAGGTTTAGAAGTACTGTGCTAGATGGATGACGCTTATAATTGAAACAATTGGCTCACAATTACTCCCAAATTCAACATTTCTTACCCGCAATGAACTGGGATTCAATGTATACACAATCTGTTGGAAAAGTGTGAAGTGTTCGCTTACAATATGTGAACACGGAAACAAAAGTGAAGCAAATGGAGGGGAGGGGGGGTCGAAAGAGAGGGAGAGAAATAAAAAGTGCACATCTTGAACTGTTACAGAACCAGATGGCCTCTTTGACATTAAGAAGCTGCTTTGGCATTTTAAGACAGTGGTCCCAGAATGATTTCCGAGTAACTTCCGCAGATTGAGGCAGAGAGCCCACAGATATTTCAGTAATATCCATAGAAATTGAGCTGTCTCATGTGAAAAAAAATTCAAAGTTACGTTCACATCCCACTTATTCGCTTATCACTATTGGTTATTCATGCCAATCTTTAATTTCATTATTCATTTTTCCTGTTATTTTATTACACTTTTTTTAAAAAAAAAGGTTAAGACAAATCTCAAGTCATTACTTTTTCAAAATATTACATTTCCTGAGCAACATATTAAGCTGTTGAAAGCTTTTATTACGTTATACAATATAACTGAACTGTACTTTAAAAAAGACCTTACATGAAAAATCTATTGTACGGAAAAGTTAAAAGAAAAAACAACACTATTGTGCATAACAAGTAAACAATTTGTCCTATGCATGTTTTATTGTTTTAACTTTTGAAGCTTTTATTATACTAATATTTCATAAGTTAACGCCAGGAAAATGTAGTTTTTTGGTTAGAGATTTTTTTTCCTCATTGTCATTGGTGTAGCAATAAAATATATAAGTCATATAAGTACTTTTCCTTTCTTACTCAATCATTTGTAAGTCACCTCTACTTCAGTACAGATTGGTTTTGCCACCTTTACTAATGACCTATCTAATTCACTGCTGCAGGAAATCCATCACTTTTTTTCTTTGCGGCCTCTAAATCACAGCGACCTCTACAGCTGTACCTTGGGCCCAAGTTTTGTCGTCGTTTCTGCGTGCTATGCCTTTGGGACCACGGCAAGTTTGCATCTGAAACATTTTAGGGAGACACATATTTGCCATTTTCAGTGAGCACAATCGGATCTACAATGACAGAGTGCCTTTGATGTGGCTTCATAGGGGAACCAGAACCAGACCAAGGGATTCCAAAAGCCATGAAGAAATGTTAGCGCTATGTAACTTTGGTAAGATCACCTAATCTAATGGAAGTAGGGATTGATTCGATGCGAAGGCACACTCCTTTGAAGCCGGTCCGCCGAGCTCTGTTGACGTTCCTAATGCAATGGCTCTGTTGTAGAAACGCAACATTCCTTTGCAGCTCGCACACAAGACGCCATTTGCCTGCATGTCTGAGTCGGAGAGATGCGTGACAGCGTCGGATTCTCCAGATCCCAAGTGACCGTCGCTTCCCATGTCCCGTATTTGAAGTGCGAGATTACAGATATTGCTCTCGTGTTGCCCGGGTCTGAGGTTCCGAACAAAGGCAGTTTATTGCCCCTGACAGTAAGATATCCAGATAGACCATGATCCCATATTTTTTTAAAAAGGGAAAAAGTGAATCATCTCTAAGATCTTTGCTATGATGGGTTTATGTGAATTATGGCATCAATCAAAACATAGGAACATTTGGAGCATGAAGATCATGTTTTTGTGGCTTCAGTTCAGCGATGAGGTCGCTAAGGTCTGGACCTCAGTACAGTGGAATCTGCAAATTTGAACACCCTTGAGGTCGCAGTTTGAAAAATGGACAGAAATATTTAGGAAATAAATCTTTCCAATGTGGAAAGAAACTGATCTCATCATCACGTTATTTGTCAGCATATCTAGCACATTGGTGACTGCTTGGTTCAAGTTTATGTCAATTCCAATCAAAATGTTTGCCTGTTCAGTCCGGTAACATTTTATGAAAATCATAATTGTATTTTGAAATGGATTAATTCCGTCTCCTATTTTTTTTAAGATAAAAAAGTTAGTTTTTTGTGTTTTTGCATGAATTAATATTCATGCAAGGTGGCAGATAACAAGCAAATAGAAATATTCCTTCATTCATTTTCTCAACCGCTTTATCCTCACTAGGGTGGCAGCAAATGCATGTCAGGACACGGAGAGTTATTTTTAGTGTCTATTAAAAATATGGATTGGTTTACTACTTCCCCAAAATGTTTTCTGTCCGTTCTTAGCTATTTTTTTTACGTTGAATCCTGTTGCATTAAAAGCTAATAATAAATTTGTTGTAGTTCATGCTGGTTGTGTTGCTTTTATATATTCAGCCTAATTCTCATTCAAAGTAGCTCAAAATTTGCATAACTTTCGCAGATTTCTTCTGTCACCTCTGATAAAATGACGTTAAAATGTATAAAGCAATAATACAAAATCACTGATGTCCTAGAATGACCCCAGATAACCTAAAACAACACGTGTCACACCACCAAACATTTTGTATAAAAGCCATTCCTTGAGCAGTAATCTCAAGACTTGCTATAGCACGCAGTGGCCACATGGTCACTATTCATTGGCTGATTCACTGCAAGTTTTTGTACAAAAATGGAACCAAATGTAATGAATTTCAGCCGCTGACTCAGCGTTGAAAATGGCTTTCATGTGCTGACATGCTATAAATAGTGCTGGTTCACGTCAGATGAATATGCAAAATGTTTTTTGTTAGTGTGTCCTTTCCACTTTGTACGTCAGCACAAATTGTGATGTTGGGAAGTCTTAGCGTTTCAACGCACATTGGCCCGTTTTTTAAGGATTCGGATCACCAAGAGGTTTTGATCAACACTTGGACCTTGTGTATGTGTTTCACATTAGCACATGCACACAAAGACCATATGACTTTGTGTTTACACATGCAGACATGATGCACGCAACACAACCTTTCTCCTGGTTACGATCAATGGGCACGCAGGAAAAATCACTTTATACAATTGTCAAATTAGCTTTACCGTATTATTTTCCATTAAACATTATGACGATAGTGGCACATTGAGCAAAATATGTAGCGTATTGGTTCATTTAGGAACATTTATTTATATGCATTTAACCCTGTGAGGATAAGCGGTACAGAAAATGAATGAATGTATATATATTTAAAAAGTTTTGTCATTGAGGTTGATATCCAGGTTTCAGCCTTCCTGTATACCCTTTTGATGTGGGTTTTCTCGGGGTACTCAAGAATGTGAGAAGATTCATATTTTTAACCGGACATAAAACAGTTTAGGGAAGACGTAGAGAAAGGAAGAACCAACAGAAGACCAGTGGGAATGGTGATAAAATAAGCATTAAGTATATATGCCACGCATTACAAGTTTCTATCGCGATGAAGTACCCCTGTTCCACCAGAAAAAAACAGGTCTTCCCATTTGGTGGCAGTGGTTATGTGTGATTCTGTGGTTCAAATCCCGTACTTGGCAATTTAATGAACTATCTCTTGGAATTATGTGACAACATTTTAGCTTTAGATGCTTGAATATATTGGTCAATGTACACAATTAGTTGTTGTTTTACTTTTATGTAAAACATTTATACTTACCTGTAAATTGTATCCAGAGTGGAATTCCACTTGTTATAATCTTGCACTTTAAAAATGTCCAAAAGTGAGTCACGTCTTAAATCCCGGCCGACACAACAAGCCTTGGTACCGTCTCAGCTGGGAGCTCCAGGGGGACGCACCCCTGAACTTAAACACTGTAATCAGAGCCGGGGCAGGATATTAGCTAAATTACACATGAAAGCTTGGATATTTGAAGTAAGACCGTGCACTAAATATTTTGATAAATTATAGCCTAATGCAAGAAGATAAGGCACAGCTACACAAGAAAAATATAGGTAGACAAGCTGATTTTGAAGCAGTACCTATACTCTATACAAAAGAATAACGTCTAAACATTTGCGAAAACAATCTCACCTCAGGGCCCACTTGGTGGCTGCTTCGGAGTTTGCGATCTTATCGCATGATTCTCAGCAGATGGACTTTTGCTCATTTTTCCACTCAACTGTCAACTGTTTAAATATACAACATTTGAAATGCTCTGAAATACAGAACGATAAATAAACACCAATGAACAGAATGCAACATTCCACATTCACGGCCAGTGAAAAGCTACCCAAAAAGGAGACAGGGTGTAAAGAAAATGGACTGTTGCAGCAACTTGGAGACTATGGAGCATAAATGTAAAAAAAAATAAAACACAGCAAGTGGACAAGTGGTTGCATGTTTTTTTCAGCAGCATGAATTATTGACGGCCATCTTGCATTGGAAGAATTTTCTGGGAAGCTCAATTGTAATGGATTTAAGCCGAACATTTTTTTTTATGACGCCATACCCCTCTTAGCCAGAGGCGGAGCTTGGGAGGTTGCTGGATGTGCAAATGCACCTGGCCCGGGTTTTTGCTGGCTCTAATAAGGCTCGGTTGGGGGAGAGCAAGGTCTAAAATTAAAGTATGAAGATGTGCAGCACTATAATCTGAAGTTCAAGTGTTTAAATTTCTCTGCCAGGCGGACCTTTCATGCAGTGAAATTGTCCTTCCATTGGGCCTGCTTGGGCATCACACAGAATGTTCACATTTCACAAGGTGGCCATAACATTAACATAAGACGAGGCATTGAGTCACCTTGTCAACACCGCATCGACATCTAAAACTTGAAGTTGCTAATACCCCATTACATGTTCCTGGCTAGCTTCTTGCTTTCCAGTCAGCCAAATTACATGATTTTTGACAGGGAGACTAGAACCTCCTGTGTAAGTAGTTCTGAAATGTCCAGCCAACAAAGCAATGCAGATTCCATCCTGTGTTATATCCAATAATCTGCGGGCAACTTTCTGAACAGAAGAATTATGCGGGTCACTTGTGATGCTTTATGAAAATTCGTCTTAAAACTCAAAAATGTGATCGCATAATGCAACATGGAAAAAGATTTTTGTTTTTGTTAGTCATCCTTTTTAGTCAAAGATTTTTTCTCCCGTGTTGGACACTTTGATTTTTATCATTCTTATTTTTATTGCCGTTATAATAGAGGTGGAGTAGCTTCTCTTGTATTTACAAAGGATAAATATGCAGTTATCTTAGCATAGAAGCAGGTTTGATTATAGCTTGATTTTTTTTTCACTCTCTCTTTCACTTTATTTTCAAAAGAAACGTCTTGAGTCGATAATTGTTGGCCCTTTAAGTGTTCAGCTGTACTCAGCATTGACTGAACCTGCTTATCATCCACACCTCCCGTCCTCATTATTAGTTTGCAAAGCCCACACCCCCACCGACGAAGCACCCTCAACCTCCCCCACCCGCCGTCCTCCTCCCCAACCACTCTAAGTGGATACCCCACAGGAAGGGCTTCTCCAGGGGGGAAATGGGTCCCAGATGTGTGCCTTTGTGCCACTACAGGCTCCTCAGGAGGGATGGAGCCATGGAAGGATGGTTGTGTGGCTTGCGAGAGATTGCGGGAAGGAGGGCGAGCGTATATGTGTGTGTGTGTGTGTGTGTGTGTGTGTGTGTGTGTGTGTGTGTTTGCAAACATCAATAACATCAGCCGAGAGGGCGAAGACTCCCAGCGTGAAGTGGAGGGGAATTTTAGGATCGGTTCCTCTTGGCCCCGGCTGTATGCATTTCCAAACACATCGCTTAAGATTGGTCACAGTGTTGCGCACCTTCTCGATGCAGCCATGTGATGGTAATTGAATTGACTGCATTATGAATTTAAAGAAAACTGCTTTTCCCTTTTATTTCCCCGGAGCTCTTCAAACGCTATAACGTGGCCGTATTTCATTTCAGAGCAAACCATATGGTGGAGAGAACCCAACAGACAATACATATCGCAGTCTTCTTTGATACCTAAGCCCCCCACTCCACCCCGCCATGTGCGTGTGGAAGCCTATATATACACACTGATATATATCAATATACCTGTGATCTATTCTCAGCCTCAGAAAGGGTTAATTATGACCACTATGGAAATAAAACAAAGACAAAAGCAGGGCCCAAGTGTTTAGTGAAACATTATGTCAAGGCTCTGACAAGAAAATGAAATGTGCAACATCAATCAGCCGATGAGGAGCGAGATCAAACGGGCCTCCACACTCCTGCATCTGGTTCTGTTTGGACAGCCTCACCCCCCTCGCCTTTCTTTCCCCTTTTTCGCCTTCTCCTCCCGCTTCTCTCCTCTCTGTTCTCCGCGCAAATCTGCGACATTCCTGCTCGGCCTACTCGCTTTGTTGGCTCATGTTTTCCATCACGGTGGCACGACGCCACCACGCTTTGGCTCAAAAGGTAAGCGGCGGCAACAATGGCTTTCCGGTCCCTCCTCTGTCTCCAGCAGGTCTCCCAATAAAGTCTGCTCTAAAACCAGCTAATCCCAGGGTGGACCGGGCCCATTTTGCAGCATGCCGCTTCATATCGTTTGCCGTCTCTCGGCTTTTGAAGGCCGCATGAGTTTCGAGTTGATTGAACCCAAATGGTGGCCAGCTACTTTCCGTTGAATGAAATGTAAACCGGTGCAATCATGGGGCTCATCAACAATCCTCGTACACAATCACACCCACGCTGCCCAGGCCTTCTTTGAACTTTTTCTTCTCCCACGTCCCCAAAATCTTATTTCAGTTCTGTTCGGACATATGATGAAATGTGGCCAACAGTAAATGGCGAAGGTATTGGAAGTCAATGCATCGCTGACAATGTCTGTGCAAGCGTCAGCGCTGCATGTTAGTCACTCCAACCATGACGCAAGAACGCCTGGTCATGTAGGGCTGCAAAATTCTGGGAATTTTCAAAAGGAGGTTAACGAGAATGGATTGCAGTTTGCAGTAGAGGAGGATTGCAAATACAATTAAGTAGGCTTACAATAGGAGCATGATAATCCCATTTTTTTGACACTTAAAAGGCACTCATAGAACTTTTGGGGTGCCTTTGATGGAGCTTGACGTCCAATCAATTAAAGAGCCCAATGAATGAAAGAGGATTTGTCCTTTTACTGTTTACATATTTTGCGTGCTTTTTGAATTTCGGCGGAAATTGGAAAACACAAGCCTGTGGATGCAATGCAAACTAGATTTGTACCCAGGGCCATTTGACTGCAAGGCATCCAATTGTTCCACCTTTCTATCATTACACAACATGCTGTCGTTAAATGGAGCGGCCCACTGCGTCATCTCCAGTTTGTCAAAAGAAAGATCCTCGTTTCTTTGCTTCCCGAGTTGAGGAAGAGAAACATATGTTGACTCGAGCCCGAGGACATGGATAGCGCAATTAGGTGCTCTCTCACCTCTGCAGTCTCAGGTCACTGGGCCACAAGGGGGTCAAAGGTGCTTCTGTCACTGAAGTGCACAGCTGAAGTGTTGGGTCATCAGTGGAACAAGCGCTGATCAGGTGTTGGAGCTTTTAAGGTTCATCTTCTCCAGAGAGGGACTCCTGAAGTCTATTCAGAGTAAACAGATTTCTATGATCAATAATCATGTTCTGGCAAAAAAAAAAAGGTGGCTCAGTTGATTCTTAATGATTTTTAAGTGGCAGTTCTTTCGAGAAATTGATGGCCAAACTGTGGAGTCTCTCATCCAACATTCACTTTCTAAAGACTAATTTTACACATCGTTTGAAATATACATGTTACATTATCTGGAGGTTATGGTATTGAATATGAGAATTGTGGCTTTTGGCTTCATAATCAAATGTGTAATAAGTTGGAATTCTTGCAGCTATGAGGCGAAGCACTTTGGTGGTGGAAATTTGGTTTCAAGAAAATAAGAGGTTGAGGTTGTGCATTCTTTGACAGTTTTCAAGGATGTGAGTTCAAAAATGTGCGCTTTAACGACTTCCTTTCAGTTGACTTTTGTGCAATGTTGAATGAGAGAGTATGCACGAACCCAATCTGGAAACCATAAAGCCTCAGTCATCACTGCAACATTAAGTTGGGACATCTGATTGGCCGAGAGGACCACTTACCCCCATTTTTGCATTGCCCGCCCAGTCGACGCTCACTTCCTGCTACCCTGCCCTGACCACGTCCCCTTGGAAGTGTGCTGAGCCAATGAAATATGCCCACAGGCCCCGACTGAGCGTTTGGTTATAAAAAGGGTGACGGCGGTGTGACCTGTCAGATGGTTTGTTGTTATTCTATCTGCCAGGTTGTAAAGGGAAGTTGAACAAGTCGGAATTCGAGAACTCCCGCCGCCCATGGAGAATCAGTCGTAAGACAAGACGAAATTTTGTTTTTTTTTGTTTTTTTTGTTTTTGTTTGATTTGCTTTTGGAAAGGCTAAAGAATAAAGGGAAGAGATTCCAGAAGGTTGAAGATGAGAGAAGAAGTGTCCTGCACTAACTCCCCCGAAGGAGGTCTGGGAGCCAGCGAGGAAGAAGTGGAAAGAGGCTCCAAAAAGAGTCACCCTTCAAGTCACCGAAAACGATCCCCTCATCCCAAGAAAGACACTCTGACGGAGGACAGCGGCGCAGTAAGTCCCACTGGCCTCCTGCCGTGCGGGCCAAAGAGGGTGAAAAAGAGCCCCTCGGCCGCGGTGACCTTGGCCCCGGCCTCTCTGGGCCCCCGGCCCGACCAGCCTTTCGAGGACCTCCACTCCCAGCGAGTGATCGCCAACGTACGGGAGCGCCAGCGCACTCAGTCCCTGAACGACGCCTTCGCCTCGCTACGCAAGATCATTCCGACGCTCCCTTCGGACAAGCTGAGCAAGATCCAGATCCTGAAACTGGCATCTCGATACATTGACTTCCTTTACCAGGTGTTGCAGAGCGACGAGATGGACGCTAAACTGGCCAGCTGCAACTACCTGGCCCACGAGAGGCTCAGCTACGCCTTCTCCGTCTGGAGGATGGAGGGGGCCTGGGCCATGTCTGCTAGCCACTAGGACCCCCTCACTCCCATCTTCACCACTATCCCTCCCACTCTCTCTTTTGTATTAGTATTTCTAATTTAAATCTCCCTGTCTGACCTTATTTCTTTCATCAATCTCTTGTCCTTTTCAATCTTCCAATCCTCCCACTGCGCTCCTCCTGTCTGCCCCACAGTTTAATCCGGTGGAGGGAGACGCTCCAATGCGAACCCTCAGGTACGAATAAACACACACACACACACACACACACATGCAAACAACAGACCTGAATTCCCTGTGACATCAGTGTAGAGGCATTCATGTTTATATCTTCATACAGTACAAAAACCGCTTGACTATGCCAGCATTTGTCTTTGAGCTCAACAAACAAATAACAAGGCAGAAAGGAAACTGTGTTATTTATTCTGCTTGTATTCTGGATTGTGGTAAAAACGTTTATGCTAAACAAATGGAAAAAATGTTAAATGCTTGCGCATTCGCTTGCAGCTTTCATGAGAGAAACGTTATTTTGATGATTTTGATTTTGAGGGAATTGGCATTATTATTCCATTACATATTGGATGAAGGGAATGAAAATACTGGTTTCAGTTTGTGTTGAGTTTTACTAATTCATGGTTGAAAATAATACTGATCCCAGTCTCTTCTTAGCAAAATTCTCAGGGGACTTATAAATTGAAATAAGTATCTACGTAAAACAGGAATTGTTTTAAAAAAAAAAAGTTCCCGGACTGCTTAATCATGCTAAATCATATTTTAAAGATGCATTTAATGTTTAGAGATCACCTCAATTCCAAATGGAAATTATATGTGTAAATTACATTTTCTTCCTGCCTGTTAAATTCAAATCGTAACGTAAACAAGGGATGGATCAATTAAAGTAAGCAGTAAAAGAAAATGTTAAGTTATTTTAATAAAACAAAAAAACCCTGTCAAATTAGCATGCATCATAACTTTGTGAAAAAACAACAACAAATGAAATGTTAATTCAAAAGCCCTAATTTAGTATTCCCTTATCCGCAGTTTTGCACAAGATTACATTCAAAACAATCCAAAAGAAACCTGTTTGTTGAGCCGATAAACAACGGAAATGTAAAAAGCGTGCCCCTCGCTTGACATAGTGGGGGATTTAGTATGTTGCATGTTATGTGCTCTATGTTGTATCCAGTGTCGTGCAATCAAGCGACGGCGCTTGGGGCCCAGACAAGCAGGAACCTTTAGATTGGAAACACTTGTGAGCTATTTGGAAGGTGTGTGGAAGAGGGCTGGGGTCAGGCGTCCATGTGCGCCAGTGTGTATTTGTTGTCAGCTTTCATTAGCAGTGCAGACCTATGCAACAATCTATGTGTGTCTAATCCGTAAATAGAGCAGATATTTGCTTCCTATGTGTTAACTCACCAACGGCATTGAAAGCACCTACAACCCCTCATCCAAATATCAGTAAATATAGCGACAACAACAACAACAAAAATCTCACAATTTGAAGTATCAATATGAGACGAGTCACGCTATAACTGCCAAAGAATGGATAGAGTGCATGACAGTGTCCAGACACGCACAAGAAAGCCTGTGCTCACCGCAGGTGTTCCCTCACTTATTACCAAATCTCGGAGGGGCCTCGGCGGTCCGAGTGGAAAGCCCAGCGTCCTTGAACGCAACACGGTAGTCATTACCGTCCACTTTGTCGGCTCTGCTTGTTATCATCGGCGCGGCAGGGGTCCTCAGAGACAACGTCGCAAGCATCGCGGGCCGCAGCGGGCCAAAGCATCTCGAATTGACCCCGTTGTTGCGCCCATATGTTAGGAGCAGATGTGCTCCACATTTCATATCGATCATAAGTTGAAGAGGAAATGGGACAGATTTTGGAATTTTTGATAGATAATATCATAACTATACCTTTCTACAAAGAGGGATATTGTTATCTTTTTCGCACATTTCTATGATAAGTTTGCTTTACCAAGATTTGATATAGTAATCACAGTTTAGGCACAATTTTACAATTACGATATCTATAAAAGAAAAGGGTTAATGATAATCTTAAAGGCAAATACATTGAGTTATGACATCTCCCTCAATGTAATAATCACGCCTTTCAACAATGATTGCAATCAGAAGTGACTGGAATCTTTTTATATAACCTGAAGCTGTATGAAGTGATTAAGATGAAAAGCAAGGGAAAAGTAGACTTTACAGGGTAAAGAGCCCTGAGAGGTAACTTAAACGGGTTGAGTATAAATGGGCACCACGTGTCTAATGATAAGGCAGTAGAAACATGTGATGTATCCCAGCCAATCAGTGAATAAGGACAATGCTAATGATGGGAATGGGGGAGGAAGGGGGCGCATTACCCCACGGAAGAGGTCACTGACCTTTTTGAAACTGAGAGCTACTTCTGGGGTACTGATTAATGGCACCAGTGTGATAGACACTTTTGAAATAACAAATCAGTCAAATGCTTGAATTAACCCTTCCATTTTATATTATAAATAATGCAATGTATCAATGTGAAGACCCAAATGATGTGCATCAGTTCTGACAATCAAATTATCAATATGACAAGATAGAAATGGTGCCGTATCAGTATGAAATACCTCATAAATGTATGCTGAAATGATCATTATAAGAAAATCCCAATGTCCTTGCAGAAGTGCCTTTTTCCAGAAGAGACCTGCAGGAAATATGTCAGGGATGGGTATAATAATCTATATTTACTATGTCTATAATGCCAAACATTTCGAAAAAAAGGAATAAGTAACAAACAAACACATAAATAATTTATTCCAATGATCTGAAGCTGCCGCCCCAGCGACTCCACCTCGGATACGCGTAGGAAGATGAGTGAGAGATTACAATAATCCTCTTTGATTAATACTGTAAACTTCAAAGTATATCATTGATGAGCATAACTGCAAGGATTACAACACATCAGGGTGTTAAAATAAATTGCTTGGTAAGAAAACTCTTCAGTCAAAAGACATCTAAAAACATTCAGTGTTAGAGACAAAAATAGGGCTAAAATGGCTTGCTTGTAATGAGAATGTATTTTACATCTTAATCTTGATTATTTTTTTGCACGATCTATACATTTATGGTTTTATTCCGGATATACTATTAACTAAACAATTTGATTTTCTCGATTCGTGTCTAGACATTTTTGTCTCGTTAAAAAGGAATGCCAAAATGGCTTCATCGTGATGAGCAAAATGATAGCTTACATTTTCACTTGGAGTGTGTCTCGCTACAATTAACTGGACAGCCTCTACCACATAGACAATCACACACACATCTCAAACATACTCATGTGGCACTTAAAAATAAGACATTTATCTTCTTAAGGAAATACAATTGTATAAACTATAATCACAAAACTCTTCACTTGGATCCACTGCAGCTCTGCCCACATGTGAGTGTGTGTGTGTGTGTGTGTGTGTGTGTGTGTGTGTGTGTGTACAGTTTAGCCTAAGTAGTTGTTGAGCGCGCTTCGATTATTCATAAATCTCAGTCTTCTACTGTGGACTCATCTGCCAGCAGATGTGGCCCATTTTGAAATCTTTGTGCACAAGTTGTGGTTCTTGATACTAGTCTTTATTTTTAAACACTAACGCAAAAGAAGATATTTGTATTTTGACTGATGTACGCACTGGATGTTGTCGGAGTTTTGTCCATGCAGCTGCAGGCATGTGAACGAATGCATAGCGGCTTATTTGACACGTAGACATGCATGTGTTATTGAAGATGTACACTATGTCAGAATTGGCTTGTTTGATGATAGACTTTTATGGAAAAGGAACCTTGATTTGTTGGAGTATAAGACTATAGAATTGTGTGATTCCTATGCACAGAACCTTAACCAGAAACGAGAATATGTCAAAGTACAGTACACAAAGTGCAAATCCAAGATGTGCTCAAAATATTGGCATCATCAGGAATGTTCACCCGTCTTTCTATTTCTCTGCAGAAAGCCAACCAGGGGAAAATTCCCGACTGACGGCATTGAAAAGTTCCTACTTCGGCGTCATTCGACTATTTTGAAGGAGTAATATTTTCCCCCTTCATTGGACACGTGCTTGACTTATGACATTGAGAAATGCTCCGCCAACTTGACTCTTGAACAGTGAACCGAGAAGACGTGCCAGGTTAGCAATGGACGCTTACAAAAGCTGTTTTCATCGATAAACAGATGGCTCGCAGTGACATTAAAACAAAATCGTGCCCGTGGGTTTCTCTGACATGGGCACAGGTGATAATTGTTTACAGGTAAAATGCTAATAAGCTAACCATTCTGATTTTCAAAGGGAAGTGGAGTCCACTCTAATGTACTTTTGCAGTATTTGGACCACATTCAGCGCATCTGATTTTCCTTTTGTAAATAAAATGAACTACTTCCAGCATTCGCATACGCACAAACACTTCTGTATATTTTATGCTGTGTTATAGTGTAATGCGAAAACATAGATTTGATGTATTTCTGGCATTTCTTGATCAGAATATGGTGTAAAATATGTGTTGATAAGGAATGACTCCCACATTCAATGGTGAACAAGTTGCTCTTCAATTTGTAGAGTTTTGCATCTGCTTGTGATCATCTTTGTTAGGTTGTTGCCAATAAACCATTTTTCTTTCATGATTGCTGCATCTATTGCTTTGAATAGTCTTGCCGGAATAAAATGTATTATTTTCCATTTGTTTATTTGCTTGATTTTGAAAAAATCTGTTATTGTTTTGAAAGAGAAAAGTTGGACTACGGCATGTGGTGCAATAATGTAAATGTTCTGAAATGGAATCGATTTGTGATGGAGTATGTTTCTTTTAGTAGACAGCACAGTTATCATGTCGGCATCACAAAGGGTGGTTTTGGCTATTTTTGTCTATTATTAATCATTTTTATGAGCTGTCATATATAAGTCAAAATGGACTGGAGGGTTATGGCAGCCAACGAGTGTCCTGTAAGGGCTAAAAAATGAAAATAAAAATCATTATTTGTGCATGAAAGGGTAAAAATACATATTGCATCCAAGGAAAAAAAATTAGTTCTTTGAACATTATTTGGTTATACTTCATAAACTGAGCTGATGTGAGGCCAAACTTCATACTATTTACCTTATAAATATTGATAATCTAACAGAGACTAAGGACACATGAAATCATTTCTTTCAAATGAGTATAATTGATTTTTCCTTTTAAACAGAAAACAAAGTTTAAAAAGCAAACAATGAAAAAGATGTCTTGTCAAAGTGTCCTTCATGTTGCTCGCTCAGGTAATCCATTTCACCATTTGGTCTCTTTATAAAAGCACATGGGACGAGTTTTTCTTCTTCATAAAAATAAGCATTCATTAAGACAACAGGTGACAAAATATGTCAGTACAACTCCAACATAACAACGGATGGATTAGCTGGATTTTGTTTTCACATTGATAGCACATTAAAGATGGCTGGACAGTGATCTGGCTGTATGAACATCTCCATATTAAAAAGGGTTGAGCTGGAAAAATGCATTAAAAGACAAAAAAAAATTAAAATCCATCTTGCTGTCACAACAGAGCATCTCAAAGAATATTCTGCATAAATAAAAAAAATGGAAAGGTCCTTCTTTCTTTGAGATGGGGATTTCTTTTCTTTTTTTGTCTCAACTTTGAAAAAGTTATGCTGGTCCACTAATGTCACATTGTTGAAATAATGTGCTTTTTGAACTTTTATAGTTGCGTGCCAAAAACTATTGAAAGGCAAAAGATTTCTTGGACAGTTTCTCTGTTAGTAAAGACATTCAGTACTTCATTTATTTACAAATACAGCAGGAATACTCATCCACAGACACACAAAAAAAACACCAAAGTTTTACTTAAACCGAGCAACCTAAAATCAGTCATCTTTGATTTGGACACCCCGAATCGAAGCTTGTCTAACATGTAAACAACACCTTGCAGATTTTGATGTGATGACGTTGGGCTTTGTCAAAAAAACACAATATGTCGAGCCCAGTGAAAAGATTTTTTTAAAAATCCCAAAATTGATTTTACTAGTTCAAAAATCTTCCTTACAAGTCTTTAAATCTGAGCTCAAACAGGCCCAAATGTCAACATACTGGTCCATAGTGCAAAATGGGTTATTTCATTTGGTTTGCCATCAAATGAGTATGTCTGCTCTTCTTCACAGGCACGTGTGTGTGTGTGTGTGTGTGTGTGTGTGTGTGTGTGTGTGTGTGTGTGTGTGTGTGTGTGTGTGTGTGTGTGTGTGTGTGTGTGTGTGTGTGTGTGTGTGTGTGTGTGTGTGCTTCCTTTAAGGAATGTTAGAAGGTCGTCTGCTTTCGGAGATTCCCCCTTCATGTGGAATGACTTTTCTCCAGGGCTTTGTCTGCATTTTCCCTAATTTAACAAGAAAGAGTATGAGTAATGTGATTTGTCACACTACAAAACAATACAGCGAAAGCCTATGTCATTTTTCTTTTGTCCAATTGAATTAACCTTTTAGCTCCTATAGAAACATGGTTGTGCTTTTGTTCATATAATATTAAATAAGACGTATAATAGCTATTTCTTTGACAACATGTTAGCTGCAGAGTAACTAGTTTTGGTCAGCTCTTTATAAGTCATCGAGCTGGGTTAGCAACTAAGTTTGGTCCAGGAACACCTGCCCCCATTATTTTCTTAATAATTTAACAGTTTTTGCTGGCAAAAAATGTGAATTTCATTAAGCAAATCCTGCCATTCCGACACAACAAACATATAAACAAAAATGTATCTCTTTTAAACTCCTTATTTTCTTCTGTAATTTTAATGTCTCAATTTCACATCAACAAACACATATCCTGAAGTCCCGCTTGTGAAAATTAAATACTTGCAGCTGGTATTCATTTATTTTGATATTGGAGACTATATTATTTTTTTGTTTTTCATTTGATGAAACATTGTTTACACTTTTCTCTATTTCAAAAGCCATTTTGTTTCTAACTTTACAAAGGGCGCACATTGTGTGTCAAAAATAAAGCAAATGTATTATAAATTCATTGGATAGTCTAAATTTAGATGTTTATTTAACATAACAGCACGCAGGCCTTTTTAATATCATGACAATGGTAATGCTTTTTGCATACTTCTATTTATGAGGACATTTCATCTAACCTGTCAGAGGGACTGGCTCCCATGGACAGAGCGGCGATGGCGTTGACGGCATCGCTGTCCGAGTCTCTCCTCAACCAGCGCCTCTGAGCCTGTAGGTAGGACAACTCCACAGTGGCGGACGAATCCTTCACACTCTGCCAGTAGTCACCTGACGTCAAATAAAAAGAGAGAAATGTGAGAAGAATGTGAAGGTCGTGATCATCCGCTCCGAGCTGTTTAATTTTACGCCCTCCAAACAGCCTGCGGTCTAAATACTCTTGTTGATAACATCGGAAATGTAAACTGAAAGGGCGTGTGACACGCACTGAGAGGAAGTTTCAATCAGGGCCAATGTGTTGCGAGAATACAACTCTCATATAATTTCACCCTAGGCCTAAATCATAGGCTTAACATTCTTGTGGCTTTGCAAATATTTTTAATTAATCTAATTTGGTTGGGATAACATTTGCGCGCAATCAGGAGGGGATGTTGCGAAGGTCGTGTGCCAAAGAAGTGTTTGAAGATAATTGGAGCCAGGGCGCCCTTGTGTGTGTGTGTGTGTGTGTGTGTGTGTGTGTGTGTGTGTGTGTGTGTGTGTGTGTGTGTGTGTGTGTGTGTGTGTGTGTGTGTGTGTGTGTGTGTGTGTGTGTGTGTGTGTGTGTGTGTGTGTGTGTGTGTGTGTGTGTGTGTGTGTGTGTGTGTGTGTGTGTGTGTGTGTGTGTGTGTGTGTGTGTGTGTGTGTGTGTGTGTGTGTGTGTGTGTGTGTGTGTGTGTGTGTGTGTGTGTGTGTGTGTGTGTGTGTGTGTGTGTGTGTGTGTGTGTGTGTGTGTGTGTGTGTGTGTGTGTGTGTGTGTGTGTGTGTGTGTGTGTGTGTGTGTGTGTGTGTGTGTGTGTGTGTGTGTGTGTGTGTATGTGTGTATGTGTGTATGTGTGTGTATGTGTGTGTGTGGGTGGGTGGGATGGCTTGAGGGAGGGATGAGCACTAGGGGGTGCAAAGAAGGAGAGGTGACCAGGGAGCAGAAGTGATGAAGAGGAGGACGAATAAGGTGAGAAGCTCACCAGATTCAATTAAGAACAATAGAAAAAACAACAACAAGATTTTGCTCTGTTATTGAACGAGAACCAGCCCACAGTGTAGTTTGCACTTCACATCTGGGATTGCTTCCAACTACTTATGACCCTAAACAAGATGAATGGTTGAGATAATAAATGAATGGATATTGTAATATCCCAAAATAATCCAACATTGACCTGATCTTTAATGGCCAATGGTGCTGAATTGCAACAGTCAAATACTGATACAATAAGAATGTAATCATTGGAAAAAGTGAAATCAATGTAAATGAACCACAGTAGAAAACAACTTCAGCCAGCCAGAGAGCTTTCAGGACTTGCAACTGGCAACATTTCTGCGGAACAGGTGAGTTCTTTTATCATTAATCAATATTTCATTGTGCCATCATGTTAGATGGCGGAATGCACTGAGTTGAGTGCCAACTCCTTTTACACCAATGAGAAGACAATTGAAATGTTTTGCTCACTTTGAACCCGGATGACACTCAGTAGTGACTGCACGGCGTTATCACAGGGCTTTTGGTCCAACACGGACTGGGGCAAAGGCTCCACCTGTGTTCCAAAGAAGAGGCAGTTGTAAGATGGAAAGAAAATCCCAAATCACATGATTAACCCTGAATAGCTCACCTCCATTCCCAGCAAAGAGCTGACACAGGCTTCGGAGGCATCACAGATGGCCTTGAGGTCTTGTCCACCCTCCAGAGCCAGAACCACGCGTCCCCCAGCTAGAGACATCAGCTGTCGAGTAAGGAACCCAAAACCTGGTAGACACACATGAATTTAAACACAGATTAGTGTTGTGCTTCTCTTTGTGAATGCTAAGAAGAACAAGTCTTACACTTGGCTTTGACATTGTAACCTCCAAGTGGCGGCGAATGGCCTTCGACTGCATCAAATCCTGCTGAGACCAGCACCACGTCAGGGGAAAACTCATGGGCGATGGGCATCACCACGGTTCTGAGGAATACCACAAAGGTAAACACGATGACCTCATATTGTATATACAGTACTTTCACTAAGTCCCGTTTGAATCAAAGTTCCTAATAGAATTAGGACTGCAAACTGTGTTTAATGTTTTGTTTTTACCATTAGTGGTTAACTTTGTTTTACATTTAGACCACCCCCACCCCAATTTCTACAACGCAGGTTCACAGGTGACGTCAGACGACTTTGGGCAAGGGCACACACAGCGCACTGGTTACCAGTTCATTTAAGCAGCTGTCTTCCAGGTAAGAACATGTGCAAAAGAGCACAGGTGGAAACAACATGGCCAGTGACACAGAGAGCTTGACATGAGACACCTTGTGCACTTGAGGAGAAGACTTTCCTGGGTCCTTACTTCCTTCCCTCATCGGTTGCCAAAGCGCGCAAACGGCTCATGCCGCGTTTGATTCTCTTTCTCTCTCTCTCTTTCGTTCTCGTTCTCTTTCTCTTTCCGCGGCAGTTCAAAGGCGTTTACGCGCGTCTGGTTTCCATTAGGAGCTCGTCCCTCTTCTCACGTCACTGACAGCCACCCATCTGGAATCCATTGGGCCTAATTACGCCGCCTTTGGATTCTCTAACAATTGCACCCCCCGTTTCTTCTTCTTCTCTCTCTCCCCTTCTGTCTTCTCCTCTCCTCCTCACTTTAGGATGTATCAGTAGCCAGCCAGAGATGAACACACGGCGCTACTGGCCGGTAGAAGCACCTTAAATATGAGCCAACGATGGTCACGATGGTCCAGACATACAGAAAACATCATGACGCCTCACCTCATTGCAAGTGAGCGTTTGCTTGATTGTACTTGAGTCTCCCGACCACTGGGACCCGCATGCCTGTCACTTACAGGCAGCCAAAAACAGACGCACATCACCAGCGACCTGAGGCTGGCTGGCTTTCACTTTTTCCCGAGGGGAATTTGGAATGGAAAACCCTCTCATCCAAACAACGGATTCAAATTAAACTTTGCAAACTGGCAGCTCAGCAGAAGCATAAACAGGAATGTACGATGCATTAAATTGTGTCCATTTAGCGTGTCATGCCTTCAGTTTCACCAATCATCTAATGAGAACAAATGCAGTGAGACATTTACATGCGATGCATGATGTTTTATGCTTTGAAGTTTGGCGGAAATGTTTCATCTTGCTCACTTCTTGTCTTAATTTGAATAGTTAGAGTGGCTGTAATTACGATAGGTTGTTGTTCTAGCACAATTCGATGAAGGGGATTGAGGTGATCGGAATATTGACTGTGACAAGCAGATGTGCTTGTTAGAACGGACAGATATAGTAGACAGATTAAATGTATTTGTTTAAATGGAGGTGTTTTTAGGACACGGAACAATAGTAAATAAATGAATCAAAACAAAACAGACAATCAATGTGAACAATATTGGTAGTAATGCAGTAAAGCAGATGTTACTTAAAGATGATTGGTATAGGATTAGAAAGCGGGAAAGACTAATCAGAGTATGACTTTCCCAACCCTATACGAGACGGAACAATCCATCTTCTCAGATGACATTTTAACTTTTGTAGAGTGGTTGAGTTGGTTTGACACAAACACGCTAGCGAGATTTACATAATCCACCACTGGAGGTCTGCTTGCAGTCCCTAAAAATGTACTTTGCAACTTTGGCTTTATTAGTTTGTTTTCTTCCAGACTTTTAAGAATGCTGCCTTTGAAGTGAACAAAACGACTTATTTTGTTTGCCACTAAATCGAATCACTGTCGATGACGCTAAGACTTGTGAAAACTTTTAAATGACTCTTTAAAATTAACAGCACCAGCCACCTTCTCAAGCAACAAAGCAATATGTCAAACTAAATTTGGAAGGGACACGAAAATCAATTCCCAGCAACACAGCAGTTCATTTATGTTTCTTGTGGTTTATATGATCATTTTTATGCAGAATATGTATTTACCAATTCTAATGACACTAGAAAAAAGGAACAGAGAAACAGATAATCTCTCTTCAGCTATGTACTGTATAGAATTTGATTTTTTTATTCTCTAAAAGGTTGTGATTTCTAAATGCAGTGTTACTTAAATTTCCCCCCGAGGCTCAGGTATAGCCACGGGGAAACCGGAAACTACAGAATTACACGATATACTGCAAAGATTGTGGTTAGTTAGGGTAGTTTTACACAAGAAAATGCTTCTCATTTGCCAATGCCGCGTGAAAAAACCCTAAGCGAACGGCTGTGCCGGAAAGAACCAGTTGTTCCTTAATTACCATTCTAAACTCTAGTAAACACTGGACTTAGTGTTTCAAAGCCGGCATACGCGGCCTATGGCTTCTTTTTTTTCCTTTTTTTTTTTTTAACCATTACGGCAAACTCATTAGCATTTTTCTTTTGACGAGGGGCCCACCCACTTAGTAAGCGGGATGTTGATCTGAAGTACAGTTTCATCATCTGGTAGTGAGCCACGAATGGAAACATATCATAGTACTGAGCTAAAACAATAAAGTTATTACAGGAAAACTAAAATAGGAAATCAAAGAAAATATGAGATGAGTTATATCCACAAGTAAACATTCTTTTTAGTGAATTGGATTATCAAAATATGGCTGGGGGGTTTGAGTCTCAATCTACAGAACTACTGATGATGCTGAATTATCACACTCATTTAGATCCAACTATGGTTCATCAATAAAAGCAAATAGAGTATATAAGAACCACATAAGTTAGGGGGACCTTGAGCCTGAGCAACAGATTTACCAGGTGGAGAGCTGCAAGTAATCGATCTGCTGTCACTTCCTCAAGAATAAAGTAAAACTATTATACTATTTGCTGATGCTGTTTTTTAAAATGATCAATCGTAATAATAATAATAATAATAGACCCTTAATGTCAAAACTTGCTGTAACTTTACAAATGAGCAAATGTATTTTTACCTGAATGCGGCCAGATACTCGGCATCCCCCATGGGAGGGTTCAAGGCACCAGTCCATCCAATGTTCACGTTGAAACCCTCACCTGCCCCTGCACCAACCTGGAATAAATAGCACATGTGAAGGCAAATGTTAAACTTAAATGCACACAAAATGTGATACCAACTATGATATGTATGCTTGCTTGCAAATATTAAACATAAATGCACACAAAATGTCATACCAGCTATGATGTATGCTCGCTTGAACATAAAAAGATTCTCGGCGCATCCTATGAAATGCTTCTTAGCCCTTCACCGACCTTCACGCCCGCAAAACGGGCCCCCCGAGAGGCCCGGTGCAGCCTCACCACCAGCAACCTCCCTAAGCTCCACACCCGATTGCTTTATTCTCCGACCATTACTGTAAGGAAGCCTTAGAGGGAGCTCCTTTGACCTCACATATTAAGGGGAACTAAGGCCCAGTCTTGGATCGGTCTTTGCGATTCTTGGTTCTCTTTGTAGTCTTGCTAACAGCCATTTAGCCCTTCTCTCAGCCCTTTGCCATCCGTCAATATGTCAGTTTGAAGGGAGCGTGTGGAGGCAGATTGACACCCTCTTGGCAACAAGGTGTGGTAATGTGTGTGCGTAAGGCTGCGCGAGGAAGAAAGAATGCTGATGAGCATTGCAGAACGCCCGACTCCATTCTTGTCTTGGAGGAGGGATGTTCACAGGGCAAACACAAAACACATGAGGCCTTCCATTCTCTGCCAACTGGTAATATACTCTCAAGCGCACGCGGACACACGCACACATAGACACAGTCAGTCCCACAATTTCTTCTATTGCTCCAAGTATCTTGCGCTCTCTTCTGTTCTATGTCTTCCCTTTCATGTTGAAAGGGTTGCTGGAATAGATTAGGGCTTCACTGGTTACTGTGTGGTACACAGCAGTCCGCATTATGACTATGACATCACAACCCGTACCCCATAGTGAGTTATATACCTACACAGGGGGGACAGTGAGACTCCAGCGGTTCACCGCAGAGCTGAACAGAGGTTGAAGGGCCACTTCAGGCAAACCCACATCTAAGTCAATGCAATGTTTTATGTACTATTCTCATCAGGGGAATTTATGGGAAAACATTGACCGTTTGGCCTGATTATTGTACAGAATGAGAAGGGATGCGTGAGATTGAATGGCTTAAGAATTCTATCAGTGGGTAGAGAGGGACTGAGTACAAGTACATTCAGCACAGATTTGGGGAAGCCCGCTGATTTCATTGGCATCCCCAGAGGAGGGGCTAGCGGACAGGCAAGCCAGGCAGTTGCTTGGGGCCCAGGCCCAAAATAAGGCCCTTGAAGGCTGTCAAAATGTACTCCACAGAAACGATAAGAATTGGTCATTTAAAACCACATAGCAGTAGCAATCACTCCACCTCTGTGGTATATCTGGACAATGAACATTACAATAAAAAATGTCAGGATTTGTATCAGAAGCATCGATTTGATTATTTTCTTTAACTTGTATGGAATGCATAAGCCAGTACATTATTTTCTAGACTCACATTAGACATAATTAGTGGCTTATGATCTCAGTCAGCAGCTGTGTTCATCTGACATCAAAAATTAGTTCTCAGCGAATTTGAGTTTTAATGACTGAAGTATCTCACTTGTGGTTTCTATGAATGTCTTTACCTGTGTCAGTTAGGGGGTATTACACGTGATGACAGTGTTTTCCAAAGGAATTGCCGTGACCCTTAATGGTAAGCGCTAGTTACCTAATCATAGCCCTCACTTTGAACACATACAGTGGTTATCCTAACTAACGATTCAACTCAAAATGCATGGTCATAGATGACCACAATTTATGCCGCAGCACATTTTTTAGTTCCCTTGAATTCAAGCCACATTAAAAGATCATGACGTTCGCACTGGCAACTCACACTCCTATTCACATCGATGTACAATTGCCAAAAAAACCAAACAGCCGTGTTTTGAAATGCAGGCGGAAGTAGAAGCACATAAAATTTTGGTTTATTGACGTGTAAAATCTTTAAAACAACTACCTCGTTTGGATGTCCACCACCAGGGAAGAAATTGCCGTTGTCATAGCGATGTAATGAGATATACAGGACGTTTGGGTCATTGTAGAAGGCTTCCTGCGTACCATTGCCATGGTGAACATCCTGCAAATAGAAAGGTACCAGAAGAACTTTAATAGACAAAATAAGAATCAGAGTATACATTTCTAATGAAATGAGAAAAACTTTAGCTTTTATTTCTAATCATTTTAACTGATCTTAATGTATTTATTAGACAATTTATTAAATATTAAACCACACTTTTATATTAGTTCTGACTGTCTTTCATGTTGTTCCTCAATTATCATCATTGGGAAGGAACAAAAGTCTAATTAAAGATTCTGTATGATTCGATTTGATTCGATTCTCCTGTTTCTCTACCCTTTTGTGTATGAGTAACCCTGGTCTTGCTGTGATTCCTTACCCAATCCACGATAAGGATTTTTCCGACATTAAGTTTCTGTTGGAGTTGTTTGGCAGCGATGGCCACAGAGTTGAAGAAACAGAAACCCCTGTGGACAAACAGGAAGGCCATATGTGTTTATCAGAATTTCATCAGCTTATTAATATCAAACAACCACCATATGGACTGTCGGGACTTCTAAAACAAGTCATGTGGTGCTTATTGAACACAGGTTGCGACAGTCACAGCACAGGCGGCCCTTGACACGCTAACATGTAAATGTTTTCGGAATGAATGTTTTTTTTTGTGTGTGTGTGTGACGAGAAATCTGTTTTTATATGAGAATGTCACGCTGAGTAGAAAAATTGCAGAGGCCACAGACTATATGTGACATAGTGAAATACGAGCTTATCATAAAATTCACTGCTCAGGCCAAAGATTTTGTACAAAACCTCCGATTGGATGTGATGAGGTATGAAGACACAATGCGGTGAAGTAGTTTCCTCATCGCTATAGTGGATAAAAATGGCTGTGCATGGAAAAAACAATGGAAGAATGTTTAAGGTCCACAGTGGTTGTAAACTGTGTAAATGTGTTTGTGTATGTGAAGAATACATCATATATAGAGTCTGCTCATAAAAAAACAAATGAATAACTGGTGACACGAAATGGCGAGGACACACGCAAACAGTCGCAGCTGAATGTGGTCGCAAGGCTAAATGCTTCCAATCAAAGACCGTCAATGCTCCACGCCCACCCATAGAGTGCACACCCAACCACACACATGCCCGTTCATGAACATCAAGTTAGGAGTACAGCAAAATCTATAATAAATTCTTTGACATTTTTCACACAGGCCTCTAGATGTTTTTTGCACTTACAGAGGAGACGAATGTGTGGCATGGTGCCCGGGTGGCCGCACCACTGCGAATCCATTCTAGGAGAAAAAGAGAAGGCAAATCACCACCTTGCTGGCTATGTAAAGATTCAAAAGTTTTGACATTCATAGAGATTTAAAATAAAGGTTCTGAGTGGATAAATGAATGTAGATTGGTCAGTATTGTTGCCTGTAAAAACCAAGTTAGTTGCCAAACATGTTTGCACAAATAGTTGTCAGATTTTTTTTTTTTAATGTGTTAGCAATGGCTCAAGGCGAATTTGCAAAATATAGTTTAACTCAAGGACGAGATTGGAATGTGAGAACCAAGGGAAAATGTGTTGGCTCAATGGAAAAAAATGTTAAAGCAGGGTCTCGATTTGGATGTCAGAATGACTAAATACTCTATTTACTGCATTGTTGTTACTGCGAAACATGGATAGGACACATTATTGTAACCTTAAGTCCAGACTTAATGGGTGTTTGCTTTTTTCGTCTCTGTTCTTGTCAACGACATATCATCTTAAGGTTTTGACAACTGCACATTTTAAATATAAGCAAAAAATGTCAGCATTAAAGCTGTACCTTGAGTTCTCCTTGTGCCACTTTCAGTGCCAGGTCAATGACGCAGCCGGCAGCGATACGAGAAGCTGCTGCAGTGTAAAGATCATTCCAGATCGTGTCATTATCAACCTGTCAATAAATAAATGAATAAATCAGCACGGCGGTTGAATCAAAATAATTTCTAAATCTCAATATTGGTCTTGGTCACAAGAATACAGGTATAAATAAGCCTGGCACTTAACCATCAATCATGTGATTTTAAGGGGAAAAAAACAAAATATTTACAATATTTTTTGTGTTCCTAACATTCTGCCACACCTAAAAAAGATTTTATCCTTAATGTAAAAAATATATTTTTAAATTGTATATTATTTTTTAGGTTTGTTTGTATTTTTATGACTACACATATTTGTGTATATAAATGTTCTATTGAAGTGGCGTGTGTATAAAGGTCGATTCTTTTCGATTTTATTCTTGTTCTGTTCTATATTATTCAGATTTTATTCTATTTTTTAATTAATTCTTTGCACAACACAAATAGAACTATATAGATATAGTCAACATTTTATGAGTGATCACATTTGATTGATGGGTAAAAAAAATGTAAACATACACAGTGAAAATAACAGTTTGAATATAATTGTTTTGTTTTATCACTTTAGAAAAATGTGTTGTCTCCAAAGTTTCCTGGAAAAAAAATTGTCATGAGTAGGATTTATGAACTTCATCTCTTTTGACGGCAATGCAGATTTAAATAGCTTTAAAGATCTGACATCAAAGTTGGCTCAAGTCAACGTTCCACTACTCTTATGTTTCTATATATATGAGCCTTTTCTTTTTTTTTTTAAGTCACGTCTTCTGGCAGTGTCCCATCGTGCAACAATGAAATCAGAGGAATTTCTTTTATCACAGACTTTGCCATCTTGTTCCAATAACTTGGAAAGCAAAATCATGGGCCGGAAATCCCAGCAGATCAGTCGTCTTATCAACTGACACCCAGCCCCCTTTAGTCTCTTTTCTTCTCGTCTCCTTTCAAATAAATGCCTTTGCAGTTCTGTTTGCAACTCCACCAACCTTTTTATTTATATGTCCATCTTAAATCTAAATAATTAGTTTGATTTTCAATTTTTGCGTGAGAAGACTCTCCATTCCCCACAAGGATTCTTTAAAACAGCAAGGTTTAAATGTCCTCCGGCCACAATAAACAATTTTGCATTTTGCTTATCAGTTGGTTTGATTCCTAAATAGGGTTTGAAAGATGCAAGCAATACACTCACCCCAACTCCTCCACATGGTAGCATTACAAAAATACGTTGAGCCAAGATTCCTGCAGGAAGAAATTCATCAGAATTATTAATGACCCATTTTTTTCTTAAATGCCAGCGATGTTGACAAATGTCTGTATTACTCACGAGCCAATTTAGGGTTGTCTAGCTTTAGACGATGCAGAGGGTTGGTGCCATACCGAAGCACGTGTTTTTCTGAATGGACCGACTGCAACTCTTCCAAAGTGGCCTTCCTACTTCGGATATGCTGCAAAAAAAGAAAGTACAAACACCCAAACAAGCATACAGATGGGTGAAAAATGACAACAAACCATGGCGCGGGACAATTACGGCCTCTGCTATGTTGAAAATGACAGTGATGTGAATCATGTATGGCATTCTCAGACATTCAAATCTCCAAACAACATAATGTTGACATGTTTTAATTATCCAACAGCAATCGATTATATAGTTATTGTATTCATTCTGTCGCATACCTCACACTGGCTCCGGAGGCCTCTTTCATGCAGTCGGGACCAAATGCTTTGGACCCTTCCAGGATGCTCGGGGTGGCAGCTGTTGTCCCCGCAGGTGCACTGGTGCTTTTGCATCTGAGCATCATAAACTACACCTGTAAAAAAATATTGTACACATGTCTTTATGGACAACTTTTCGATATAGAGAACGCAAACCTCTGCCTTTAACTCATTCGGGAGAAGCAGTTTGCTGTGTCAGCGCCACTTTTGACTCACAAGCGAATCATACTTGATTGCAAAATAACACACTTTAACATTGTCCCAATTTAAGTCACTCTTTTGTGTTTAGCTTTTATTTGGTGCACTTGCAGTGTAATCATAAAACCCAATTCCAGCTCTCAGAATACCAGGTTTGGATTTGGAGCCTGTCAGTTTGGTGAGTAGTTCCACCGTCCAATTTACCACAAACCCACAGTAGTTCCTCGCCAAAGCCACTTCAATGCACATGTGCACGTCAGAAGACAATAAACATGGCACAGTCCAGTTGGACTTGGTGTGGGGTAAGAACTCATTCTCAGAGTTCTGGCAACAAACACAAAACAGCCTTGAAACAAAACCACCATTCAAGAGTTGAATCTTTGTAGTTTGGAACAAATAACTGTTTTAGAGGTGTTGACTCTGTCAGTAGTCATTAAAAAAAAGAATTAAGGATGCCAAAGAACATCATTGAAGAGAGGTGAACTGTTTAAAAGAAAACAATAAGAGGGGGAAAAAGCAGACTTGGTTGTCTATTCTTTTCGGGCCACTCACCAGTGGTAAAACGGAGCTTGACCTCTGTGGTGGGACATGAGAGAGACATGGGCATGTTTGTGGACGCACTCATAAGGGGAGACAAAGAGGTCGAAGCTGGAGAGGACTGGGTTCGGACCAAAGGTTGGTGAGGCCACATCATGATGGGGACGTTAAGGGAATCCGTGTGAAATCCTGCTCGGTGGACCGACTGCCTCTGGAATTCCCACATAAAGTATTAAGAATGAGTGACTTGAACAGTAGCAACACATGTGGAAAAAAAGGGAATAATCCGGCCAAATGTATGTCTTCTATATGTCCTTTAGGAATACTACAACCGTTTACTATTAACATTTAAAATTAAAATAATGTCTCCTCTATTAGAGTGCTGACAGCCAATTTTATAGATATAGCGCCCTCTTCTGTTAAAGCAAATGTTAAGGATGTACTTTTTGTATTTCACATTATTTAGAAAATTCAATTTGGGGATTGCAAAATTCGTATTGATGGCTTTCAAGGAATATTTTCAAACCAATGAAGAAAAGAATTATTTTTTTCACCTGACTGACGGCCTGTGATAGCTCAATCAAGCTTTCTCGGGATGAGGTGGTGGACTCTGTGTCATAAACAGAGTCGGTGCTGGCAGAACTCTGTCTCCTTCTACAGCTGTCCTCAAAAACCGAGCCCGGCTCAGAGCCGCACATGGACCCGGATTCTGACCCAATTTCCTCTAGGTCCATGTCCTCTGATGGGATCTGCATCAGATGAGGAGGATTTTCAGCGCAAATGCGATTAGGAATTTCAAATGGGGTCCAACCACAACATTGTAAAGATACATCAGAGTTTTTCAACCCTAAGTGGGTCACATACCGTATTTTCACGACTATAAGGCGCACCCTCGAGGAATGACATTTTTTCCATATATAAGGCGCACTGTCTATTTTGGAGAAAATTTATGACTTTTAAGTGCGCCTTATAGTCGTGAAAATATGGTATATTACATGTCCACCACAGAAATCAAGAAAAATAATAAAAAACAAACTTGAAACATCTTAGGCTGAAATAATATTCATCTAGTTTGCATACTGGCAAATGTACTCGCTACTCAGTGTGAACTCTGAGCCTTTTTTGTTTTAACACACAGTTAACATTCATACATGAAGCCATGACTCATTTTGCTGTCTGAATGACAGCATGTGGTTAGACTGGTTCATTGTACTTTTTGCTATTTCAAAGCATTTAATTGTTCCACCTGTCTCCATGACAGACTAATGGGCCTCGGGACTGTACCGTAGTTGGCAATGATTTTTTTACCGTGTATATTTAATAGAGAACGTGTGTGTGTGTGTGTCTGTGTGTCTGCACCTGCAAACACTCACCTTGGTTAAGAGGGAATTCAATTTAAACCTCTCCATCCCGCTTTTGTGGCATTGTTGAGGCAGCTGGTGCTGAGTTTGACAGTTGAGGCTGGCATGCAGAGGAAGAGGCGAATGGCTGTAAGGTGGAGGTTCGGAGCGCGTTCGTTCCAAAGGTTTGTGAGAGGAAAAGGTGCTGAGGCCTTCCCGTCTAGTAGGGGAGGTCAAGTGAGGTCGCTGTTGCAGAGGAGGTGGATTCAAACCTTGATCTGGATAAACAATGAACAATAGGAGAAGGGCAGAAAAAAAGGAAAATACAGTAGGGAAAAAAGTTAGTTGAATATTATTATATGATAAGAATGTGCAGAATAAAAGACAATAGAAAAACATGGATAGTTTACAGGGATTAATAAGCATATAAGAAAAACAGAAATCCCCACACGAATACACCGTAAAACTAAAATGTATTCTTTTTTTTAAATGGATGAACTGTATTAACACAAAACTACCACTAGAGAGAGTCCCTGTGTTCATTATTATTATATTATAATAAAATAAAAGGCAGGTAATAGACAAATTACTGAGCCAGAAAAATGACTTGTCACAGCAAATCTGCACCATATCTGCAGATTTTTTTAGCAGAAGTTGAGCTATTCATTTGCTGCAGAAAGTATTTTTGTCATTTTTTACTCACAAGACATTAGCCGTGAGTGGACGAGTCCCGTGTGTGGTTCCAGTATGAGGACAGGGTGCAGGCCGTGAGCATGGCTTGAAAAACTTCCATCATGAGGTAAGTAGACTTGAGGCAGAGCCAGAGTCCTTGTTACTCGCAGGTCGACCTGCGAGGAGAAAAGACCAACTGAGGATGGGAGACTCCTTGGAGTTACAAAGCTTCATGCTTTTGTTTTTTTATCAATATGATTCCAATTTTTAGGGGTCTCACTGAAAGACTTATTCACCTGAGCAGGAAGGCCTGCAGTGATGTTGGGCCTGGCAGTTGTGTTATTAGGCAGGGTGAAATTAGCCAGTCGACCGTCCTTCAGCAAAAGCCTTTGTGCCTGTGCATGAGAGATGAACATATACATTATAAAGTACTTAAAAATGATCCCAAAAACGTTTTTCATTTTCATAATTGCTGCGAATAATTGATTTTATCCATTTATTGTCTATTAGCAAAGACAATATTGTGATGTGAACTAGAATAAAAAAGAAAAAGCAGTATCAGGGGAAATTGTTTCATTACAATCAAGTGAGATGATGTACAGAGCAATCAAAACGGAACAGTGTGACCCTGAAGCTCACTGTGAATAGTTTAGCGTCCACTACACACTGCCTGTACTGTTGGTTAACAAATAACAGGAAAATACCACAAAGGACTGTTCTATATCAAATCACTGGCTATTGTTGTTTATAAATATGCGTGCAGTGGAAAAAAAAAGTCAAATAAAAGCAGACAGTACACAGTACAAAAGTCAGATTGTTTAGATTATACAACAATTTAGTACTTTATACACACCTCTTGAGCAAGTGGGATCACTCCATTGTCTAATAGGAGGCTGTTAATAGGAGAACTACAATCAGATGTCGGGGTGCTGCTGGGTGAAGACTCTGAAAGGAAGAATTCAAATACAAAGACAAACACTGTCTATATTTCTTTGGAAAGTAGATAAGATCAGTGTTTGGAAATATGCACAAAGATAAAATCATTAATTCATTTCCTGAACCGCTTTATCCTCATTAAGGTCACGGGATGGGGGTGCTGGAGCCTATCCAAGCTGACTCCGGGACAAAGGCGGGGGACACCCTGAATTGATGGCCAGCCAATCGCAGGGCACAAGCAGACAAACAACCATTCACATTCATACTCAGACCTAGGGGCAGTTTAGAGTGTCCAATCGGCATGTTTTTGGAATGTGGGAGGAAATATGGTATGAAAGTAAGAACATGACATTCTACCTAGAGTTTCTGTTCTGTGCTTTACAGCAGGAGGGGCGCTGGTCTTTCGTTGTAATGGGTTTGGTCTTGTGCTGATGAGCTTCTTCAACTTCCACTTCAGTGTTGGCTCAGACACTGTGTGCAATAACAGAAATAAACATGTAAGGAAGCACCAGTGTATACTTATCTTGTGAATTGTAGCCTTAAGAAAACATCAATGGAAGATGCACAAATAGCTCGGCATGACTTTAAACGCATCAAGTAAAGCTTTTAACTTATATGGTATATTTACAAAATATACCAGGGGACAAATAACAAATATCAGGACCATTTGCTCAAAATCCAAAGCACCACCATCCCAAAAAGCAACAGTTAGCAGGATCTGGTTCAAAAAAAAGGAATGAAGCAAACAAATAATCTCATTAAAGTTGTTGTGATTGGTGTGCTTTGAAATTATGTAAGAAAAGACTCAAACCACTCCTCCTGTTATTCATATTGTAAGAGAAACCTGCTCTGTTCTCTCATGCGGTTCATTTTACACATAATTCAGTTTTATGCAACAGTTTTGGTCTTTGTATGTCTTTGTCAGTCTTGCTTCCATGACTTGGAAGTTTAGTTCTATAGTTTAATACTTTCTTTCTTTCTTTCTTTGGCCTGCAGGTTTGGCAATTCATCACTTGCGTTCACCCTCATCAAGTGTACGCTCCTGTTCATTTTGTCATACTTTTGTTGTGATTGATGAAACAAAGACGGTAAAAATGGAACATTTCCTGTCATTTTTTTCTGCCTGATGAAGAACAATAACTCACCTGTTCTTCGCAGTTCCTTACGTGGGCTTTCACTTGTTAATAGCTGAGGCTTTGTGGACACTTCTGGAAGTTTGTGCCTTGGTAACAAAAACAAAATTCACTTAAGCAAGCATAAAGTAGTTGGATCGGATTACATGTTTGTTTTGATTTACCCGTATGCTGGTGTAGGGCCGCTGTGTTTAGGAGTGACTCTGTCATGGGTGGGCTGGCTCTTCATAATTATATGTTCTCTGAGTTTTTGTTTCACCAATGGACTGGCTACAGCACCTGATATCAGGAAAAAGGATGAGCGATATTTACACTTTCAGTTTGTATTTTATACGTTTTATATTAACCGATCTCGTTTTACCCAATGTGCCACGTTGCAGGATCACTTAATAAGGGGAATTACCATCATTAATAAGGGGAGCAATTAGCCATGATTGGCAGTTATGACTTTTCCCATGTTTAAAATTTTACCTCTTACATAATAAGGTTCTCCAATTATAAAATGTTATGGTTGGAATCTTTTTTTAATTGTTGAGGGCAATCTTAGGAAATAATAGGACTATCTTTTTATACTCTGATAAAAGGTGGTGCACCAAACCACCTCATTTGTCTGGCGTTTGCATTCTTAAAGGTGATGTTGTGCCATGAGACTTCACGGTGGCTATATAGAATAAAACCATTGCTTTCTTGGGATATTGTCCTTTTAGTGAACCGACATTTTGGTCTGAGGGTGTTGGTGGGTTTGAAATGCATCGCTATGTTATGTTTGGAGACAACCCTTTGGAATTTCTCCGACAAACTAACCACAAAAGGAGACCATTACATTTTCTGTCCGGTTTCTGGCTTCGTGTTTAAGTATAGTGGCACTTCTTTTCTTGGGGGATTTGACAAAAGCCATTTTGGATACCCACAGTCTGCAAGAGTCATCTTGATGTAATTCTGCCCACTTTAGACTTCTGTTGTTGTTGTTGGTGGGAATCCCCTGATTCTGACAGTGCGGATGTGATGTTACAAAGGGTGGACGTTAGAGGTCAATGAGAAAGTACCGGTGTTTGTAGATGGGATTTTTCTTTCCCTACCCCCACTTTACAGTCCCAAAATGGCAACTTATCATTTGCATCTATAAAGGAGGTATATTTTTTCCAGGCCAAAAAGGTCCACATGCCAATGTTATTCCAACAAGTTGATTTAACAACGGATTGGTAGGCAGGACAATAGGTTTACTAAATATAACATGAAAACTCATGCACTGTATTATATAAACGGCATATTTTTTTGTTTAAGAGTGATTTCTTTGAAATCTGAGTGCGAAATGACACATAGTGATCAATGACTCTGATAAAAAAAAATGTCAAAAATCATACGTGTATAAATATTATACGTTGGGCACTCACTTTGTTCATTTTTATTCTTGCGTATCAGCTGCTGTAGCTCGTTTTGTTCCTCAGCCTCCATCTCACGTTGCCTTTTTTCTGTGTTACGCTGTAAACAAAAAAAAGCACTAATGAAACCAAAAATGCTAAAACTTTCATCCTAAAATTGCAGTTAAGAAGAAGAAAAAGAAAAATGCTACTCCTTTCATTATATTACTATATAAAATAAGTATATGTAATTGTGATATGGTACATTTGTACATACCTGCAACTGTCTGTAAGAAAACTGGGAACAGTGCTGCGAGGTAAAGGGTCCCAGGAACAAGGGACAATGAGGGGCCAGCATAGCCGAATCTCGGCCTGGATGAACCAGCCTGTGGGTGACACTTAGGTCCATGGACTGTTCCCCACTTTCGGGTAATAAAAGACCTTGGCTGATGGCATCCACTGTGGAGTTTCACAAAAGAGAGAACATGATCAATGAAATAGGATTTAAAAAATGGCTTTGTGAGGCAATTAAACTTCATGTTTTTTTAAAGAACAAATGGATGCAGAGGTGAATATATGATTAAGAAACAGATTATAATGTATTCTGTCAAATATAGAACAAAGAAAAAATGCAAATTGATCAGAAATAAAATATTGATTAAAAGAATTTACTTTTTAAGGTGATTTCCTCCAAAATGGAGCGCCCTACTTGGGTGCAACTACTGTATACTTGGGTTCAAGCGTTGAACATAATGACATCGGTGGGAATGGGAAGTTGAGTTACATGGAAGGAACTTCAAGACATTATCTGAGCCTGCATATGGCATTAGCAATCTAGTTTTCTTGTCATTTGTCATAAGAGATACTATAGTACATTTTCCTGATATCCTGTAGAATGGTGGAAAAAAAGATTTCATTATATAAATTATTGTATAAATGAACAAATAATGAATAATGTATATATATTGAACTGCACCATGGATTAACTATTAAGTAATCGGAGGGCACCTGTAAATGTGAATAGATGCCACAACACTACTAATAGATAACAGTACAAAGTTAACCTCCAAAGATTCCAGTAAATGTCTCTGTGCAAAGGCATTATGTTCCACAGTCACATGCAACTCCAATTGGGCCCAATTCCCAACAGTATGACTGACTCACAGTGAAATAATAATATGTGTGAGGGAGTTTCAGGGTTGCGAAAATCCCTCCAGGGCCGTTTTAACCCAGCAGGTCAAGTAAGAAACACAGCTGAATAGTAAAAGGAGTTACTAAAACCAATAGGATTTGTCTGTTTGTCAACACTGTTGAGATTGAATGGTGACTAGTGGCTGAGTGAACAGAAACTAAAAAGATTTCCGTATCTAAAGATCAATCATTGTAAGTGAATTTGTAAAACAAGAAAAGCAATGAAATGATTATTAGTGTAGGCACAAGGAAATAAAAAAAATATATAAATAGAACCAGTTGAGTCAACGAGAGTGGGGTAGACAAATAAAAATAACAAACGCAAGCATGTTATTAAATGTGCTGTTAGTAAATGTTGAATTGATTTCTCTTTAATATTCAAACAAAGAATGGGTGGTGAAAGTACATAGTGTAAAAAACAACTAAAATAATAAACATGAAACATAAATCAAATCTTTCACATATTACAGAAGCCTGGTTAGAAATGATCTTTGTGAATGCTTCTCTGACTTCTCATTTTGGCCATTGTGGTGCTAAAAATAAACAAGAGACAAACTTCTGGTTTCTGTAATGGCATATTTGTTTCACAACCATCCATCCTCTTTCTCTTGGGCTTTTGCACGGCACGCACAAACACTCACACATTACACACACACACACACCACCACATAGACGCTTCCTGTATCTATAGTTAGGCTGCACCAAAACATCCTCTTAGTCCATTTCGGCAAGCAGAAGCTACTATTTTGGTTGAATAGATTTATTGGCACATTGCTTAGAGGGCAGATGTCTTGTCAGCTGTCTTCAGATCCACTTTGCGGTCTGTAACATTGGCTTTGTTTATTGTTGAGTTGAAGCGACTGCCACTTTGTTGTTGGATGGAGTTCAGTGACTAAGTCAGGTTTCAGGCTAAGTGACAGTTACTATTTGTGTGCACACAGTCTGCACTGCATCATACTTGAAGTTTTGATTCAATGAGCAGCGAAGCGGCGAAAATATAGAAGCGATATGACAACGAATCCACAAATGGCTGCATCGGGTGAACCTGCACATTCTATCTATCTTCTAAATCTTCAAAATCTTCAAGGTCACGGGGTGAAAGACGTACTAGACCCTGAATTGGTGGTCGATCCCAAACACTTACGATGACACAAAAGCATTCACATGGCTGAGTGAGAACTGACAAATGTCAGGGGATCGAAGCACTACATCATCAGTGACCTCATGTCTAATGTGATCATAAAAATCACATTTCCGAATGAATACAGCTTTGTGTGCTGGCTTTGCACATGTTCACGATAATGCTCACGTTTAGCAGTTGCTCCAACTTGCCACCTATCCCTCACTTTCCCGCCCTACCCCCAAATCTGACATTAAGAGGAATGCACAACTGTTGGGGACATTCAGTCCCTCTGCTTCCGAGCAGCTGGAGTATCAATCGCTAAATGTGTGTATCCATATGTGTGTGTGTGTGTGATCTTGTGTATGTGTGTGTGTGTCCAGTCCAGGCCTGCCAACATATTAATAGTTTGCAGTTGCTTCTTTTGAGTGTATACACAGCAGGTCTTTGTGTTTGCAAATGTAATATTGGAGTGTGTAACAGTTGAATGTCCATGTGGAACAGCGATAGTGTGTGTTGGTGTATTAATAGTAGCCTTAATAGAAGCTGATTGTTTCTTTTGAAGGGGCACCTATGTTACTAAGTGCCTGTCGTATTTATAGTGTCACATGTTGTCCGTGGTATCATGTAAGTGTTGATGGTGACGTATTAATAGCGGTGCAAAGTGCATTGGTTGGCGTGAACGTACAGAATCGAGTGCATTAAAAGCTTCTGAAACAAAACAAAAAGAATAATATATGTGTCGAGGATGAAGACAGATTGTGGTCGCAGTGCATTGTGGGGCTGTAGAAAGGCACATGCCATCAACAATTAACATACATTAATAATGATTGTTTTAATTGAAATATATCATAAAAAGAATCTGAGGCCAAAGAGTCATTCATCCACAACAATCACCCTATGTCAACACCTCAATACACAATTAAAAAAATTACAAATGTATTTGAGCATTTTTAATGATCTCATCCCAAAAAAGATTAAAAAAATCACCCAATGTAATTGTCACCACTTGCAAACTGCCTACATTGGTAAACTTTCCTTAGTTGACATAATCATACTAGTATCTGGATGGTGATCATGGCTAGAATAAATAGTCTTTATCCAAATCCCCTAGGAAATCCGTGGAACATTTCAATTAATGATCTGATCCCCTCAAGTCAAATGAATACATGAGTAAAATAAATATATCTATCCCCAGGTTAAGGTTAGGATAAATTAGGTAAGAATTTGTCAGATCATTATGAACAAATCTGGGCATGATACAAAGTCACAAGATAGCATGCTCTTTCGTATGATTGAGATTGATTTTCTACAATCCAGACAGACTGTCGATTGTTCCAAGTGTATCCTTATTTCTTCCTAAGTCTTCCTATCATAATTGAAAGTCGGTTGCCTAGTGAAGTTGAACAGAGTATGCAGGAGGGGAAAAGGGCAGCAAAAATTGCTGATGCAAAACTTGGGCTTTTAATGACAAAAATGGTGAATAAAAAGGTGACAAAATAAACCATGAACACACCGCAAAGAGGGCAAAAAAAAACCATTACTTGCTAGATGGGAGACACCAGGTAATGGTAGCAGTACATGATACAGGAATAATACCCCCACAATCAGGCATACTAGGACGCAACGTATAATTAAACACACGTGCGATAATTTTCAATCAATCTATCCAATCTGGTATTTTATAAAGTGCAATCAGTGGATTGCAGTCAGGTGCTTCTTGTCTCTGCAGAGATCTAATTAGTTAAACTGTCTGTCGGTTGGAACAAAAGACTGCACCCACAGTGGCCTACTATCAAATATCTTATGCTAACAACATTGTCAACATTTTGTAACACAAAATTAAAAAAACTGATGTATTTTGATTTATATCAAACCCCTTGATTTTAACTGTGATGAAAATAATTTAAAAAACTGCTGACTACATTTGATCTGTATTGTTATTAGTCATTCCACTCGTCCTGTTTCCCGCACACAACAGACAAGTACTCCTATTTCTGTGTTTTTGAGGAGTGTATCACAGTCATATGAGTTGATCTTAAATCAGGAAGAGGAAATGTGATCTTGGGCTGTGGCCTGTCCAGAACTCCAGAACACTGTGCTTATTGTCAGCATGCTGCTGTGAATTATGGTGGCAAACACTGAAGACTTGTAAAGGCTCTTTCCTGGGAAAACATTGCAATAAAATGTACACCCCTCAATGGATACCTTGCAATAACTATCAAGCTCATTGAAACTTGGGTCAACTTTACTATTCATTTATTCATTTTTTTGTACCATTTATCCCCAAAAGGGTCACAGGGATGTTGGAAACATTCATTTTGAACAGCTGACAATGTGTGGTAGCACTTGAAGGTGCATTTCTGCATTATAGAGAGCATAGTAACCAAATACTATATACTTTAGTATTTGTCCTGTTCTTATTTGGTACTCACTCCATCTGTCATTTGTACACAAATACCCAACGCAATACAAATGAACAAACAGTGAGTAAACCAAAGAAAGCCATCTGATGCAGCATAAAAAAGCTGTAGAGATTGCAGATTATCCCAAAATCAGTGATTGTTCAAAAATAAACAATTAAATATAGTAGAAAACTATTCTGGATTATAATTGATGCATCTGTTGATGGGTTTTACAGCATGTGTTGTGGCTACAACTAATGCCAGATTCAATTTCTTCATCCACATAAGTGAGACATTTTCCCTTGAACGCCCCTTGAGGGTATCACAACTTGTAAAGTTAAGAGGAAAACAGTTTGGGTAAAGTGACACCTTTCTGTTGAATAAGAGGGCTGGTTATTATTCCTTTCCAGCCTTTTACGCACACGGGCAGATATGGTCTCAAGCCTTTCAAAGGACTAATGATATTTCCTATTAATGAGAGATAAACAGAGTAACACACGATCTAGGCAACCTGAGAGGCAACAGTGGTGTCAAATCCTTGGACAATAATGACACAAAAGTAATGTAACTTGAATCTTTGTAATAGCACCCAAACGATGACCTCATCCATCCAAAGAGGGACACAACGTAGCATTATTGCATAAATGATTGCCAAGTGAGTGTGTATTACTTCTTACACATTTTCCTTTTCAGAGGCTTATGGGCTGCGACATTTGAAAGATTTTGTCATAATAATGAAAACATATTCAACACAGCTGCATGTCTGACATCACATAGCCAAACAGGTGCTGCCTAGGAGAAACCAGTCCAATTTTATTTTGGGAAGAAGAAAAAAATGTCCAGAAATAAATAATAAAATCACAATATTAGTGATATGGGTGGCCCAGCTGACGAGTGGTTAGCACATCAGTCTCACATTTCTGGGTTCGATCTCAGCTCAGTCCTCCTGTGTGGAGTTTGTATGTTCTCCCCGGCTTGCGTGGGTTTTCTCCGGGTACTCCGGTTTCCTCGCACATCCCAAAAACATGCAGGGTAGGCTGGTAGAACACTCTAAATTTTCCCTAGCATAGGCTCCAGCACCATATTTGTGAGTTGTATGGGGAAAGTTAAAAATATGTATTCACGTAATCATTGTTTAGAGACTGACTTAACAGGTTGGTAGGTTTGCTTATTTGATGTTTCTGCATGGTCATGCAACAAAATAAGGTTGGAGAAACACCATTTAGAATAATTGAGCCTACACCCATTTGGTGTACTTGGCAAATTGTAAAAGGAAAATCTTTTCTCCAAGCATGACAAGCATTTGGTGACTTAATTGTCGCATATGACGCAGTGAGCAAAAGTAAATCTTACAATAAGAGTTTCCTACTGTCCTGCAGATGATGTTGCACAGTTTCCAGCAACTGAATGTTGGTTGCAATGTATTGTAAAAGATGCATATATGCTGCTTGTCATCTGCTAATTCTCCAATTGTTGATTTTTTATTTTTAAGGAACCTTTTTGCTTCCATCACTGTAAGTGAAAGGCAACTGAGAGTTTTTTCCACCTCATTTCATGACCCAGACTAACCCCGCACATCACAAGGTTCACCATTGTGCAGTTCAATTGTTTAAGGAGAAAAGTTAAAGAACATCATCATCTTAACAACCTGTCTTTCCGCTCATGAGGTCAAATTTAGCTCAGATAATTGCTGAGATATGTTCAAATCAACTGAATTTCATGGCATATTTTCCAAATTGAATGAGAAACTTTTGATACAGTGACTATGGCAGCTTGTTGTTCTTTGGCCAGGCAAAAATGTAATTATAATGAAGATAAACTGACCTCAAGAAAATTGTTTTGAATTTCGAAGATACACTTCCAAACAGAAGTATAATAATTATTGCATTAATGAATTGAATAATAAAAAGTAGAGATTATATTAGCATCATTTTGTTGTTATTGTAATGCAGAATTCCAGCTGAGGAGCTACACGTTGCAGCTTTAAGGGATTCAAATGGCCTGAGGTTATAACAAATCTCCAAGAAGAATTCAGAAGTGAAGGGAGGAGTATACACATGAGATACATGGGCAGGACTTTAAGGTGGAGTTTTTGTTTTGTGTTTTTTTCTCCCTGCACTGTAGGTAGAGCTGACTTCTCCTTGAGTCACAGGAAGCAAGCAGGAATGGGAGGAATGCAGTCAGGCAATACGTTCGCTGATGGAGGGAGCAGCGCTTGAAAGGCAGATTGCCAGAAAGCTTGACAGAAGAAGAGAGAGTAGCTAAGAAGATAGAAAGACATAACAATAATGCCTTCAGAAATGACAGAAATTATCTGAAACTAAACAATTAGAGGATTCTTTGATGGGTGCATTGCAAAACTTTAGTGGAAAAATGCAAGAAAGTCATGAATGGAAATAACACCGTAACATGACTTATACATTATAAATTTGACTTCATATGCCACTGTTGTGGTAAAAGGAACTTTTTAAAGGTACCACTACCAATGTTCCAGAAATGTGTGTTGCTGCACAGTGGTAGGTCGCCTCAAAAGTCTTTCCACGCCCAATGGCAAAACAAATTCATCCACTTAAGGTTAGATAGCACTTGTCGCTCCTCGTTAGACTCTAAACTGATTGTGACGATGCAATGAGTCCATTACAATGCCTTTTGGTTGTAACTCTTACTTTAGAATTTCGTGGCACCTCTTTGAAAATGTGCGCAATGCAACAAGGTAAGCACTCAATTATCAAAATGAACAAATATTTGATAACAAACTAGTTGAGTCATATGTCAAACTTATAATTAGATGAATCATCATTACATGTCAAAAGCAGTCCAGGCTTTTAAGTGCTAATATGGTGTAGAAAATGATCTCCCCAAAAATATATCTTTGTACATTCATTCTTTTTACTTGAATGACTATTCATTTTCCGTACCACCTATCTTCACATGGGTCGCGGGGGTGCCGGAGCACCATGAGAGGAACAATCATTCAGGCTCACATGCACACAAAGGGTTCTAAACCAGCCTATTGGGCATTTTTATGGGGAAACTGGAGTATACCTGGAAAAAACTCACACTGAAAGGTCGGAAACACACTGTGGATTAAATCTGTGCCATATTCTGCGCCTTATTATCTATCCCCTTTAAGGATTGAATGATTGTGTAAACAGAGATGAGTGTGGAAAAGGCACAAATATATCTCCTTACGTTCAGGATATTTCCAAGTTTCCTTCATTGGACAGAAAAAAATAAAAGATTCACAAATATTTAGTTCACTGCCTTCCACCATGACAAAATCCTTCTGACAGTCTATTCCAGAGCAATTAGACCTCCCTTGGCAAGCGCACTAAACTGAGCTCAAATTCCTTAAAATAAGCTTTTTTTTCCCACCAGGGGGTGTTACTCGAATCAGTAAAGGTAAGCTTTTGCCACCTAAACATTCACAACATTATGAATTTTTTCTGTCATATGCAATACATGGAGATGAGTCACAAAGAGTGAATTTATGTGAATATTTTAACCTCTCCTTATAAGGCTATCATTTGTGGAAAAACAATTGATTTGCCAATATTGACAGTTCTGTGATGATGAGTCATGAAGATGAAAAAGGCACTCAAGATGAACAAAAGAAACATGTTAGTATTAACCCATCAAATCTATTTTAATAATTTGCTAATTAAATACACTTTTCAGCCAAATGTTCTTTGCAGAGTACATTTACTCTACAAGTACATGTAGCAATATAATTCTAGTCTTTGAAAGCAAAACAACTTACTGATGGAGACAGTTAAAGTTATTTTTCTAAACTTTTGTATCTTAATTCAAGTAGATAATGTTGCCTTTCCTTAGGTGTTCTTCTTCACATCAAAAAATACCTTCAAGTCCACTCCCACCTGACTTAACCTGTTCCCCCTGGGCTTTGAAACCAGGTAAACAGACCAATCGCCTAAATTAGTGATGAAGTTTGGCTAAAACAAACCCCAACCCCCCCCCCCCCCCCACCCTCTTACACATTTCTTTACAGAAGTACTACGGTACTATAGTAGCAAAATAAAATGTGCAAAAAAATTGGACTATATCTCTTTTACTCTGAAATTCCTTCCTTTAGATAAATTGAGGGAAAATAAGAAAGTTATTGCTTTACTTTGAGTTCCAAATAATCAGAAAAATCAAACAAGAATAACAAAATATAAGTAGTGGGAAGAAGAACTTCATTCTCCTGTGAAAATACAACATCGGAATGTTTGAAACTAACTGGGGAAAAAAACTTTCTATCCCATTGATATATTTTCCTAATCCAAATTGACCTGGATTTACATATTGTGCACATAAAGGTTAAAAAAAAGTTGATGTTTTTATAGCTGTTATCATTATAATACTGTTTAAGCCATTAAAGTCACTGGTCCATGCTGATGTGTCATACAACAGAACAATGATCAGTTATGTATGTATATAGTGGAAATGTGATTTATTAAGCAAGGGGTGGGCTTCCTTCAACGATATATATTCATCTGGAAAAACAATATACAGGATAACTCAATCCTGTTTAAATGCTCTTTTCTTGAAAGATGAGGTATCTGGTTTTGAGACAACTACTTCCATACTCCTGTCCTCTTTCCGGTCTTTAACTATACATTAGCCACTGTGTTTTTAATCTATAAGTCTGTCTCCTGCAACTCTACATCACTATTGTTCTGTTTCTCATTTTTAGCAAAGATCTGAGTGGACACTCTCCAGGGTGGGTGGGTCTGTTTCCAATTTTCTCTCCTTCCTCATCCTGAGGGACAACACTTCCAAAACCAAACAAATACAACTAATACCAAAAAATATATATTTTCTTTCGGGCTCTTTAAATCGACACAAAACTGAACATTTTAGGCACATTTCTCAGGGTAAAAAAAAGTCATTTCACATCAGCAAAACAAGCAGAACCTCCACTTATTAGAGAACACAACATAAATAATGGACATTAGCAATCCATTGGTCAGTAATTCACTATTACAATATCATTTGAATGGTGTAAAAGTTCCTACCAGCTTTGAGGTTCCTCAAATGAATCAGAGGAGCAGCAGCCTGAGTGGTGGTGTGACAAGACGGATCCCGCTTTGACTGGGGAGTGGTGCTGAAGTGCACTGACTCAACCGCTTGACACAACTGGCTCTCAAATGTCTCTGGCTTTCCTTCATATGAGAGCAAGCAGCTCTTCTCTCTTCTTACAGCCTCTCTCGCTTAATCACTCCCTTTACCTCACTTTTCACAGGCGACACAGTTGCTGCGACGTACCAACCTCCTGTAACTTAGTGCCGCCCCTGCAGAAGCCACAAAAAGCTTGTGTTACTGTTAGTATGAGTGTGTGTGAGTGTGTGTGTTGCAAAGACCAACAGATTGTGCTTGTCTCAGACAGACAATAGCAGGAAGTGTTCATTTAGTACTCACAAAGCACAGGAGAGGGAATTATAGAAGCTCATGCTTTACCTGATGCAAGTGTTTGCAGTTGTATGCGTCCAAATTACTGGAAGAATACATGACTTTAAAGGCATAATATTATAATGATGAAAAAATCAAATTTTGGTAAAAAGTAACATAGATTAGTTGAGTTTGCACACATTGGGAGGGTGAACTTAAACTTTGTCATTTGCATTTGATATTATGTGATACCATTTGTGAAATGCTTTTTGGATGTCTCGTAATACACAATGTCCCAAATAATAGTAAAAGCAAATCTTGAAAAAATATTATAGAAATGATATGCTGGTTTGTGCAATATTTCTTAATTTTGCTTAGGACATGTTTTGCTTTTTCTTTTTAAAGGTCCATATTATATAAAAAAAACACTTAATGAGAAAATATACAAATTGTTAAGTGTTTAGGTACTATATTTATTAACATTCACCTATTTACAACAGACATACCATAAATGTATTTTTTAGACTCACATTTAACTGGTGGTTATTGAAAACAGGTAGAGTTTATTTAGTATATTTAGAGTATATTTACTCAAGTCAGCTGTTACTTTTACTATTGAGCATTCAGCAAAATTACTTGCACAAGGCCAGTTGTTTATTCTTCGAAATTCAATTTCAGCCTAAGGGAAATGAGCATGGGAGGAGCACAATACTAAAAATTGAGCACTTCTCTGCATATTATTAATATCCACCATAATCGAATTGTATTTTCCCGTGAGATAACCGACTCACCATTGTTTTCATTTGACTCAACCAAAATTTTAAAGTATTCATTTGGTTCAATAAATCTTTGTAACACACAATTCGTAAGTTTATAAGAGTCCCCACACTAAGCCAGCCCCTAAATTTCAGTTTGTTAAAAACCGGGTTAAGAAGAAAGAAGTTTTCTTCATTCAATTATTTGCAAAGTTGTTTTCATTTATCTAGCCGGATACACATGCACACAAACACACACGCACGCACACACACACACACACACACATACACACAGCCAGCACCTGATCTTCATCATGGGGCCACTCAATTCTACATACCCAAATATGCGTGTATACACTGTATGTGTTCAACCACATATAAAATCATTCTGTTAACAAGTCAATAGCCAAAATATGTTTAATTACTCATTGAAATACATCTATGTGTATATAATATATATATATATATATATATATATATATATATATATATATATATATATATATATATATATATATATATATATATATATATATATATATATATATATATATATATATATATATATATATATATATATATATATATATATATATATATATATATATATATATATATATATATATATATATATATATATATATATATATATTTCAGCAACATGCTCATTTATTTATTAACTTATTTATTAAATATGTATTTATGTCTAAAATGTCTTTTCCTGTGTCTGTAATCTCACACTCTTGCTAATGTGACAGTGAAATTTCCCGAATACGTGATGAATAAAGTTATCTAATCTAATCTAAAATAATGAACGGTAATGCAATTGGTGGTGCTACAACTCTTATTTACTCTCTCTGAAAGCTCACTGGATTTAGTGACCATTCTTGAAAACAATAACAACAACTTAATGCTTTTGGAATGTTTGTTTTGTTTCTTTTTGGTCCTCAGGCATCCAAATTTAGAATATCACAGGTGTCATAATATTTGCCTTTTTCCTATATTTTCCTAAAGGTGTGATTATCATTTATACACATACATTTTGTTTTTCTTGCCAAAAAAACACGTGATACGGGGTTAAATGCCGGCATGTGGTGGCTAACGTAATCCCTGCACGCCCCTGCTATCACATTACAGCACACACACACACACAAGGTTAGTTTGACTTAATTTTCTGCACAAGCACTCTGTCGTAAACTAAAAGTTTTATTACATCTTGAATTTCTTTGTATCAAGTTTGTTACCCAGACAATTTTAAAACAATTACACTTAATGTTTCTGTCACATGACTGCATTGAAAATGTAATTACTGCACTGCTGCTGATGTTTGTTTCTCAGCCTGCACAAAACTGTTCTTATTTAATTTGGATTTTCTTTCAAAACTAGTTGGCAAGTGGTCCACTAAAGTCCAAGTCTTTTGATGTTTGAATCTCACAGCATTGGAATGTTTGTGAATGGAGCACAGATCACCATATGAGCAAAATCAAGATTTTCAGAAGATGCACAGGTCATCAAGACATCCGCCATGTTAGTTGAATTAACCTGTTGATCTTTTTTTTTTTTGCGGGAGTGTATATACATCTCCTGTCCGTTGAAGAGAAATTTGCCTCTGGAGGTCAACAATCCCTTGACCTCAGCTGCTGTGTGGTCTGCCACTACACGAGCTGCCTTGGATCAGCCTTGTGGTTTAAATGTAACTTCATCCTTTGGGAAAACACACTGACCAAAGGAAAGTCGGGTTTGGGGGTCGAGCACCTTTACATAAGGGGGAAGTTCTTGGTCTCAGTTTCTTCATGAGAATTTTTCTTCTTTTTTTTCAATAATAAACATAAACTTGCCACAAGAACACATGCAATCTCTATTCTGTTGCTATGCTACTATTGGCAGATGAATGAACATTTATTTGGAGATAGCAAAGTGTAGCAACTTTTTGGGGAAATTTCCACCTCACCACCATGAAACTTTGTGTTTAAAAGAAACAATCTCTTGTTTGTTTGATCTAAAGGAGGGTCGCTTCAAGATATGTAACATTTGGGAAGCACCGACCAAAAGAATACAAAAGATAGAAAGATGGTAACATTGATAATAAGTCACTTAAAAAGTCCTTGAAGAATACAATGGGCTTTGTATCATCTGGAAGAATACAAAGTGGAAACAGGGAACTAAAGCGAAACCTTGAAGTACAATTTGAGAGCAAGGTGACTTGTCAGATTGTTTTCATTTTCAGTGCTGCCAATTAGAGGCAACATGGGGCCTCTGTGGAACCATTTGTAGAAATGAGTAAAGTCCAAGTACTATGTCTTTTGGTGACAAAGACATGTCAATGCTTTCTCTCTGCTCAAATGTTGTTGTGTTTTGCACACCTAACACCACAGCTCATGTCATTTTTTACCTGACAATATAAATTCATTCATCTTCCAAGCCACGGGGTGCCGGAGACTATTTCGTTTTACCACTCATGTTCTATTTTCTCTGCTATTATCTGCTGAAATTTCTGATTTGCACATTTGGATTCTTTGAGCATTCATTCATTCATTTTCCCAACCACTTATCATCACAAGAGCCACGGGGGCGCTTGAGCCCATTGCAGCCAACTATAAGGGCACCAGGTGGGGGGGCACCCTGAATCAGTGGCCAACAAATTGCAGGGCACAAGGACACAGACAACCATTTACTGTCACTTTCATATTTTGGGTCAATTTAGAGTTTCCAAGCACTCTACCATGCATGTTTTAGGTATCCAGAGTGCCTAGAGAAAACCCACGCAAGCCTGGGTAGACCATGCAAATTCCACATAGTAGGGAACGACCAGGAATCGAACACTCGACCCTAAAACTATGAGGCTGACGTGCTAACATCTCGCCGCCAAACATTTTCACCAAAAGGTCAATGTCTTTCTTAATAAAACAAAGTATTTGGTACGCCTTGCTGACTTCTGGAAGAGACGCGCTCAAACATATTCAAGAATGTGCAACTCCAATCAGGTCGAATGGTTCGCCGAACTCTCTCCACAGGAAAGGAGTTTCCTGAAAAGGTCATGCTTGTCCCGGGCCAGACCAAACACTGCCTAATTGCTTTGTTGTTTGTAGGGCCATGCCTGTTTTTGTGTCGCACTTTTCCTTTGTTTAACATTCCCAAGTATATTACCTGCTCCAGTGGCCAAAAAGGTAGAGGGAGGCGGAGGAAGGGAAGTCTGCGGTGTGTGGGACACAGAGAGAGGAAGGGAGAAAATATAAAGGCATGATGTGATGAAGGAAGGCAGGCGGGGGGGCCTCCAACTCTTCTCTTCCTCTCTCATGCTAAAAATAGCAAAAGTAGGAAGGTGGTGATGGGTGGGACTGAATGAACAGGGGTAATTGGCAAGAGACTAACAGCTGTGGGAGAGTGTATTTTTTAGGTAGATGGCAGTCCGCCATGCAGCTGGACTCTGTCCTTCAGGCTCCGACTCCCTCTTACATTACTATTACATCGGCTCTTTCTTTGTCTCACATACATAAACTAAGCAGGAAGGCCAATCGTGGGCCCCTGACAAGCTCCAAGAAGTAAAGAATGTGCAAGGGTGAGGCAAGAGAACAGCTGTATAGCGAGTGGAAGGGTCTGGTCTTAGTCCATTCACAGAAGAGGTACAGCTGAAGAAAGATGGTGGGAAAAAAGTTCAGAGATTTTTTTTTTTTTAAATTGTAATGCACAAATGTATTACTCGTATTAAATCAAGCCCAGGCTATTCTGGTGGACGCTCGACAGATGTTTCGCTCAGCTGTTGTTGCAGACCCGATCTTGCCGTGGTTGTGCCTCTTATTTTTTGGCCAATCAGTCTTAGGAACTCGGATGGAAAAAAATAATCAATAAGGTCACCCTAGTGAAGAAGGTCGAAATTCTTTAGTTTTGACCAAAATATTCATGTAAAATACAAATTTTTGCTGGAGTACATTTTACTACATGCCCAGCACTTTAAGGGCTTTGTAAGCCTTAAATTTACAGTGCAGCGAAAACCTTTTTTTGATTACTTAATTTTAAGTTTTAAGACCAAACATGAAGCCCTCGAAGAGAAATTCATGAATTTGTTTCTAAAAACTTTATATAAGTTCAGAGCACACAAAAGCAAATCATAATTGTGTCTGTGTGTGCGCGCGTGTTCTACGTATGGGAGAACACCTGCACCACCTGTCTCATAACCAAGCAAACTTTTTTGCACACCACAGCTCAAACCTGTGGTTTCCGTGGTTTCAGTTTACATACATTGAATTTAAAATGTCATGAAAAGTAGTTTAGCATTTCCATTTCCCAGAATGCTTTTCATGAACTCAGAGTTTGTGAGATCAATGAGTCATGCTTTCATACAGTACATCAGCACATATTTACAAAAAAAAATGATTCAAGTTCAATATAGTCATTTTTTTAAATTTACTATAAATTAATGACGTTTCTTACCTTTATTCTGTCTTCACTGCATGTAGGTTACGAGGGGGACCACAGACACCACAAGCTCGACAGAGGTCCCCACCATCCAGGTGCATGTACAAACACACTAAAAAACACAGGCACACACACAGCTAGACTCTATCTGCCATATAGTCAATAAGCCACACGAAATGGAGCACTATTCATCATATGTATAGTTTCCGCCTCCGCAAATGTTAAACTGCAAACAAAAATATGCAAAAAGGGGGTGTGCTTTACAACGTGGTGTGCATTGACAATAGAGGCCATGAAAGCAATCATTCAATTGAAAATAACATTTAAAAAATCAACTCAATGTTATGAATCTGATAAAATGACATTTTTTTGGTATATTTTTTTCAAAAATTAAGAATATTTCAACTTTTCTTAAATTACTATGAAGGGTTTTTCTTTTCTTTTTTTAAATAGAAGAAGAGAAAACGGGAATTTGCATGCTTGTCTCGAGTCAACTTTGGTACAGATCAGTTTTCTCAAAACTAGTCTGTGTACTGATGGAAATATTTTGGCTCTCTGTGTACATGAGTTAACTGTAAAATAATACTGAGAAAATGGTCAGGTGTGAAGTTATTCTTTCCATTCATCTGTTGACTTTAGTCATATTGTGAGAGTAACCCAATGAGAACTCTCAGTGGGACATTTGAAGATTTTCTTAGTTGTTATGTGGCTGCTTTGGCGAGACATTCCAAGGGGTTCTGATCGGGGTGGACCCATTCATTTGGCTAGTTTAAAAAAAACAACAACACAAAAATCATTTACATTATTGATGCTGTGTTCTACTATTTCACTCAAACACACACATGCACTAACACACTCCACTGAAATAATGTGCATTAAAATATTAGATTATTTTACACATTTATGCACATTGAAGCCAATAAGTTTCAGCTGCTAAAATGTTACATTGTCTCACATGAATAAAATGAAAACAACATTCTTATTTCAAACTGTGTCTCATAGGATTACTTTGGTAAAGCTCCACCTTAAACCCTATGGTATTCTGTAGTATGTAAAGTGTCTGCTAAGTCATTTTAGAACTCCCATGACTACCACACCTGAATCAAATGATCAAATATTCAGCAAGCTGTCCAGAAGCTTCATAACAATCCTGATTATTTGATTCAGGTGTGTTGGTTGAGGGGGGCATGGAAAATAGACTGGATAGGGCATGCATATATATATTACTTTACCACACTACAGTATTTACTTATTTATGAGTGGATGTATTTAAAAGGATTTACTAGAAATGAGATGATTGCTCCCAAGCAGGAAAATGGACAACACATTCATTAAAATGTCATTTTCTACTTCCCTTCTTCTTGTGAGAAAGTGTTGTCCTCACAGTGGGCCTGAGAGAAGATCATGCGTTCCTCACATTCAGAACCCAAACCACATGCTTGCTTTAGCCCTAATGACATTTGGATGACTCGCATAAAAAGGGCATCCAACTTCCAATTTGAACGAGCACACACAAACAATGGACATGCAGTGAAGTAAAAGGTCAATGTGTGCTTCGCATTTGTAATGTGACACAAATTGTTTTGCTTCCCTTCTTATTTTTTTGGACATTATCTTTTTATGTTTGGCTGTTATGTTTGAAACGTATCTCTTGACTATCTCCCTCTCACACACACTGGCTTGTTATTACTGGAAAGCAACGCTCGCATGTGCCATTTTCCAACAGTCATATCTCCAACTGGGTTTATAAACGTAAAAAAAAAAAACATACACAAAACACACACACACACACACACACACATTCAAGATTTTCCCAGCAACCTGTGCCGGCTAGGAAACATAATACTATGGAACCCTTCACTGATCAGGTACCCAAGAAAATCAGCCTCACCCCAAAATCATCCAAGAAAAAGTCCTCGTGTAACCCTAGAGGCTGAGAGAAAAATTCCATTGCACTGACACTCAGATAAAAACCACCTCGGTTCATTTGACGTCTTTAAATTTGTCAGTGCTGTGTGTTTTCTGAGCCAGTGACAAAAAAAAATCAAATCTGAAAACATGCAAACTCTATACAGACCTGTAGAGTGGTTAAATATAAATTTAGATTGGGAGTATATGGTAGATTCAATGTTTTAATATAACAAGCGGCTAATAACTTTAATTCCCTGTCATTATGAATTGAAAAAATATATAAAGGTTTGATTTGGATGCATATTTTCAACATGAAACATGAAAATAATAATACATTTTCCTCATCGTAAGGAGCCCAACCTGTCCATCTAGAAATTCAAAAAATGGACAACATAACGTTGCACTTCAGCTTGACAGATATGACCGTGTAAATTTGAATCCATTACCTTTGATGCAGTGATTGGAGCAAACGCACAGGCAGCAAATGAACCTTCTAAGGGCGACCAACGTAAAGTGAGATAAGACAACAACAAAAAAGACAACCAGGAATTATTAGGGCCAATTTTCAGTGATGATGGGAGAATACATAAATTGCCAATAAATTGACATAGTCAGTTTTTAACGAATGGTTTCAATTCAAAACGAAAAAAATGGGCCAAACTCCGACATTGAACTTAAGAAATTCCAGTGCAACTTTGTTTACGGATGTACAGATGTCCACCATCCTTGAATACTGGCTGACTTTTGCATACCTGAAGAGTGGCTGATTCTTATTACATATGGACGCCAAGGTGCTTTTAGGAATCTGCCCCTCGTCAGCGCACTGGGTGTACAATTTCTCCTACTCTGCTGGGATCCGGGGCTGCCAGAACGTGCTCACCTAGGGTCGCTGCAACCAGAGCCTCTCTTTTCCATTAGCAGATGTAACGGTTTGAAGGGACCGGAGGAGAGTGAGCTTATCAGCAGGCAAAATAAGCCCATCTGCTCCGCACCAAGTCTGACAATTAACTGTCGAACGAGGACTGGATTTCTCTGATAACCTTTTATTTGTTCCCCCTTTATGCCACCCGCCCCCCGATGCAATTTCACTCTTTCCTCGGCCTGCGGGAGATGTCGACGGAGATGAGCTGCAATCTCATCCGGCATATTGTTCACATGTCACATGTGGCTTGATAGCTTTGTGAGAGGGTGTACTCTTGCGTGCCACCACAACTTTGTGGTCATGTGATCAGCCACCGGCCAACTGATGCCAACCGCTGCCGCCTGGTCCTTTTTCACAGGTCATCAGGTCACCGATGTGATATTTGGTTTATTGAAAAGACACTGCTCTCTACTGGCTATAACCTAGAATGCATACATTTAAACTAGATCGTTTAAATCAGGGGTGGGAAAACCTTTTTTTTTGACAGAGCTGTAAACAATTCATATTTTCAAATGTCATTCTTTGACTGCCACACTCAGAATTTCAAAGTAAAAATGTAGGAAAATAGTTGCCTTCATTTAGTTTTTTCACCACATCTAAAGTACAAAAGATCTCTGAATTATTTTTGAAAATATTGTTACACTATTGCTTATCAATGGGGATCAATGGGAGTATGCATGGAGAAGAGTCTAATCAAAAAAAGAAAAGTTGATGCAACACCACATGCATCCAAAAGTCTACTTAATTTTTACTTTGGGCATAATGAGGTGGGAGGCCATGTTTTTTTTTTAAAACAAGTCAGTCAGGATCATTATTACAGCACACTGTATTTTTGTCACACATATTGTATAAAACCTTTGTGACTAAGCTGGTGTGCTGTGTGATTACATTAAAGTAAAATACACTTTCAGTTTCTTGAAGGCTAGGAAACCCAGTTTGAAAAACTGACCCTGAAACAAACTGCACTGTACAAGTGTTTATTTTTGATTTGCAAAACATCAGACAAAATAATATTTCATAAACAGCAATTTATAATAGAAAAGAGATCTTTGAGGAAAAAAAAGAGACAAAAGATAAAGTTGTAATTAAAATAGCATTTAGATGATTTAATTTTTTTTCTGATAACTACAGCCAAGCGTGACCTATACGTTAGGCCCTTTGTGGCAAATAGTTTTCATCAGTATGCGCGCATTATATAAGATTACATTAAGTGCTTTTGTTGGTTTAGGCGTTTTAATTGAATGTGGCATAATTTGGCTTCACAATTAGAATTCAATGCCATGTTCAGAAGTACTACATAATAGGTCAGAATCTCTCCCAGTCTCAAATGAAATTGAAGAACATGTCCCTGCAGTCAAAAGGTCATATGGCACACAGCTCAGGGTACAAGTTGCCATAGCAACAATGTTCCTCATATAAAAAAATTAAAAAAAATAAAAAATATATTCAGTGTTTACCTGAAGCAGTTTGACATGAGTACAAAAAGTGACCACTGTCTAATGAGTACCACAAATTCCTATTCGGAAGTAGTGGAATGACACTTAGGACCACGCCTGCAATATGTAGCGCAGGGGTCCCCAAATCGGTTCTCGGGGGACACTGTGGGTGCAGGTTTTTGTTCCAACCCCATCCAACACAGACATTTTAACCAATGAGATTTCTGCAGAAAACAAGAAACACCTGACTGCAATCCACTGGTTGCACTTTTAGGACACCAGATTGGTGAAAAAAAAGGTGTCCTCTTTCTGGGTTGTAAATGAAAACCTGCACCCCTTTGTGGAATACTTTGGAGACCACTGATGTAGTGTCTCTTTGTGAAGATTTAACAACTACAGAACTCTAACCAGCATTGCATGTTTTGTGCACCAACAATGTCACCTTTTCAAACTCATTGGACCTCACATGGGTCGCATATGATAAAGGCAAGGGATTAGAATTAAGGGGAAAGAATACAGAAGTAAATTAATTCAATTTCTGTCCCACACATCCTCTTAAGGCAGGGGTGGCCAAGTCCGGTCCACCAGAGCCCCCATTCAGTCTGTTTTCCACACCTCCTTCCTCTACCACACCTAAATCAAATAATCAACGGCAAGCTGTCCAGATCCCAATGATTTGATTCAGGTGTGTTGGTGGCGGGAGACATGGGAAAACAGACTGGATAGGGCAGAGGTGGCTAAGTCCGTTCCAGTCTGTTTTCCATGCCTCCCTCCACCAACACACCTGAATCAAATAATCGGGATTATTATTAAGTTTCTGGACAGCTTGCTGATGAGTTGAGTATTTGTTTCAGGTGTGGTAGAAGAGGGAGATATGGAAAACAGACTGGATAGGGGCCCTCGAGGACTGGACTTGGCCACCCGTGCACTACATCATAAGGCGGCTTAGGACAATATGTACACGTATATACTAGTACCAAGTGGAGCTAACACACCTCTCATTACACCAATTGAGTCATTTGGACATTTTCTTGCTACACCGCCTTTGATAAAGTTCCTTTCCAGGTTTTCCCACTAAAAATTGGCTCCAATAAGCCTACAAACCCCTGTAAAAATGCCACTCTATTGAATAAAAAGAAAAAAAATCAGGATTGGAGAAAAACCTCTACACAGGCTGAACAAGTATTCAGATTGTTGACATGTAGCATGGCAACTACCATTTGTATTTGCCCGATATTCTTGCAATTTCTTTTCAAAATCATTAAGGCCAAAACTTTACTTGTTTTAAAAGGGAGGGAGTGCACACCTTCTTAATTACTGTATCAGATTTTCCTGACAAACATTTCCAAAAGCACTCAATGTACCTTAGAACACAGTGATGCCAGTCATGGTCAAGTAGAAGAAAATATGGCACAACAGTGATTTTTAAGAGAAGTAATTAAAGTAAATTGATGAGAGGAACAGAGGGAGATAAAAAAAGAAAACCACCAACATTGTTGCTGTTGCATGAGTTTCTGGAAAGTCAGATCTGTAGCCCGCATGCGATTTGCATATTTTCAATTGGTTTTCTTTTAAACCAATGTATCTATAAAAGTTATTTTTTGTTGTTGTTGAGGATCATCCTTCTATTCTCTCTTTCTTGCCTTTATTAGCATAATGAGTTTGAGCCTATCCGGAGCTGACTTTGGCCAAAAGGAAAGTTACACTCGGTCGTGGCTGGGAGTAAGCCAAGCAAATATTTTTAAGTCCCACAAGACATGGGAAGATCATTTTCATTCTCCTTTCAATTGATGCATACAGGGCAAGTGTAGCCTCTTTCTAGCCAGTGTGAGCTCCACTGGTGCAGGCACAAGATTTGTTTGAAAACACTCAAGAGTATTTTGTGCACCGAGAAAAACAAACAAACAAAAAAAAGAAGCAATGCTAAGTAGAAGACAAGAGTACAATGAAAAACAAACAAAACAAAACCATTGACAACTTCATTAGCTCGACTCTCCCAAAATCTGTGAGATATCTCTTGAGGTAATCATTGAAGTATGACTAATTAGACAGCAATAAATACCAACATGAATACAAATATTACATAAGTAAAAACTGAAGCAAATGCTATAGCAAAAAAATTTAAGCTAAAAGAGGTAGTTTTTTTTCTTTTCAATTAGGTTGACTATGGTGTACATCCATTGTGGACACTCCACATCTGAACAACTACATTATGTTGGTTCCATTACAATCCCTGTCGTAAATGCGGGAACGAAAACACGAGCACAAGTGGGAGGGGAAGACTTTTACAAGTGTGTTACTGACAGGATTTGTAATAGTGAGAGCTATATGAAGACTGTTTCAAAAAGAGCAAAATGTGAACCGTAAAGCTTGCTGGTGATCGTGTACCAAAATGTCCCAACGTATATTACAGTTATTATTTGACGTCGCCAATGTTGAGCCGAGCGCAAAAAGACGGACGCACGTCATCCGTTGCGGATCTGTCACAGAAGGATTTACCGAGTCTAGTATTCTAACAACTACAAAGATACAAAGGTTTGAAGCAGCTTTTTTTTTAAAGGTGAAAACAAACAAACAGGGTACTCTTGTGTCGATATGAGGGTATCAAAGATATGTACAATGTGACTTAGTAATGAATGCCAACTTTGACATTACTTCATTTTCTAGAACAGGGGTCATCAACGTGATGCCTGCGGGAACGTGGCAGGCCCAGAGTACCACATGAGTGTCTTGCGGACCAAAAATACTGTTGTTCACCCGTGACTGAACGTTGTTCATTCTAGGAATGTTGTAGAAGTTATAACTTGAAAATGTAAACACTGGCAGATGATAGAAATAGTCTTGAATATTGGTATTTGTCTCTTTTGTAGTGTAATGATGAGCCAAGAACGGATAAGTGTCTTCACATAAATAAATATAATGACTAATAATATAGAATAAAACTATTCAATGTTTTTTTTGAGCAAACTAGTGGTGTCAAAAGTGTGCATGAAACTGGTAGCCCTTTGTATTAAGCAGTAATCAAGAAATAGCTTTCACTGTCAAAAAGGCCGGTGACCCCTGGTCTAGAATTTCCCCGTTCAGTTACAAAAATACCCAACCGATGAGCCTTCTAACCCTGTTCTTGAGTGGCGGGACGTCACCCCGTGGCACTTACACATTCCAAACAGACATACCTACAAAGTAGTATTACGGCTGCACTGAAAAGAATCTAAAGAATTACGCCCGAGGTTTAGATGAATAAAGTTGTGATCTTAAGGGGGAAACAAATAACACTAACCAAGAAAAGCCATATTTTGACTTATATGCAATCCTATGTGAAGTGAATATCGAAACTCCCACAACAATGACACTCGACAATGCTAATATCATTAATAATACTTTAAAATAAGCAAACAATAAAACTAGCACTAACCTCGCTACATATTCTTGCTTATAATGATTTCTTAGTTGAATATGCCGTCATAAAAAAACGTTTGTCTTTTCAGTGTCGCCTAAATACACCTTGGGAAGAATCAACACTGCAATTCTATATCTCACCTCAAAAACAGAACAACACCAGAATCAAGGCTACAATACATACAGACCCACATATGTAGAAAACCCTCAAAAGGTCAATGTCGCATTTAAAAATAATAATAATGAGAAATTGAAAAGAAAAGCACACTATACGTCCGTTATCTGTCCTGACATACCCTAAACGAGTGGTACTGCCTCAAGACACTAGATCCTCACATTTGTGGATATGAACGTACTATGAGTACATAGGTTTGCATACTGTATTGGAGATAATTCGTGAACGAATACAAAGTCTTTACATTAAGAGGGAATCAACGTGTACTGCATTCCCATCTGGTTAGTTTGGCACAAGTTACCAACAGTAAAAATTAGACTAAAGCCACAGTGACGGAGAATGGTCCTGCTGGTGAGTCAGTTTAGGCTGCACAACTTAAAGCAAGTATGCTCTAAGAAGAGTATTAACGAGGAGCAGCATGATGGATCCAAGAGTCGCCCTGAGATGATGTCACTGGAAGCAAAATAGATCTGGCACAGGAAGCCTGCATAGCCAATCACAAAAATCTCTTCGCAGATGTCAACAATTGCTCGAGACAGAACTCTGGCAAAATAGTCCGAATGCCACATTGCGGCCTCAAGGCCTCTTATTAAAATAGACTTAGACTTGACGGAAAAGGGACTCGCGCTAATTTGACGCACTAAGAACAATTTTAGATGTACATGCAACATTTGTTAAATTTTTAAAACACAATAATGATCTCATGCACAACTTCCTCCAATTACACACAATGGTCCAAGGTTGTTGACGTGAAGATCACGTTATTAACCAACGAACCCACCAACACATCAGAAGTCAGCTTAGCACAATTTTAACAAATGAGCAAGAGACCACCCACTTAACTACTTTCTTTAAGAGTTCTAAACGCCGTCAAATGTTCGTGTTGGACTTGGCATAAGAACAGTCCACTGACAACATCAGGCTCGATGCTTCACAACTATGAATTGCTCAAATAACTCAATGACCAAACAATATTGGCAACATTGGAGTACTATTGAAAGACAAATGAACCCAGATAATTATTATCAAATAGAATCTCAATCCATAAAATTCAACAGGGCAATAATCTATATATAGCATCTTATTATACATGATCAGTTTAAATTACCTTTCAAATTCCCCCACGTTATTTTAATCTTTACATTTGCTTCACAAAGGTACAAAATCATTTTGCATTGTGTTTTCTCAACATAAAAAATAAATTAATTTTTAATCTTAACTGTTAAACTTGGGGGGTTAATACGTCTTCAGGTTTATGTCTACAATATTACGACTTTTTCTTATTTTTTCATCTTCTCTTAGATTAATACAATTCTACAATGAAGACCCAAAAAAAAAGAAATCAGATATTTTTGATTTTTTCCCTAACAGATTTACACGATTTAATATTACACATCCATACTCTTTTTAACCTTACAATAAATGTATTCTTCACTGTGTACCTGGCCAGATTCTTTAAATGTTATTCATGTTAAAATATTTAACAGGTCCAAGGTTATTCAAAGTTCAGTTATAGGCATAACCAGTATGTACAAGGTCCAACTATGGAAATAGCATCCCTGGTCTACCTCTATGTTGAGATATTATTGTTGTGAAAATTCAATCTTTAGGCAAGACAGCCGGTGGGGGCTGCACAGTACGCATGAACTACAGGGGGCCCAAGAGAGGGGCTGGCCACCATCATGACCAACCCCGAGTGCTCCTAGACGTTCTAGAAAATTGACTTTTCAGTCAGAAATGAAAAGGTGGGATAAGTACATAGTTGTGACGCGGCTTGTAAAGCACACGTGGTAACAATTCTTGGAATTGTTTTAGAAAATGTGTTGACTTAAAAAAAAAATTTTAAAAAAAATCCGGAGCCTTTTCGACACAAATTCCAAATACGGTATGCAGCTATATATTAAGAAGTCAGGTCTCCTACATAATGCACTATTCCAGTTAGAGTCGGCATTTAGCCCTTTAAAATCTGTGATATATAGTATATAGTTTGAATAAATGGTGATATAACAGTGCTTAGGATACACAATGGAAGCAATGAGCTATTTACACGGAATGAGCTATATCAGAAGAGAAGATTCTAATGAGAGACAACCTAAAGCGCAATAAGCCATAATGTTGGCTTGGTTTGATTGACAGTTAGCAGTTAAAAAATATAGCAGCTAACACATTTAGTGGCAAATACTCACCTCCCAAAACCTGGCAAACCAAAACCCCAATCTGCTAAATGACAGACTACACTCTGCAACCTAAATCTAAATACTGACCGTTTTCCTTCCTAGGCAGTGAAGCTAAGTCAGAAAAAAAATCATTTGCACGTCGCAGTATTCTGCGACGCTTGAGGACCATACCTTTGGTGTGAGATGAAAGGTTGGTACACACGCTTCCTGGGAGAGAAGCAGATGACCGTTAAAACAAAAATGATAACAATAATGCACAGGCACTGATATTGATCAAATAAAACGTTGTCCGTCCTGTATCTAAAGCATCCACAGAGGTGAGAGAAATATAAAACAACCCCAGTAAAAAAAGAGGTAGCTCAACGGAATGGCTAAATGAATAACTGAGTGTGGTTGTTGTGCACTGTGTACGTGCACAATATGTCCAGGCATTTTGAAGCAGCGCTGATTTAAATAGACAAAAAAAAAGAAGAAAAAAAAACACTGTCAAGAGGCAGAAGTATGCTTAGCTTAAATTGTACTGAATGTAGTTCCCTTGTTTACTGTCACTCAAACGGCTGTTTGCTCTTCATATGGATTCCTTGAAGACCCTCACACACGCACACACTTGCTGTCCATCCAGGGTATCTTCCTCCACAGCCCCCCTCCTCCCCCTCTTCCGTTTTATACCCACATACCCCGGTCTGGCCTTAGGAGACCTCGCTGCCAAACACCTCCAAGACCAATGGGGTGAGCTGCATGCTGTGCTCGGGCTGGAAAGAGAGCGAGCGGTACTGTTTCGAGTGCTCCTCGTTCAGGCTGCGCAGGTCGGCCAGCTTCTGGATCATTTTGGCATAGAGCAGGCTCCCTCCGGGGTGGTTGAGCTGGATGTAGGCCTGCAGAGTTACTGACAGGCGGTCTTGGAGGGCTTCGATCCGTGTGTGGTCCTGAACTCCAGGGCGGTCTGTTGGGGGGAAAAAGATGGGTTGGTAGGTGTATAACACAGGTGTCCAAACCAGTCCTCAAGGGCAGCAGTGGGTGCAGATTTTCATTCCAACCAAAAAAGAAGATGCATTTTCACCAATCTGGTGTCTTAAAAGTATAATCAGTTGATTGTAGTTGCGTGCTGCTAGTTTCATATTACATAGAAAGAGACAACCCATATTAATGAAGATATACTACATGTAAATATTAGAGATTATAGCCAAAGGCAAATTTGTCAAATCTTTTTTGCCTTCCTTCCATTAGTCATTTAAACCTGACTAATGAGCAGCATGCAGTACCTGGAGAAAGCAAGCAGATGGCCATCAGCAGCACATGTTCCTCTTCGTGCAGGTTGAGCTTCTTGAGGCCCACCTGGAACTTAACCAACGGCTCCAGCAACTCCAGAGTGTGGCCAGCTACAGCACAGAGGCAACAGTAGCTCCCATTTAAACACCATTTTGCATATTTTGATCATTTTCAAAAGCATAATCTGTGACATTTACACCACAGTGTTCATTTTTGACAGAAATTCAAGTTATGCCACACTGCACAACATCACAGTGATATCCCGAATTGAAACCATGTCTACGGGGTAGTGTCACTGTGATGTGTGTGGGCGCTGGGGGCATTTATGGGCTTACATCCAAAAGAGTGACTTTGTCTCACTACTCTACTACTCCTGCAGTATGGCCTCAAGTCAGAGTTACAAATGTACACAAGTAAGAAAAACAAGGATGGTGGTGGAGGACTATTGTCACGTGTTTCAGTTTAGTGGTCAAAGGTTCAAAGAAGGGCGCATGTCTTTCAGTGTACACGGAGCCATGCTTGCACATTTTTTTCTATCTCTGCGGGGTTCCCCCTAAATTACAACACATGCATGGTGGAATAATTGGAAACTGTCTGCAGGGATGAATGTGAGAATGAATGGTTGTTCGAGGTGTACTCTGCCTGTCACCCTCCCCTAAGTGAACTTGGATAGACTCCAGTGTGCCCAAAACTCTAGTGAGGATAAGTTGTCCAGAGAATTCCTTGATGGATATATAAACTCAGATGCTGCTGACATTGCTGCACGGGTTTAATGTTTTTGGATTCTGCCAATAAATGTTCGGTATGTGGCAGCACTTCTTTAAAGTGCTCGGGGAGTCATATATTTACAAAAAAAAAGAGGCATGCGGAAAAGACAAACAGTAGTAGTGTGATACAAAATACGTAGGCGGCAGTATTTTGACTGACCTTTAGTAACATCACTGATCTGGTATTTAAAGTCAGGTGCCCCACAGCTCCAAGACATGTCTTCCAGGTTGAAGCTCTGATTGGAGCGTAGCATGATCACTTCGATGGCACTTGACTTTAGCAAGGCAATCTGATCCTCTGCACTCAGCTCCCTGCAACAACAAAAAAGATCATATGTTAGCCTACGTCTACTTGCAACTGGTAAACCTGAATCGGAATAATTATTCCAAATATAATAACACATTCAGGCTTCATATTGTAAATATAGGTGATAAAGTTTTAAATTAGAGTGGTGCCTTGAGATTTTTGCAATGCAAAAAGTGTGCCCCAGTTCTGGCACAGGGATAGGTGAAAAAACATTGCAAAGTTAATCCAACCACATCCATCATTTGCTACCAATGGTGATGACAACTGTCAGGAAATACGGACCCTAGCTCATTTTAACCTTGCCTTTAGGGCGACCCCAAGATGGGACATTTCTTCCTGCCAGCATGTTGGTTTGTCAAGTGTGACAAGGGGAAGGTCACAGTATTTGAATCGTTACGGACGACAACATTTGGAGGCCTCGTGTCCTAATGACTGTCTATGAGCAATAAAGTGAACATACTTTTGGGGTCAAAGTATTAACAATAAGGGGCTGCGTGAACTTGGGGGGAGGGGGGAGAATAAATAAACGAAATAAATCAGATTGGCGCTTTCCGGTTGCTAAAAAAAAAAAATCATAGAATTGCCTTTACATATTGGAGCTCTGGGACGTGACATTTAAGTTGCTTTAGGAAAATAACGTTTTCCTTCATTCATACAAAATTCCAATCCATTTCCCCAGTCCGTTGTGAGTTAGTTTCTGTAGAACATGTACTAAAACTTTTTGCAATGTGTTTTTAAATTTCGTTACTAATGGCTAACTTCTACATGAAACGTGCTTGGTTTTATGGGCTAACGTTTGCTTGTTTCTGCAGATACCATTTTCAAGAACAAGAATTTATTCTCGGTATTAATGCCTTAAAAGACACCACATTAGTTATAAAGAATTACCTGAAGCCAGGGATCATCTTGGCAAAACCAATGACTTTCTGAATGCTGTAAGAGACCAGGTCTGCAAGATGTGGAAGCATGGAGAAGCTGGATGCTTCTTCTTCACTGGAATCAGGGCTGCCACCTTGATCGTGGTACATCATCATCAAGTTGTTCAAGTTCATTTTGGTGTCAACTGATTCTGTAGGAAAACAGACCAAAAAAAAATAAAAAATGAGTGATACAATAAGAAAATCTAAAAATAAAAATACTTCAAACTAAGTGAACGAACAGACGAGTATGAGTAACTGTGAGCAGAACGGAAGCATGGGTGACAGCTTTGAAAAACACATCAAGCCCTTCAACATCACTGGGGTTATTTCCAGTCCATTTGCTGGCACGGCATGTAGGCCATGTGACCGTGCCTCTTGTTGTTTGCAGTGCATTAGTGACCAATGTATTAACGAACCAGTGTTTACAAGCAGGCGCAAGGTGTCCGCAGGATACGAGGACTTCAAAGAACCTCCTCACTATTCCAAGTAAAACAGTACAACCAACTTATATAAGCCAATAAAATCCGAGGAAAAACAGGTGTTTCAAGCCAATTATGAATAGTACTCTTCTACTCTACTCTAAATAGTTTCTGTCAATATAAGTCCATGCTTTTTTTTAATAACACTTGCAAGGGGATTTATGACGCTTTTTAATAAACATTTGCTACTAAAGGCAACTGTGTGTGGAGGTCTATTTGAATGATTTCACCCAGCAGCCAATGTTGATCTTGAGGGACATTTGCAGAGACCGAGCTTCTCACCGGGGGAGTGACTGAAGGAATCAGAGGACGCATCCGACAGAGAGTGAAGGGAAGCGGCTCTGCTGGCGCTACGCGTCACCGGCCCCTCGCGCACAGGAGGCTATACATGGAGGGAGAGACGGGTGGATTGGAAAGAGAGGAAAGAGCATGGTAGTTAGGTACATGGTATAAGCAATCTGTGTAGTAACTACGCGGTTGGTGTATTGGAGAATGTGACACAAACCCGAAAGCGGCAGAAGTCAGAGTAGGAGTCGTCGAATGTTTTGTGGTGGGCCTCCACCAGTGTGGCGATGACTTGACTCTGTTCGTCAGTCAGTCGAGGTCGCCGTGCCTCTCTCTCTGCTTCGCGTTGGGCCTCTTCATCCTTTCGCCGCTGAATGAGGTCCTTCTTCCTCTGCACTTCTTCGTCTGTCAGGATGACTGTGGTGGGGGGAAAAGGCCAAGAAACAAAGTCTTTTGTTTATATGTTTTTTGTCTTCCTCTTTCTTTTAAAGACAATTAACTAATGCATAGGAAAAGGGTCATTATGTTTGTGTGTGACTAATTTTGTATTGTGGTGACAGCTATGTCAATATAGCAATGGGCGGAGGTGTTGTTGTTCTCTAGAGGAAGAGAATGGGAGGGGAGCTGTCCACATTGGGACCCCTGCTGCACTGAACAACTGAGAACATTGTCTTTGTTCTGTGGGCTCCTTGTTGTTCCGGCCACTGAATTAGCTCTCAGAGAGCCAGAGAGAGCCAGAGTCAGCAAGCTGGTTGTCAATAACATGAAACAATAAATACCCCCCCCCCCCCACACACACACACACACACACCTCTTTGTTTTCTTTTTCAAAACACAACAAAATAGAGGGACATAGGCAAGGCATAATCCTCCTTGACCAATCAGATGCGTCTGTAGGCCCTTAGACGTGTGCATGCATTGTCCACAAGATGCAAGCGAAACAATTGTGTCGATTCGCCGAACACTACAGATATTATCGACATTTCACAGAAAATCACCACCAGGCATTGAATGAGATCGGCAGTGTGAAAGACCATCCACTTACCATACAAACTGTTGGTGGAGTATTACATTGCATGCAAATCATTGTTCTCCGATTGCCTTCCCTGGTGACAAAAATATAACTCGTCGCCAATGCTCTTTCATTGGCTTTATTGAACGTGCGACGATCAAACCAAAACGTTATTAAAAGTTCCTGCTTGCCACTGGCTCACCCATTCCATTCCGCTTTGTCACTGGCATCCTTTATCTCATTCTCTCTAACTGCGTGTATACAGACTTGCTTTCCAACAGCATAGTTTAGGTGGGTTTAATTTAATAATGAACAATGAAACAAATCAATACCCTCTCCACACCCGGTGGTTCAGCTACCGTGGCTCTCTTTTCTTGCTATTTTGTTATAACTAAAATAAAAATGGTGTGTGTTCATACAATATGGTACGATTTTGAACGTCTAAAAATCACATTTTCATCATCAAAAGAAGAAAATCTTTGGAATCTTGAGATTTGTGGCATTCGGCAAAAAATTGAAACCTTGCTTATCTTCACCCAATGGCGGAGCAGCGACGCAACAGTGACACACTGAAAAGGTGTGCTGTGTAACTACACACACTGATTATAATGGATGCCAATTCACTTGGCAAAGCCACTACTCTTATGGAGCTCCTTAACAAAGAATTTTGGAAAAATATGGACAATGTGCTAAAAACGCATATACTTCTGCTTGCTATTCCATTCAGAATCTTCAGAAAAACAACACAAAAAACAAAGAGGAGGAGGGGGCCTCATGAATTTTTACAGAGGACAGGTGTTTGAAACCCTAACCCTGGAGAATAATTAGTCTTTACAATGCGGGCTGACTCCACTAGTTCAAACATGTCAACAATCTAATGGGGTCAAAATCCCAGCGATGCTTGACCCAAATCTAAATATAATGTAATGTTTAGAGGAGAAAATGTTCATTTTAAAACAAATGATTTTTGTCCAAAGTTATCTTGGCAATGTAAGATTAAACTATAACCATACCGTATAATTATTATTAGGGTGACCAATTGTGCAATAAATACAAATGACAAATTTGCAATTGCATAAGCAAAGAAAACAATGGCAGAATTGTGTGATAATATCAAATAATTATTTCCAGTGAGAGCAAAACAGTTTAAGAATCTCTGATGAAAGCTGTATAAGCTTCCCTTGAAGAACACATTGATGCTTTGTTGATGCAACAAAGACCTCATGCACAATAGCCAGTGTGAATATAAGACATTATAGGACATAGCATAATATACTTGCATGTACTTTAAGACAATACATTGCAACTGGATAAGCAGCCATACTTACACTCTTTCATCATTCCTATGTCCACACATCGTTTAAGTCGGCATGCCTGGCAGTGGCGTCTGTTGTCCTTAGTGATAGTACAACTACCATTAAAGGGACATGTGAAGGAGGCCTTGCGTTTCATACTGCGCCTGAATCAAGAGGGAACATTTTTTGTGTCAGTTAGTATAACTTAAGCAACAAAAAAAGTCAGATGACATGAATGCCTTAAATTATTTAATGCCCCAGGAATTTATGTAAGTTACATCAAGATGCATATTAAATAGAAATTGTGCTTGCCCAAACCTGTTAGAATGAAAACGTTTACAGACAAGACTAGGTGAACATTACATAGTGAATATCAGTTTAAGTTTCAAAACCTAATAAGAATTAAATGGATGACGAGAAGTCTAACTGGGTCGGCAAGTCACGCCAAACGATAATGCAAATAGCCATGGATTGTAGCAGAGCGGCTTGTTGGTGGTTGGAGCGACGAACAAATATTGCACCGACAGACACATTCTTCAATAGGTTCAAGTGGAGGCCAATTGAGCGAACAGGACTTAAGACATTTAATAAAAAACATGTCAGGGTACAGCAAAAAAATGAGTCTGTCAAAATGCCCATTTGCTTGGGATGATTATGCCAACCTGTGCAAGGCACAATCTGAAAATGTGTACTAGAAAAACACAGTTTGGAGTTTTCAAGTTCTCCTTATGCTAGTGTGATTTTTCTCCAGATACTCCAGTTTCCTCCCACATCCCAAACACTCTACATTGGCCCCAAGTACGAGTGTGAGTGAGCGTAAATGCTTGAGCGTCTTCTTGTGCCCCACAATTGGATGGCAACCAATTCAGGCTGTGCCCTCCCTACTGCCCACAGTTGGCTGGGACAGGCTCCAGCACCCTACATGACCCCTGTGAGGATAAGTGCTAAGGAAACAAACAAACATAGTTGTTATGGAGGAATTTCAAAACATTTGTAGTCTTAAATATTTCTATTTTAATATTCTTGATTTTTTTTCTAATTCTGCAAGACGTCAGATATATTTTTTTCCAGCATTCACAGACCCATGGTTAAATATACACATAAGAATAGGAAATAATGTATTACATGTACTTTCCAGACAGAAATATAAAAAGCAATAAGCTCTACCTGCTGTTGGGTATTAATGTCTACACCGATGGTGTTTTGAATGTGTTCTTATGTAACTAAATAGTGTGCACGTATGTGTGCATGGGTTCGCGCGTGTGAGGGAATGAGTAGGGGAGGGGGGGGGTTCACTTTTCATAGGCCGGACCTGTGCATGCATACTAATGCTTATGTGAAGCAATGTGTTTTTTTCAGCAGGATAGTAAAACTGTCGCGCAAAGCACAAACTAAGCGCATGTACTTAACTATGTAGACCATGTGCATCCGCTTACATCAGCTCGTCGGCATGTTTTCAATGTTACCGGCCAGTGGGGCATGCGTTTATCTACCTGAAAAAACCCTTGCAGCCCTCGCAGGTCATGGCGTTGAAGTGAAAGCCGGTGGCTTTGTCGCCACACACACCACAGATTCGAGGCACATTCCTGTCAAACTCGTCAGGGGCCAGGTTGGATGTACTCACAACAGTGGGCTCCATTACTGAACACAGGGAGAGAGAGAGAGAGCAGATGGAAAATGTGAAGTAAATTTGTAACCGACTGCTGTGTATTTTTGCCAAAAGGGATTGGAGTATGCAGAAGGAACAAAAATCTACAATTAACACAAAACCTTATGAGAATATGAGTGTAGTTTAGAGGGTGTCAAAATTAACAAAAACAATACTACATTAATCTGAGACCAGCAGATAGTATATATTTAGATACTTGCCATATTTGGTTCATAAAATATTTCTTTTAAAATGATTGTGGTTGATAATCAAACCCTTTTGTTTCCTTGAAGGAAAACATTGCACATTTTCAACAAAAACAGAGATAAAAAATTAAAAAAAAAGTTACACAACTTCTCCACACTCACAAACTGACACTGCGTTTTATCTGTCATCTGTTTTCATACTAAACGTTAGAAACAAATTCCTGTCACGGTTTCTCCCTGCAATCCAGATGATGTCCCATCCAGAAAAGAAACCTCAAGTTTCCAGTTTGTCCTTTGTAAAATGAATTCAATCTTCAACTTCTTTTGAAAAGAATTCAGAGTTTTCCACGCATCAAGTGGAAAATTTCTGTTCAATTCCAAATATGTGCGCTATATTTGTTTGTCCCCAGCGCTTGGGCATTTATTTCAATAAATAGCCTTGTGAAGGGTACACAAAGGCTTGTCACCACGAGGCCAGCATCCTCAAAAACAAATCCGCACTGTCCTTCCCACAAAGAGCCTTTCTTAGTAGTTTCTTTGCTTCTACTGCTGAGTGAAAGTAGGCGAGGAGCTTGAGGAAATGACAAGAAAAGGGAAAGGAGTGTACCCAAACTAGACAAACATCCACAAAACCACTTATCAACTGGAGGAGAGGTTTATACAGCAACCAAATCATTTCAAATGTTTGTAACAATCGCTCAGTTACGCATATTAATAATGTTTAGCCAACAGAACATATTTGGAACTTTCTTACTGAGCCACCACGCCCATGTTAACAACATGCCGCTGAAATCGTAAAAAGTCAAGCACAAGCAACGCAACTGCTTCGCAGATCCAGGCGTCACGTGGCGCAGGCCTGTGCAACAAGTTGCGATTATGGATCAAAACATCACAAGTTAAAGCACAAACAATCTTGGGAAAGCAGAGAGTGAGCAAAGCTCTGCACATCTTAACATTGAGGCAGCCAAAAACAAATATTTGACGAGCAAAGGAGCAAAAATAAACTAAAAAACTATAAACTACTGACAGATTGCTGATGGAAAAAGTCTGTTTCTTCCTGAAAACATGAACTTAGTCAAGTTAATGGAGAGGAAAAAACAAATCTGACTTTTTATTTCATGCAAATAAGTTACAACATATAAAGAAGGGTAGCTTACTGCTTCACCATGACTCTTATTTCCGCCATCTCTTAAAACTAGTTCTTTTCTCCAAGCCATCATTTCAGTCGTTAGTAAGAACAAAGGTCAACAGAATGCAGCAATGCAATCAGTCGTGTAGCAGATATGTCAACGTCATATTTTCATCGTTAGGATATCATGTCACATTCTAAAATAATTAATAAACAAACAACTAGATGACAGTGGTGATGTTTGTATACCTTTAAGTAACCCTTAAACTAATTTTAAACTCATTCCTACCGAATATTTTCAGAATTGCCAGATGTGTGTGTGTGTATTATACAACGCATACATGATATGAGATTCACTCTGCGTGGTGACGTTTATAAATTGCAGTTTGGATGAGAAATATCTAATTTAGTTGCACTTGCAACACATTCGATTGGTCGAAAATATTCCCTCAATTAGTAATAAATTTCTTGTCCCCGGAAACAAAAAATTTCCTGAGTGGCATCTGCTACTAAATATTACTATTAAAAGACACAGATAGATGCTAAATTCATTTTTTACAGGACCACTCTGACAATACGTGGACCTCATATCCATGATGATGCTACAGTGATAACGTCAACCCCCCCCCCCCCCCCACACACACACACACACACACACACACACACAAATAAAGTCATGTGCAAGTCAGCTACTCCAAGCAGAAATGCAACTTCAACTTCCAACATTACTGACTAATGAGTGAAATCCCCCTTTGTGCTTCCATTGAGTTTTGACAGGCTATTACACTAAATGCAAGGCTTTATTGGGAGAGGTGCTAAATAATTCAGCACGTTATTAGACCAGATCTGTACTCCTTTCTGTTTCAGAAACGCAATACAGCAAACAGCTGAGAGCTATGGTTTTACGCTGACTTACCACTCTTGAATAATATGCATTGTACTTCTAACTGTCAGCAGTATCAATCACACTTGCCAGTGTCAGAATAACCATGACACTGACAGAGGTGTTAGTATATTCCTACTGCTGGTTGCTTTATAAAAATGTGTCATTCATTGATTTCATTATAATAAGGGTAGCGGATATAGCCTCAAAATTATATCACAGTATTTAAAGAAAAAATTCAATTACATTATTTTTGACAATATGTGGATCACATTACTAATATAGATATATATAAATATATATATAGACATGTATACATGTGTATATTACATATATATATTTTTTCTCGCACACAATATTAAGCCCCTGGGATTAACATAATTACACTGCAATGTAAATAATGCAAATCTAGTGCAATGTCTAACTGAAAAAGATATATAAACACAAATTGGCCAAGTAGTGAGTGTTTAACTTAAGAACTAAAATGCAACATAACAGTTTAAAACTTGACTAATTTTAAATTGATTAAAAAATATTTTTTTAAATGTTTGTGTCTCACAACAAGAAAGAGCAAGCTGTCTAAGAAAGGTATCGCCTGTAATAAACAAATCCTTTGCACCCTTCTCAAATTCAACGCGTAGTAAAATTTGATGTACGTACATTACTTTGTAAAAAGTCACATTGATTTCATAGCTCTACCCTGGGTTTACCAAATATATAGATATTAAGGATAAACATGTGCAGTGCAGAGAATTAGCAGGAGCCCACTTTGTTTTCTGCCTGTTGCAATCATACAAATTGTTGCCACTGACAACTCAGAATTGAAACACTACCTAAGATGCAATTGGTCACGACTGTGCTCTGCCACGCAGGCATTTCTCATCATCTTCCCTTTGAATGACCGCTTACTGCAGTCAGGGAGGCAAAACATCAACCCACAGGAGAGCATAGTTAAGTGCGGTGCGGAAGGAGAGAGGGATTTATGAGCAAAGCGGACCGTAGAAGCGATAAGTTGGTGGCGAGAGAGATCGAGAAAGAGAGAGAGAAGGTAGTGGGAGGGCGAATAATGGTTGTGATGGGATAGGGGAAAGTTATAGCAAATGAGGCAGGGGGTAACCTCTGTGAATTTCTGGGTCACATAGCCTTAGTGATCCTTTCTGTTGCGAGACAGACAAGGCTAGAATTAAGCGCTGGCACAGAAACATGGACCAGACAAGAGATCAACACAAATGCGCCCATTTTTTTGAAATCTAGGAAGCAGGCTAAATATACACATTCAAGAGATACTTTAAATACAGGCCAAATATAAATTTCTTTCATCCGTGCTGTCTCCTCATCTTGGCAGGGATCAAGGGGAAAACACGTGATTGACTTTTTTTTTTTGGTGCAGTGGCATTTTTGTACAATTAGAGATGAGAATTACTTTTAACAAGACAAGAAGACATGTTCTATCATTTTAACACTTGTATTCCAAATTTAAAATTGAACTCTACCCCTTGCAAGCGTTGTTCACCTTGAGATAAGCACGTGCACCACTATAACAAAAAGACATCAGCAATAGAGCCTTGTTTTGTCGATTTACCATGGCAACAGAGAGAGAAGTTAAATTACTTCTCCTGCTTAGAATTATTGGTTTGAGTGCAGGTGTGTAGTGACAATCAAAATATACCCTATAGCCATAATATCAAATTAAAGCCATTAGACTTAGACTGATTTCGACTCTAAATGGCAAGTAAACTTGTATTTGGCCATTAAATAATAATTTTCCCGTGAATTTACTCACCAAGGACCAAGAGCATGATTGAGTGAAATTTGAAAGAAAGTGGGTAAAGTAAATAAGGGGTATCATCCTTGATATTCCAGGACACCGTTCAATTGCACATAAAAATTGGGCAAAGTGTGGGTAAAGTGTTGAATCCCAAAATACAAACTGAGGAATTCTAAAATCACGGCATAAGAATGCCAAAAATTTCTGACATCTTTCCAAGGGACTAGTCAAAAATATGAATCTCATCCAGACCTAAACAGTAGTGAGAATGGGCTATAAAGTTCTGGATCGAGGCATTCTTTGACAGACTAATGAGCATCTCCTGTCTACATCATATGAACGACCCCACAAATGGTGCCGAATACAAGGCCAAAAATACCCTTCGAAAGGTGGGGAATTGAAGAAAAATAGAATGGAAAAATATGGTAGGAAGTTGTTGAGAAAGAAGGGAGGAATATGTAGATGGTACTGTTTTAACACATACCACAGGTGGGTCATCTTAAGTACAAACGACTCATAAAACAAATCAGATCTGGAGTTATCTGGGCTACTTAGAAAGAGGCCCTCAATGAAACTACATAGTATATGTGAATTTAGTCACATGTTAAAAGGTCAAACAGCACAAAAATACGTTGGAGAGAACACAAACATATATTAACAACGTGGCTGCAGATTCGTTTAGGAGCACAGCTTCCGTAAGCAGAACTGTTAGGGTTGCAAACTGTAAATCAACTTGCAAAGAAAACATTCTTGTTTCATACCATCAACATGCAACAAACCACATCAATGATGGTGAAGTGGTACAAGCGCCAGATAGATTCCCACTCAGTGGCGGTGTGATTTTGAATGCAGATGGTTGCCCAAAGTCGGATGGGCTCCAGCACCTCCAACCCAGACAAGGATAAGCAGCGTTGGTAATTAATGAATGTTACAACCCATCCCAAGAACTAATGTTGGCATGATTTATTTCCACACACAGCAATCTGGACTCCTTTATTTGTATTTATATCTGATATATAGACGACGTGTACTGGGCAGAAAGTACACACTGATAACCCACTTGTCTTTGTTATTGTCATTTGTGAACAACAGTTATGTGAAACCTGGACTTTTTCCCCATAGCCCTAAACGGTGGCGTAACTTTTGGTGTCAAAGGTTTATTTGATTTTACCATTTTTGTTAATTGACAAACTTGCTGGTCACATACAATTTGAAAAATATGCTCTCATCATTTCAAATTTTTGGGGCAAAATGCATTTGGTGAGGCATGTAAAATGTTCCAATTCTATTCTTCCAATATCTATAGCCAGCAGATGAATGAAGAACAACAATTGAAGAGAAACGACAACAACACAGCTGATAAAAAGGTTTGCAATGCAATGCAGTGAAACAACTGGTAGAGCTGACTAGTCCAGTCCTGTCCCTTCTCCCATGCACCCTTCCCTCTGCGGGTCTCTCTCATGCTTTTTTCCTGCAATCACAGTCAGTATGTTACAGCAGCAGTAACAGCACATGACAAGGTGACCTGTGCCCCACACAGGATGGGCTAAACTTGGGTGGGAGGGGGTTTGGCGGGGGATCCCGTGTCCCATGTCTAACTTTATGGTCTCTGCACCACTCATTACCCTACCCAGGCCCCCGCTGCTGGCCAGCAAAGGGAAAGAGAGAGAGAGAGAGAGAGAGGGAGGCAGTGACGGCAGCCTGCCCCTTATGCTGGGCCCCTTACTGGACTCTAGAGCGGGAGAAAGGCAGAGAGAAGCCCACTCAACACATACACCGAGAGTCCTGTTTATGCCTTTGCTAAATTTGACAGGCAATGCACATTTTCAAACACAGCCGCTCGTCAAACAAGGAGAGATAAACTGACATAACTGGAATGGCCACAAATGAGTAGGGGGGAAATGCTCACACAAGTTAATCTTTTACAACTTTCAAAAATGTGCCCTCAATATAAATACTGGTCAACTATTGTTATCATTTATGACATTTGCTTGAATTTATATTAAAAATAATGTTTTTTCAATGGAAATATTAAACCGCATTGCACTGCTAACCTCTTCAATCGATGTAAAAAAAAAAAAATTAAGTCGCTTTAAAAAAAATTCAAAAACAACTCTGTCTTCTTGGGTGGCAGGTTCTCCATCTCCAACAGATGAAAGCTGGATGATGACTTTGAACTAGAAGCCACAGAGGTTAATAGAGGACCTGTAAACTACTATATGGGGCCGGTACAGTATGTACAGTACAAGTGGATGTTTATGGGTGAGTACAATGGCCTCTTTCTCCATTTACATTATGCGCCAGGATGTAGCTATCAACTGCTACTGTCATGATATGATAGAAGAGGAGGGTATATCCATAGACATCACATGTAAGAGGCTAAATGTCTAAAAGGTGGAATGGGCAAGTTTGATTTACAGCTGGATATTGAATCTAAATATTAAGTCAATGCATTGCATTTCCGAAGTTTGTAACAAAGAATGCCTTAGAAAATCTGCTGACAATTACACAATGTGTATAATTACATACCTGTCAACTGGTACGTTCTCGCCGTAATTGGTACAACTGAAAGCCCATTTTTATATTGGTACGCTGTACACATGAAAATGGTACGCTAAACGGTGATTTTGAGAAAGAAAAATAAATTAAGGCACTTTCTAGCCATTTTTCACCATCCGCCATTGTTTCTTCCCGGAAACGCATGTCTGCCAAGTGATATATGTACCGGCGCCTCTGATTGGCTAAAAAAAAAAGATCATGATAAACATTTCGTTTTGTAACACTTTCACCATGTGATTTCCGTTTCCTGTTCCCTTGTTTATGTTTACTTTCATTTGATCAGCTGTTTCTGGCATTTTCTACTTGTTGTTCGTGATTTTTTACAAAAAAGTAAAGTGGTAAGATTTTCCATGTATTTATACATATATGTAAGGGCGAAAACAAAATTTGGTAAGATCACAAATGGTTCGAGGTTGACAGGTATGTAATTATTTTAATGTATTCACCCCATTGACTAAAATTTACCAGCAACGATGCAATTGTCGTCTAGTGACGGAGCCCATCCCCAATGGCTCTCAGTACATATCAGAAATATGTATAGTTAACTAATTGACTGTACCATCTCCAACATATGCATTTTCCATGAAAATCGTGATGCAATTGCAGGTAAGCAAGTAAAAGACATTTTGTATTTTAAAAAGTTGACCACTTGATACAATGTAAATATGCATTTCATGCACCTGAAATTCCATTTAATGCACTAGAAGATTAGCCATTGTCAACCTAAAGCAATGATAATGGAAATTATTTCATCATTTTCCACGCAGGGTGTGAAGCCGACCGGGTTAAAATATTGTGCATTCAATTAAGAAGTGAATAATAATAGGAAACAGGTATACATTGTAAGAAATCATTTAGCTTAATCACTGGAAGGAATGTTTATAGGGAAAATTTGTTTTGACTGTGCTGGGGGAGGTTGGTGGCTGTGGTTATAGATTTAGATGAATACATTTTCTATTTTCTTACATTATATCATAATATAGTGGCCTATGGAATTTCTTATCATATGCCAGCTTTGAGGTAGCAAGTTATTTTATTGATGAAAATATGATTAATGTAGAATGTTAAAAATAACTGTTTTGACAAGAAAGACCTTAAAGTCAGTTTTTCAAAATACTATGTAATTAGTCAAATTAATTGATAACCAAATTATTACTTAAAGTGAAGCGGGTTTATTAGCCACCCATATTTCAAATTATATAATTATTATTAAAAAAAAGTGTAATTGTGACATTACATAGGACAAATAAAAGCACTTTCTGTTCTTTTTTGGGACTTTGTGATGTAATTTTCAAGGCAATGAATCAATGAACTCTGAGCACCACTACATTGTATGGCTTGTTTTTATTTCGGCTTATGTGTGATAGAAATGGCTCACCTGAGGATTTGGCATGCCCTTGAACACTGGCTGAGACTTGAAAGCTTTCCTCCGTTTATCCCAAGATGTTAATCCTGTTCAATAGAAAAGCAAAAAGGCATGTGGCAAGTCAGTGAAGGGGGCCTTAACCCTCGGACCTGGCCAACATTTGCCGTTTATATAACGCCAAAAAAACTATGATCAACAGCGAGCGACATAACAAGCACGATGTTACTCATCACAGGGTCAAATTGTCAAACCAAGTTGCGCAGTGATATTGATACATCGACAAGTTTATAAAACGCGACTGGCCTTCAAATTAGGCTGTCGTAAGGAGGAGACATTTCAATAAGTCCGTCTGGACTTTCGCACGTTGCTCTTGTGCAACGTGAGCGTTCAATCCTTGACAGTTTAACTCAACTTTCGCCCCCCATGAAGACCCCACTTGCTTTTAATCCCTCTTTAGATCTCGTCCCCCGTGCGTGTCCACTCCATGTTGATGGCCAATGTTTTGGAGTGAGGGGGGCGGTTGTCTTGAGGGAAATTTTGCCAATGTGGAGAAGAAAAACATTGAAATCGCGCCCGCCCTTACAGACATCGGATTGACGCGCACGCGGCGGCCGTGGTGGAGGCGACGGCGCTGTTACTAGTGGCTAACGCTTTTAGCGTGGTTAGCAGCCTGCCTTCATTCCTCAAACGCGGCTGCAACTTCGCGCAGCTTTGAAGCGGGGGAACCATCGAGCGATCGCCCCAAAATGAAAGGCAAAGCTTTGAATGTGACACGAGAAAGCAAAAACCCTCAAACACGCGGAGAATAAATTCACACCTACTGTTGAAAGGCGACATATATCCTTGGCTCTTCTATAACCAAATAGATGGCCATTACTTTTTGTTATGCACCGCCTCCTCCTCCGAGCCTCTACGGGGAAAGAGGGATTTCCTCCCCGCCCACATACTCCTCGTAGCCAATCACGGATAACCTAAGCGGCTCGGCCCTGATCGAGTTTGTGACACGAGGACAAAGCAGGACGCTGATTGGCCCGTTTTTGTGTCCGTAAAGCAGAAACCCAACCCCCCAAACAGGGGTGTGTCGTGACGTCAGAGGTAAGGAAGAGGTAAACAACTTTGACCGCGTGAGCTTAAAGCAACATGGTTTTGCCTCCAAACTGCGCGCATCGCTTGCAAAAACCCCCCGTTGTGTTGATCACTAGCACCTCACACTCAACAGAGCGCCAACCCCTACTGAGGCAGTTTATGAAATGCGGGCCGTTTTGTTTTCCTGCACCCAAAGAGTCTTTGTTTGTAAAACGGCGGGTGTTCCGTGCGTGAATGCGTAAAACATAATCGTACCGTTGTCCGTCGTCGTCATCACAATGAAATGACGCCATTAGAGCCACATGCTCGCCCTGTTTTCATTAACGCGTCTCGCCTCATTGTTTGTTTGACATCCTCAAAATGTGTGCGGTCAGGCGTGAGAAGACGAGGGGTGTGTCTACTCTGCAGTGCACTGGTAGGCTGCGAGGCGATGTCGCTCGATCGGGTGCCATACATAATGCACAATGCAAAAAGCACACCGAGAGGACTGAAAAAAAGATGAGTGGACAACGCCAATGCATGATTAGGATTGACGTGTTGACGCGCCTTCCTACAATAAATATCGAGTCCACTGCGGCTGTACGCCTTAATCGTTCACGTGGCATTCGTACATCCACGCTCGTCTTGCACATGGGGGCTGGGGTAAATGGAGGAAATAGTGGTGGTGGTGGTGGTGGTACAGTAGTATGTGTGTTTGGGTGTATGGAGGAGAGCTATGAAGGTCAGGGGTGTGTCTGTAATAAAAACATTGTGGAGGGGGGACAGATAGGAAGGGCAGAGGGAAAAGAGGGAGAAAGAAGGGCCTCCCTCATCCGGCTTCATATATCCCTTTTCAACTAAAATTGTTTTCGGATTTCTGCTGCAAAACTGCACCTTTAACAGATAAAAAGATGTATGCACACAGTTCTCTCCAATTTTTTTTACACAGACTGTTTGTCTATATATAAAAATGCTGAGAGAAAGGTCACAGTTTTGCATGTTCTATTGTTAAAATTCTATAAAAGAGAAGCATGATGCTGTGGGTGACTAAAGCACAAATATATGTTTATTTTGTTGCTTAAATACTCTATTATATCTCAAAAATGAAAATGCACTGGAGAAAGGGCTATTGTTAAGAAAAAATACATGCATAACATCATATGTTTGTTTATGTAATGATCATATTTTTCAGATTTACATGCTTTTTTTTACATTCCATTTCAGAACATTCTCAGTATAATGCAGTAAGTGACTGCTAGGTAGTAAAATATGTGGGGATTAAGTTGATGCTTGTCATTTGTCAATCTTTGTCTTGTGGTTTGGGTCTCATCCAAGTTTGGAGAGGGATCCTTTACAAGCAGCTCTGCTAACGGGGATTCATTCGGCTGGACTTGTTTTTTGGCTCCGTCAATTTGCATCCTCAGATGTTCCAAATGTAACGTTGACCCGTGTTCCTGTTTAGAAAACCTGAGGATGGAAATCGTAAATCAAAAACACTTGACCTACTTAAACTCGGTGAGTTTGTATACGTGGCATTTGTGCAGTCACGTGAATAGCCTGTCCAGTAGAGCTCATCTAAAGGGACATGCTTTTGGTCACTTAGAGAGAGTAAAGGTATTCCGGATTTAACTGTGTGCTCATCAACATTGTTTTTTTTTTTCTAAAAGTACATCACTTCAATCACGAGTATTCTTTAGGCGTAACAGAACTTTAACGTGTTGTTCTTAATGTAGTTAATCTTAGATTTAATTCATTGACATACATTAATTCCGAAGATTGTTTTAACCTGTTCCCCTTGGTCTGAATTTGTAATGTATTGCCGACAGTTTGACTTACTATTAGTTGTTAAAAAAAATCATGGTCTCATGGTCAAGACGCTGACTGGGATTTCTCATACACAGGCCAAGCAACACTATAGTTCACACTGGAGTTCAAATGTTTACCTACAGAGGCCCAAGCACAGCTGCAAGAACAACCTTCAAGGACTGGGCTCATCAGTCCTTCATATAAGATCCTCTAGTTTCCCTCCTGTGAGAGAATAACATAGTGCTTTAATGACCTTTAGCTGTACATTATTACCAAGTGTAGTGATTCATTTGCCGGGCTCTTGTGCAGGACACCTGTGTAATCACAATGACGTATACTGGGAATGTGAGTGTAAATGGTGGCGTATCTCTAAAATCAACTGAAATAGGCTTCACTCCACCAAAAGCGTATTTTATTTGTTTACTTGACCTTTATTTAACCAGATAGAACCCATTGAGATAAAGATCTCTTTCGCAAGTGTGACCCAGCCACATTCATGCTCACACTCATACCTGGGGGCAACTTTAGAGTGTTCAAACAGCCTACCACACATGTTTTTGGAAAGTGGGAAGATACTAGACTACACAGAAAAAACCCAAACAAACCCAGGGTGAACATGCAAACCTCTCACAGGAGTACCAACCTGGGTTCAATCCAAGGGGCCCAGAACTGTGAGGCCAATGCACTAACCACTCATCCGGCGGGCTGGGCGCATGTCAAACGTAATTCAAGGAAGCGTAAGTCACATGGGCATTTCAAAAGAATAAGGCGATTAAATGCATTTCAATAAGATAAGCAATCAAAATGATTCCATATCTATGAAATGCATGTGTGGTCATGGCAACCCATATTTGTCGGCCAGATTTTCATCATGGGCAGAATGTGGCGAGACTCTGCAATGATAGCTCCATCCTCAATCAATGGGGGTGCCTGGTTTACCCACTTGTCAGCCGGTTCGGTCCTGGTGGAAGCTGCCCTCGCCAGACACCACCGGCTCCGCCCTTGACTGCTTGCGCTTCACAGTGTATACTTCCAGCCGTATCCTTTATAAAAAAGCGTAAAATCTGAAAACAACGCCCAAAAAGGCTGTTTGGAAGTGATGGTAGGTAATGCAACATTCGGAACAAAGATCGTTAGAATGGTATGATTAAGAAAACGAGTGTTTTGGCCTCTGTCCTCTGCGACGGCAGCTCATTGTGTTGTGAAACAACACAATGCTAGTATGTCATGATATGATATGTCAAGGTTAGCAAGACATCAAGTGCGAAGTGAAAGCGAGGAAATTATTTAGCATTGCTATCTAATTATAGAAATGTATCATTTAGACGTTTTTCTCCATGTAATTTTTCTAGGCACACACTCGGTGGTGTTAGGTTATAAAACTTCAAAATGCAAGCAGGGCGACAGCGGTCCCGTGGTGTAATGGTTAGCACTCTGGACTTTGAATCCAGCGATCCGAGTTCAAATCTCGGCGGGACCTCCTCCTTTTATGTCGTATATTTACGTTTTAAATGTATTTTATCTATTTGAGAATACATTTAAGTGTCTATCATTTATTACTTGAATGCTGTTTTTTTTTATCTGCAGTGCTAAAAAATGTTAGTGAGGGTCCAATTGTGTGTAGTTATATGTGTCAGGTGACAAGTATTATCAAATGAATTAATTTCAGCACTTGTCTACTAACAGATTTCATATACTGTGAAAAAATCTATAAAAAGAATTAATGAGACATACACATTTGAGGTTTTTTGCAGCATTTTATTTCACACAATTCTATAAAATATATTACTTCCTTGAAAAAACAACCAAACAAAAATTGCATTTGTGCTTATGTCATTCAGTTTGTAAAAAAAAAGCAACACAAGTGGAAAAAAAAGAGTATATGTCATACTTGAAACATATATTTACATTTAATATCTTTGGTTTGAATGAGTTCATATTACCAAGGATATTGGTTGTTTTGTGAGAATAATTCATTCAAATAGTAATAACAGTTTATGTGCACTCACTCTGAATCATAGACAAAGTGAAGTAATGTCTCGGTTGAAAGTGACCTTACTCAAGTGTGACACATTTCCCCGATTGTAAAACATTCCAAGTTTAAGGATTTCAACTTGAATACAATGTAGTTGTTTTTCTGTAATATTCGGCCATTTGTCAAGAGAACCAGTATGAGCTGAATGAAGCTGTTAAATCTAACCGCATCAATAAATATCTGAGGTTATTTAACTATATATGAGACAGAACACACTGTGTGCACTACCAAGTTGCCATATCCCATCATGATATTTATTATTTTAGCAGTGCTTTAATTACTACAGCGCTGGGATGTACCTCAATCAGGGATATCGTTTGTATGGCTAATTCCTGGTTTATTTTGTATTGTGCAGTAGATGATTCCACTGATGTCATAACCCAAATACTTCAATGTTTTGGGCGTGTGTGTCATTATGGCCACCTTAAAAAATCTAATTAATACTCGGAACAAAGAAAAGAAAATCCAATCTGGCAGCAAACTAACTGCGAAATTGCAGCGGAGAAATCTACTAACGATCAAGGCCACACAATCAAAAGGATCTGCAGATCCTATTTGGTAGAACTTAGTTACATTACAATTTAAAATGACTGCCACAAAACAGTCATTTGAAATAAAATTGTTCATTGTTGTGCCATCCTCTGGTATAAGTACCTAAAATTCATGTGAACATCCCCCTAGTTCTTGCAGTGTTTTTCGATGTTTCATCTTCGTAGTTGTGGTCCGAGCATAACTTTATTAATGAAGTTTACAATGGCCACAGCAGGCTGCTCCGGATCCAGTTCGGCGAAAAGGTGACAAACATTTTCTGTGGCGTTGCCCGTGCGCCTGGCCACAAAACCAAACATCCTGTCGCGAAAATTTGAGAAACATTAAATCACAGATGGGGAGGCCTTTAGATGTACACAATATCTGTTAATAAATTGCCATGCAAAGTTGGTAGTAATGGCATGCAAAAACAGGCACACAAGCACTTACTTGCTGGACGTGCTATCACTGTTAGTCCATCTGAAGCACCGCACACAACAAGAAACAAGGGGGGGAAAAGTCCAGGAATTCATAAATATAGAGTAATACAATGATGAACAATACGAAATAGAAACTCATAAATGTTTGCATGACAAAAAGGTTTCAAGCATTGATATTTCTTTCCTCATTAGTGACAACCGTCTTATAAATTGGAAGGACATCCATACTACTTATTTTTCGTATAGTACCTCTTTTGACAGGTCTCACCTTTGGTCTTGGGGGTCAAGACTGCTGAAAGTCACACTGCTGATAGGGTAGTGCCTGCGGAAAAATAACCTGTACACAAAAACAAAACAAAAACAGCAACAGAAACATTATATTTCTCTTATGTATACAATTGAGTGGGTTATCATTGGCATACAAAATACTGTGTATATATTCAGTATTTACTAGAATAGCAACTCCACCTTCTTTTGCTGTCTGTTAGAGTGATGCCTTGAGTGGAAACTTTAAAATGAACAATTGTTGCTGCAGGACGTGGATTCAGAGCCAAAGTACATTTGGTTGCTTTTGAAACTGCTTCTGGCCCAGTTAAGGATTCGGTTTCCACTGAGTTCAGGTAGAGAACGTTGCACGCTTCAAAGAGAGAAGATTTCCTATTAAAGATGTTGTGCTGAATGGTAAGGGTTTGTTGACCTCTGCTGGTCCAAAGAAAAAACTGCAAAAACACTCCTGCACAACTTTCAGGGAGCATCCATTCATTTTGTATGTTCTATATATACAGCTTGTCCTCATTATATGTTTAAACCGTATATTGGTCATTGTAAAATTGAAAGATTTATTTAGAAGAAGTGTGTGCACACTATGAAATAGCTTAGAAATGTTTACCTGCTCCTTGTTTAAGGAGGTCGGCCGCTGTGCTTGTGTTTGTTACAGTCCGTATCTCCGGAAGATATCCAACCAGATCTGAAATATTGTATGCTTGTGTTATATAGTATCACCTCAAAAACATTATTTGTTTTCCACAGAATAATAATGCAGAGGTACATTCAAAGTTGAACCTAAAATCATGAAGTAATGTAACTAGTAAACCCAAAATGAGAAATGTGCTTGAGAATTAAAATGAAAGCTCATTACTCCATCTTTAATTAGAAGTAAAAACATGATAACCACATAAGTGGGTGTGCATCTTATTCAGCAGGGTCAAAGATAGTATATAGCTAAGCACTTTAAAATAAAGCAAATTAATAGTCTAATGGTAAAATATATATTAACAATATGTAGCTGAAAGCCTTTGAGCTCATGAGAACACAGAAACTTTAAAAATATATTCTTCATGCCAAATATCTAAAAAATGCTCAGTAGCTTTACTTCCTTTTTTAAAACCACTTTGTTCTTTTGATTGATTCATCTTAAAATGACTTAAACGTTACCTGTATGGTTAATAAAATATTGTACTTAAGGATAGAACTCTTACCAAAGTGACTTACGAAATAAGACTGGATTTAAAGGGTGTATCGATGCTAAAAATAACTTGTTTGTCAAACATGAGCATCTGATAGTCTTCAACTCTAAAGGTTGCCCTCAAAATATAATAAATAAGATTATTAATGACCTCTTTCCGGGACGCGAAGGGCACAAGGCAAAGAGATGGGTGTGATTGAATGTTGGTAGACCAGTGCAGATAAACTCCCTAAAAAAAAAAAACAAGTACAAAACATAGGAACACATTTAATACGTAGGCTAAAAATATAACACGGAAAAAAACAGTATGGAGAAACTGAACTTACCAAAATATGACTCATTCTGACAGCTCTTGATCCTGACTCCCCGCGGCCCTGTCTCTATGAGGAAATGTCTCACTAGCTGTTCCAGGACATCCACTGTGAGAAGATGAAGGGTGCGCAACAGGGGGTTAGGATGAAACCCTGTTTTTACCATAGACTACAGACACAGAACATTTTTCAAAACACTGACGGCGATACCTTTATTATCAGAAATGTTGGCATTCGGGGGAGGTGTGGCCACCTTGAGCGCCAAGCCGTAAGCACCTTGGAATGAATTACTGTCTCTAATGAGGAAAGTTCCTGGCTCCTGCTCCTTCAACACTGCTATGGCTGTGAAGGACACATAAAAAGTGAAATATAGTCCACGTATTGGAATTAGGTTTAAATTCACCTTGGTCTCTGGAGATGCCTGGTTTGTACCAGTATTTTGAGCTATCTTGGACAAACTTAGCGTTGACCCTAATGTCCTCCCTACTGCGACTGAACTTTCTCTGATCTGTCGTAGTTGGCGACAACATCACATTATGCGTGGGTGAGGGGACCGGAGAGCCTCGTAGATGAGAAGTATGCCCATTAAGGGATCCCGGCGTTGATGAAAGTCGCTTCTTCTCGGGGAGCGGTGGCTGAATGGCGGGGATTGTAATTGCCGTATAGCCGGTGTATGGGACATGGGGGACGCTTAACAGAGGGTAGTAATACGTTGCTTGGGGGAAAGTTGGGGTGTGGTTACCATCGGGCACAGGTGATGGTGGTTTGGTTTCAGTTGGGATATCTCTCTCAGCTGTTAATCGCCGACATGGTGGATCTGTGGGCAAGGGAGAAGAACTGTGTCTGGGGGACTCAGTTGGAGAATTTTGTGAGGGGCTATTGTGAGGGTTTGTGCTGGTAGCAAGTGTTATACTCGGGCCATCACCAGGCACTTTTGAGCCAGTGAGCTGGTCTTCCACCGGGGTGACAATAATAGTAGTGCTTTGAGACTGCGCAGCGCCAGCAACATTTTCTTTGACCTTTCCTTCTTCAAGTCGTTCTCCCTCCGATGCTGGACTGTGACAAAGTTCACTGGATGGTGGTGTTGGGATGGAACTTTGAGGCGCTTCGTCTGTCTCTGTAATTGTGAGTGTATTGCTTTCATTTGTGTTGGTTTCCAGTGATATGGAAGCATCTTGACTTAAACTGCAAGTATAAATAAAAGATTAAACTGCTGTATTGATTATAAAGAACAGATATATCCCACCAGATATCCTTCAATGTTTGCAACTATGAATACAACTCTATGTATGAATGGATTTGAAGGTAGAGATATATCGAAATATAAAGATATTATAAGATAATGGAAAGATTTTACTAGATTAGATAACTTTATTCACCCCTTATGCTGGGAATTTCATTGTCACAGTAGCAAGAGGGTGAGAATACAGACACAGGAAAATTCATTTTAGACAAAAAAATAGGTAATAAATAAATACTAATAAATACTACCTGTCTTCTGTGTGTGTGGGGCTACTACCACCAATGACTGTATAGTCATGATCAGAATCCAGAGTCTGGGTGCTTAATCGGTCATGTTTGGCCTCTGAAGCTTTGGATATATCAGCCTCTGTGTTAGGCGTGGCCTGTTTCACTTAATAAAGTAACAGAAGAAGAATTAGACAAAGGCCAGTTGTCGAGTTTTCAAATCCAAGTTAAACCGATCACTTCTTTACCTTGTCGGTGCTCCTGCTGCTGATCTTGGGCTTGTGGAGGGGTCTCTGGAAGTCCCTCTCTGCCAGGGGAATGGCTACTGCCATGTTGAGGAGAGGCTGATCCAGAGAGGTAACCAAAGGCATTCTCTCGGTTTCCGTGGATTTCAACAGGAGATGATTGATAAGAAGAGCAGGGACAAGAATGGTGGAGTGATGGAGGGGTGTGGTATTCACTGCTGCTTTCAGCCCGCACATCCATCCTAGGCTGAGGCCTGGGACAACTTTGGCGAGGTCCAAGGACACATCTTTGCTGCTCCGCACCCGTTTTCAAAGCAGCAGAATGGCAGATGAGAAATGATGGGACAGTGGACTTACACTGCCAGAAGTCAGCCTCTCTTGGCACTTCCCATGGCTTTTGACTTTCCCACAACGCCTCTCCAGTTTGTTGTAACACCGGTTGGCCTGGATGTGTGGAATGTAACGTTCTGACCGAGGCTACCTGATGTTCTCGCCTGCTGGAGCACTCTCGGCAAGGGCATCCCGGAGACTGGTCAGATGGGCCGAAGAACATCTCTCTGTACGGGTTGGAGAGGAGTGATTGATGGGAAAGGTGTGAGGTTGAGGTTTGGCCAGCAAAATCCAGGTAATGTCTGTTAGAAGACGGGAGGGTATGACCGTGCAAATGTGGATGTTCAGGAGTGGAGTAAGGGAAGCATGGCCTATGGAGACAAGGTACGGATGGGGCTGGCTGTTCCCATGATAACTCTGCTAAGGGATGGACGCTATTACGATGACAGTGTTCCATATGCATCAAATGGGGAGGCGGGGACACGGATTTGGACGATATGGCTGGCAGAGTTTGACTTCTGGGGTGCTTTTTGAGACTGCCGCAACATCCACTACAGTGACAATTCGAGATGCAGGGCTCTTGCTCCCATTGCCGCACTGCGACTCCATACTTTATACCCGCTTGACCACAACATGAGTGTTCACGTCGTAATCCTCCCATTGCATCTCCGAAAACCTCGGACTCTCTGTCCTTTTCTTTTGCTTGTATGTGCTCTTTTATTTCACTTGCTCTTCTTTCCATCAGACGTTCAGTAGTCTCACTCTGAAGATGAGCAGGGCAGTGTGAGTAGTTTTCAGTCTGATTAGAGATACAACTGGAATTGCCTGTTGGAGTCTGTGACTGGTGGGCCATGGGTGGTCTCACGGTAGGGCTGCTGGTGAGGCACCCATTGGGTGAAGAAGTTAAGCCGGGTCCTCGTCGTTTTCTCACCTGCGCGTAAAGACTGCCATCAAGAGGGCCCTTTGTATGGGAAATATCTGTTGGAAACAGAAGGTTAACATTTATGAGTCGCTGTGCTACACTTTGCTTTGGTAATAGGATGTCAATGAATCGCCAGGGTTACAAGTTATAACTATCTTACACTCTGAGCTATCTTGATGGTCCAGGTTTAAGTTCTCATAAGAATCCCATCTAACCACTGGATCTGAAATGTCATAGTTTGCTTTGACGGAAGTATCTGTCTTCTGTTTTTCTTGAAAAGTAGATGTAAAAGTATAGTCAGTAAGACAAAGTGCATAAAACATACTCAAGAAACTGAAACTATATTCACCATTTATTTTTTCCGGCCTGCTAGAAAAGTTCAACTCCACTGCAGCATCAGAAGGGAACCTGTCATCTATAAAAAGATGCACCCTCTATTAACATGGTTGTAAATTTAGACCGTTGAAAACAACACACAGGCTCAAAACATAAAAGGTATTATATTGATCTCTTATAAAGCAATAGGCACAGTTTAATGAAAAAAAGTTGTATACTGTATGTGTTTTTTTTACCTGTGCAGGCTACATCAAGGTCTTTCTTGCCAAACCACAACTGGGTACCATGAATGGTGCATGTGTGAAACTGGATCCTGAATACTACCTCCCTCTCTGCTGCTTGGCTCCGTCGATGATAGCACTTAACCTGATATGAAAGAAAGAATCTCATTTTACGGAATTATTCAATGCTATCTTTTTTTCTCTCTAATGAAGCATATTGCTTGTGGACCACCTGACTATCACACCTAAAGGAAATTAAAATATTAGACTGAAAATATGTATATACAGAGTAGAAGGTTGCAATGGATGTCCTGTCCATTACATAAAAGAAATGTGCTTCTCACCATAATGTCTCCCTTTAACAATAACGCTTCTTCCATCATCACGCACAGCTTCCTGGACCTGGAGTTGTGTGCGTCACTGGAAACACAGGCAAGTACCACCAATAAGTACTTGATTTCAAAGATACACTAACCCAGTCAAAACATGTCCATTAAGTAAACCAAAGGTAAACAATGTGAACTTTAACATAAGCAAGTAGGGCAGCCGCCATCTAAACAGACCGTGGCCAGTAAAAGAAACGTCTGTGCGATAAAGAACTTGAAGTGAATGAAGAACATAGTGGAGCAATGAGATGACTTACTAGACACAGGAGGTGTAGATCAACTGTAGTGATTGGTAGATTTTCAGAAATGGAAAGTAACCTAGAGAAAGAACAACATTTACTTATACTACTTTCCTTTGTTGGTGTTTCAAAAATCCACTTTGAAGAAAAACAAGCTATTATTGTACCATTTTGTTGACATGTAACCAACCTCCTGTTTGAAAACTGGGCATTGATGGGATAATAATCTGATGCAGGAACAAAGGACTGCTATTCATTTTAATAGAACCTGATAGCAGACCACCAAAGTAGTGAATATACCTAAAAAAGACAGATAAGGAGAAAGTGATGACAAAAAGGGTAAATAATGATGGGGTATTGAATTGACTTGCAGGCGTTCTAACATAAGAACTCCCACAAATAAGTAATTCACATCTTCCAACGAATTAATTAAAATAATTGCATCTTAACTATATGTGTGTCTACATCTTTGGAATTGAACTGTGTGAGAAAATGTCAATAATACATTAACATTAGTCGACTTCATTTGTGCATGCTCGTGTGTGTGTGTGTGTGTGTGTGTGTGTGTGTGTGTGTGTGTGTGTGTGTGTGTGTGTGTGTGTGTGTGTGTGAGTGACCTGTTTTGAGATGGCTGAAGAGAAGAAGAAACTTTATCCTCGCAAAACCGTCTCATGGCCAGGGTGGTGAGTGCCTGGTCTGCACTATAGAGGCACAAACATTTTTAATCAATTCAATTAAAAAAAGAGCTTGTTTCAGTCATAATAAACCAAAGTATTTACCCTGCTGATATTTTGCTGTAGTGCATATAGGCTGCCACAATGACCCCCGTCTTCCCTTTGTTTCCCTGTCATAGCAAATGATAACACAAGTATAAGTTTGTCATAATTTATTCACTGTGTGCAGTGTTCAAGTTGCACATACCTTACAATGGAGAACGGCTACATTGTTAGGATCAGCATTTAGCCATGTCTCCATGGCCTTACATATAGTGCAGATTTTATCTAAAGGTGGAGCGTGGAGATCAGGCCAGCCAAAGTCCTGAACCTGCAACACCGCAGGGGCTGAATGTTAAAAAAAAGGATGTGGCTTTTGAATGACGGATGCTTTCAAATAGTACCTTTGGGATGAGTCTTGTGATGTCATGTCGCTTCTCTGATAAGTTTAAAAGCTACGGGAAATAAACACAATGGCATTGAGATGGTTTTGTAATTCATCACAAATGCAGGTATGGCTGTGTGCATGTATGGTCATTTGTCTCGTGTTTTGCGATTGGGTATCAACTAATTAAGTACCCTTCTTACTCTCTATAGTTTTCTGGAATAGCCTCCTGCACACCTGCAACTCTCATGATGATATGTGGTATATAGAAAACAGATGAATGAATGAATTTAATATATAACATTTGTGCAATGCATGTGTTTTTGTGACCAACCAGGAACTTGTCTTGGTGCTTGGATTTAAGCATAGTCGCCATCTCCTGTAGCTCCTCATGGTATCGCAATTCCTCAAGTTCTGACATGAAGAAGACCGAAATGATCCTCTCCGTGATATAGGTGAGGTCAATGTCATAGTGACGCCCCATCACCTTCTCCATTACTTGCTCCTCACTTTTACGTCTACACATTGAAATAATGTCTTTATTTTTGGGAAAAAAAGATGCTTTTGCATGTCTTATTGGTGCATAGGTTACCTCAGCATTGAGGTTCTTTTCTTGAGTGATGAAGATTTATTGGAATTGTACTGTAAACCATACATAGATTTGACTTGGTGATCATACAGAAAGGAAAATGCATCTAGAAACATACCTGTTCTTGTGTTGAGGCACAGGTGGTAGACACCTGGAAGAGATAAACACAATGTTATCAATGCTGGAAACAAATTAGCATATACAAAAATAAACACTTTTTGGTGCTCCATACACACACACACAGCACCAACTCATTATTTGAGATAATGAAGGAACACATGCCAAGTCACGAATCTCGTTAATGCTTGTGGCACAGATAAGGGGACAGTCAGATGGACGGATGAGGGGACTGGATAGAAACAGTCATCCTAAATCTCCTTCTGTCATGTCCTGCAAATGCTTTGAAGGGAGGCTGCCAGCATACTCTGGTCAATTCACATACTGTGCATTATATACATCATATACATCCATGTATAGACAATGTACACATATGGACACATAGACACTAAGACACTAAGATAAAGCCCTGAAGTCAGACAAAGACCTTTACAAAACATTAAAACAAAGTGTGAATATCTTGATGTATAATGGCCATAAATGGATTTAAACAAGACAGCTGCAAGGTTTCAAAATTTGTGTTGAAGGTGTACACTGAAAGTGTTTTCTGTTTTTATCATTTTAAGTACTTTAATCGATAATTCTCACAACCCTAAATGCCGAAATGGCTGACAACAAATACTTTTGAACACTATATAATCTCTAATCGAGTCACATTTAATTACAGTGACCGTGCACTAATAGCACAATGGACAAGACATGTAATTATTCTCTTGATCTGTTATTGCATTTAAAAAATCATTAAAATATTGAACTCTCTCTACCAGCAATCAACAAACCACACAATCTAGCACTTTCAGCAATGAGCCACAGGCTGACAAAGAAACATTCAGTCTATTGACTCCCACTGTAAACCTTTTCAGGCAACACCTTGTCAACTTTTCACCTTTGAACTCTTGAACAGGAATGATTGGCATTCAAGCAGCACTTTCATATGGATGGGTGGCCAGCCAGAGGATGACAGGTGTCAAGCGACAAGTTAACAAGTCAAATGCCTCTACAAATTAATGCTGCCTCCTACAAACCAAATATATATGGAAGCTTTTGTCCAACAATAGACATATCCTTGGCATCAGTTTTGAGATACACAACACTACAGTGCAGATTTCATGTTCCTTAATATATTGTGAGTGTGAATTATTGTCCATTTCTTCGTGCCCTGCGATTGGCTTAAATCACATTTTCTAATACTGCATATTGCCACCTTGTCCTTATATATGTTCTCTGATATTTTTGGGAGAATTCACCACAATTCCTGAATATTTCCTGGTATAAAACCCACAGTGCGAAATGAGAGGACCTGTAAATGTTGCTGCTAGGGCAGAACCTCTTTCCTCAACATGTTTAATGACCGTTGTTAAAAGGATGAAGGGTTTTTGGCTTCAGGAAAAAAAACAGTAGGAGACAGGCACGACACGTGTTTGACCATGCACCAAAAAATACAAACACCCAGAGTGTCTTAACATACAGTATGTAGTACAAGAGAGCTACAAAAGTCAACAGGAAACAATTTGAAACAGGATGTATGTATACAGGTCAACAGTAGTAGAGCCATACACAGACTTGTGTTTGGTAGCAATGTCAGCTGCAGGCTTTTGGTCAAAGTGTGTGCTGGAGCCACTGGGGGGCTGGGCCATCTGGTTTAGCTTGTCTTGTTCATCAGTGGGCTTTATTGTGGCGCCAATGACAGGGTGCCGTCACGGCCTCAGGGACCAACTAGGTACCCACCGACTGTTTGCCTCTGTTTGCTTCTATTATCAACATATACATGTTGGTTTTCCTACATTTGATATACAAATTAAACAAATGCAGAATGAAAGAACCGGTTGCATGATTGGTAGTTTTTTTTTTGAGTACTCAGACATCATCATACTCAAAATACTTCATAAAAACATGCAGATATCTATAGAAGACAACATTTTTATTAGAGTGAATGTGAGTGTGAATGTTTTAGACGAGACAAGTGCGAATTTAAATGGATGGTTGGTTACTCCATTTGTTCATGGACACTTTTTGTGCAGAGGCTGGAGACGGTCAACTTCTAAAGAACTTGCATCGAAACAGGGATAATAAAAAATGAGACAAAAGTTGGATAAAACTGAGTAACTCCAAGTTTAAACAGAAACCAGTACACAGATACGATATCGTCAAAAGCCACCGATGCAAAAGTCTGCATGAGAATGGCATCGGCGTGCCATCCGGGATGGGGGAAAGCTGGCATCAGATGCAGGGAAAAGTGACTAAGCATTCTCATTTTAAAAGTGCAGCAGCAGAAATAAGTGTTAACAATTTATTCCATATTACAGCATGTCTCAATAAATCTACCTAACACAAACCACTGCATAAGAAAGACACCTTGAGGTCATTTTGTAGAGCCAGAAGTACTAAACTCTTCCAAATATTTTTTTGATTGCTTTTTTTTTTGTCTTTGCATTACATATAGTCCCCACTTTCCTCGCTCTCTTCCTCTCTACTTTCACATAAACCCTCACCTCGGGACAGAATGCCACAAGACTCTGGGCTTTCCCTTATAAGCAACAACAACACAACTAGGGACAGAAAGTACAGCATGAAAAGTATCACATGGTGTCAAATGTTCAAAAAAAAAATCAACGATGCAAGAAGAAGAAGAAGAAGAAAAGTCATCGGGGGCACATGAGGGAAAGCAAAGAGACAACGATGTAGACAGTAAGCTTGTGATGTGGAGGGGATAGACATGTTAACAGCTGAAAATGCCTTCTGACTTGACCACAACGCTATTTTGATCGACATCCTAAATATAGGCCATATGACCCTAGAGAACAAAAAAGGTTAATTTGAGATATTTTTTGATGATTCAAAACACGTACAAATAAAAATATTGTCAAGATTGTTAAACTTTTCAGAATGTAAAAAACTAAATCTGTAACAACTTTAACATTGTACATATTGAAGTATTTAATGATTTATTATCATGATTTGGATTTAATTAATGATGAAGTTAAATTTACAGTACAAATTAAACATTTGGTATTGATATTCATCTATTGGTTACGACATATTAGCAATACATCAATGCAAACTACAGCTATGATTTTGTCAACACGGTTTAGTTAACACCTCTCTAACGACACTACTTTATTGGCTATCATTATATTGTGCAAATGTTCATACTGTTGTTCCTTTTTTTATATACTTATCTTCATTAAAAGCAGAAAAAGTGATCAAATAAACCCCAACCTGTTTAATCCATCTAGAATTATTATTCTTGACATAACGGTGTAGCAAAACCTCCATATCAAACAAACCTATCAGCTCAGTTATTGCTTCATAAGTAATACAAGGAAATTAAACAGGAGGCGTTTGGAGCCAGTGTCATTGCAGACATGATATGTGTTAAATTAAACTGAGCCAAGCATTATAATAATTTGCCTGTCACAACTATAAATAGTTGCTGTGAAAGGCGATATGTCAACATCTTAATCTGAGAACACAGATGTTCATCAGTAAAATCCATTGCTGACCTAGTTGGTACCTCAGCTCTATACATTTTCATTGATCTACTTTTATTACCTGCAGAGAAATACTAAGCACAATTCAACTATAAAAAGCAAAACACCTGCCAAGACTACGCCCTACAGACAAAGAATACAATACTCTTGTTCACAACATCTGGATAGCTGTACGTCACCATTGGCACTAAGTCCATCCATTCATTTGCCTTTCAGTTGCTGCGCAGGAGCAGATTTTGCAAATATAAGTCAGACGCTACACTCTAGCATCCATCATATTCCTGTTAGAGCGATGATGATTAAAACCAGGGGGTTGGGTTTTGTCTTTCCTAGATGCCTTTGGGTCATCCGGATATTAGGCATGCGAGTACTGTCGGTAATGCTGAAAGGGTTTTACTCTGCAGTGTGTCACTTAAATCATATTCACCCATTTTCTGTGCCACAGCTGCAATATATCACAATATATTGCAACATATTAAAAAAAGGCTGGTACACATTGGTTTGGTGGTCAGTCAAATGCATATAGATAATTATTTACACTGACCTTAAGAGGGTATGGCAACCACACAAGTGAAAGTACCACACAGTCATAAAGTCACTCAACTTTCTCATATTAATAATTTAAAGCTGCATTTTTTTCAGGTCACAGCAAGCATCTATTTTTCAAATATATCTGCAGAAAACAAATTCCTCTAGTGGGACAAAGTAAAAGCATTCAAGCAATTGAATACCATGTAATTATGGAATTACAGTACATCAACAGAACATATAGAGTGAAAAGGCTTCAAAGTTTGCCTTTCCATACAACACATGCTACACAGTAAGTTTAACATGAGGAGAAAAAAAAGTTGCTAAATAAGCTGTTCAATGACTAGTGTGGAATGTGTGTGTATGTGTATTTTAATTTATTTATTTTTACCTCTCAACAGGCAGCTTCAGTGTTTGCCTCCCTCTCTGAGCGGATCAGTCGGTACACTGGCATACGCAGCCTCCTACCCTCTGTATCCCTGTCATCCACAAACTCATTGCACACTCTCCCTCGCTCGCTCGGCCGCTCGCTCCGTCTCACATGACAACACGCACAAGCACACTCATCCACAGTGCTAGAAGCACTCACCACATAGCTTTCATTTTCCCCGCCCGCCCTGCTTGTGGCACACTCATGGTAAAACATGTTTACATTGTGCAAGGAGTTATTACTGCCTGTGCACTAACAAATATCAATACACATTATGCTCACAGTGAGTTTATCCAATGACCTTTTGAGGGGAAAGAGCAAGATAATGTCTTCAAGGCTGAGTGGAATAACTCTCAAGGACAGCTTAAATCATAAAAACATGGATGGCCAATTAATGACACAAATGACACGCTAAACCTCTTGACCCTCACACACACACAAACACACACGATTATTCACTGGGCAACCAGCTGCCACTCACCTATTTGTGTCCCTAACACCAATCACTCTGTAGCCAGCATCTATGGAACTCTTGTTATTTTCTCTCTCTCTCTATGCATAAACACACTATTTTTCCATCACCATTGATCATGATTGGATGTGATGATGACCAGTGACCCCTCTGACCTTGTGAACTTCCAGCAGCAGCTACCCACTGCATTTGTATTGGTCTATCTCTGTGGTAACCGAGTATGAGAAAAACAATAATCCTCTTTTAGGGTTTGGCTGCTAAGGCACAACAGCTGGTCATGTTCAGTGGCACACTATTAGGTCATTTTGTGTGTGATTGGTAATCGTGCAGGGATTTGAGGTGACCACAGATAAGCAAGGGTACTATGTGGGTAATGTAGTAGAGATTGGGACCACCATTTGTTAAAATTCTAGCAGTCCTGGCATTTATAGGACTCAAGTTACTTCACATTTAACTCACCTAGTCATACTTTTATGGACCTTGTTGCCTAAAATGGCCCAATTAAATGGAGACGGGGTCTACTGGTCTTGCTCAATGCTGAATCGTAATGCATCATCATTGAAGACCCCAACAACCAAACTTTGTCCATTCAGTGTATGTTCAATAATATAATGTCAGTTCATGGGTTGATCACAATTTGGAGAGTTACCTGTATAGTAGAAAGCTGAGAACGGACAAGATCACAATGCTAAAAAGACACAAGGTGTGAAGTTGAAGAAAAAGTTGTGGTTTATAGTATGAAATGTGGAAATGCTTTCATTGTAAATATTAGAAGAAGAGGAAATAAAACGAGCTTCTGTGAAGTGGCGTGGACATAACCACTGTAGGTTACCACAATGAATTACTCATAGTGGCCTGGCTGTTTCCTGTTTAAGAGCGGGGGTGGCCTTTCCTACGCAAACATCTAGGTCAGTGCACTTGCCTTGTCCACATCTACCAATCACTCAAGATTGTCCTTTGCTATTTACTGTGAGGTCAAATGAAAGCGAAAGACAATTCATGGCTTACCTTGTCTTCACACCCCTCGTGAACTGCTACCTTGCACTCTGCAAACAATAATTAGAGCTGAAAGAAGCATTCAAGGACCAGGTGAACTTATCTAGCCACCAAGTACATCTTGAGAATTCAGCTCACCCTTGCAGAAAGAAGCATTGCTTTCTAAGGTCTGCTCACATACGTCACACACGTTTTCCCTCTTGAAGCTCTTCTCTGTGAAGACATGGCCCGCTGCTTTGTATCGCTGCAAACAAACCACAAGCTCCATAATTATTACATTCACCTCGTCACCAGACATCAGCAAACTCTATTTCACAGGCACAGTTTAAATTCTACCCACTTGAATTGTGGGTTTGTTCATTGCAATGCATTATAAAAGAGCACTTTCTCTAATGTGTTGCGAATGGACTATAAATCCTTTATGAATAGATATGCATAATTCATGAAATACCAATTTATACCTTGAGCCTTTTTTTTGGGGTTACATAATGTGACCTTGCACATGATTTATTTCCCTTCTCGGTAATGTGCATGTGTTTTTAATCTACTTGGACGAAGGTGCTGCGTTTATAAGGCGGAAGTAATTAAAGTATCTCATAATGTTGTAGATTGTAAACATATTTGTACTAGTTTTTCGTAATGACCAGTAATAGTCAATTCTTTATAGCAGCACGTGACTTCTAAAATGTGTTCTTGGCTGCTTATTAAAAAGTGTTCAGGTTTGCATGCTAGATGTGAACAGCTGGTTATTGTTATTCACTATTAACAGCAGACATTTTCTTGCATAAATTCAAAATAACAACAACCACAAAAATATCTCGTCACATTTGTATTGGAATAGATGATTGTCCTACCTAACTATTTTTGTTTTTTGCAAAATTCAACTGGTGTTCTTTATATTTGCATGATTTTTTTTAACATATAGAGTACATGGAAATGCAATAAACATTCATACAAGTTTCCCTTAAAAAACAAAATGGAAACAGGAAACCTTACCAACCAACCAACCAACCAACCAAAATTGTGGCTACAATACCTACATATTTATGTAGTCTGTTTTATTGACTTTATTGTAAATATAAATAACTGAAGGCTACTTGCAGTGTTTGTCCGAACTCATCTTTAAGAAGAGAATTGGTTGAGAATTCCCAGTAAGACAAAGGCACCATCTACTGGTCAAATTGTCACAAAAACAATGCAATACATAAATAATAATGATTTTTTTTAAAGGCAAATATGTAATGTTTGTCCGATCTCTAATGCAAACATGTTTAATCTAAAACAAAAAGTGAAATATTAGGATCTCTTCCCACGTAGTGGCCCTTTGAATGGAACCATAACTTTGACATGGCCCGGGACAAAAAGGAGTTTGAAACCCCTGCTGTAAATAGTAAATACATAATTTCTTTAGAACCCTGCACTAAAATAAAGTAACTTATTAGCATTATAGTAAAGTAATTAAGAGAGTAAATTATACTGGTTCTCCATCTTATGATTAAAAAGGTTCAAAAGTAAAGATCTGTTTCCCATTTTGGTGAATTCATGCTTTTTGTGTAGCAGTGAAAAGAAACTAAGGATCGTTGAATCTCCAGAGTACCCCATGACTATCAGCAGCAGTACTATTAAATTGACGTGGCAAAAGCCCACACCCATTTGGATGTTTACAGCCAAAGTCTGCGTCATTCTCCAAGCATGTGAGACCACTGAAGACAAACTTCCGCATTACTTATCTAATGCTTGACCGATACATCCCATGCTAAGTTATTTATTGTGTATATGTATATGCTTTAGACGCTTTTTTCCATTTATCTACTGTTATTATCAGCTAAAATATTTAATGGTTCCAAAATATTAGATGTTCTCGTAGGCTATCCAAGATGTGAGATTGTGGATATCTTTCTCTTTTTTTTTTTTTTTTTTTAAAGCAAAGGAGTGCAGTCACGGGGAAACCCTCAAAAGTCTATTTATCTAAGAATAATTGTCTCTCACACTACAGCTTGAGGCCTAAAAATACACCACTACATCCCACATTGTAAATGAATACCAAAGTACAGTGACACACCCACCTGAGGCTAAATGTATTGGCCTATATGGGTTTCTTTATGGGACACTCTACAAGTGGTGACATACCACCGTCTCAGATACACAGAGGAACACACACTCACAGGATAGAAGAGACGGGAGCAGGTGGCAAGTCAGGAGTATGATCCGGTTCAGGGAGGGTATTTATAACAGCAAGAGTAAGGGTAGTCACCTCTAAATCGCCATGAAAATAGGTGTAGAAATCTGTTTGTGTGGGTGTGTGAATGAGTGAGAAAGAAAGAAAGATAGAAGGAGAGAGAGAGAGAAGCAACGTGGGAAGAAATATGGACTGTCAATTGTATGGAATTACAGACTGCTGAGTCCACCCATTCTACAGAGACCATGTTATCATAATTTGGCAGCCTCAAACACACAGACACGTGCACCTACATTCTCTCTCGCATACACACAAATGTAGTTGTAAGGAATTTGACGCTAAAAATGATTGTGGCCATTTTTTTTCCTTAGGCTGAAGTCCAGGAATCCATCATAGACCATGCACATGCATCCTAATATGTGCATAAAAGGTAATATGGTGCTATAATATGAACATTTCACCACAAAAAGAACTTGTGATGTTTTATCGATGAGTACAATGGTGTATTGTGGGAAAACGATGGCCCCGCCTACAAAACTGACTGACACAATTCCATTGCATAGTTCCTAATCCTTCCATATAAGTTTATGGGTGTATTTGGCTGTCATTCCATAGTAAAGCCACTAGACAGACAGACGACAGGTCGAACCCTGGATAGTAACCTACACCACTACTTCTTTTTTACCCATGACCCCGCGGGACATGATTAACAGCCACTGGAGTGCCCTTTCCCCCCCCCTACCGCTGACCATTTTCACTATATGTCCACTACTAGTGTTCATTGTAGTGTCACAATAGACCAATTCCATTTACCATGGGTCATTCACTCAAACCAACTTAATATATCACAGTTCATTTCAAAAGTGTCTATCAGTTTCAAACCATCTGTAAGACAAGTAACGTATGGCAATGTATGGCTCCGGAGCCATATATGGCCCTTTTGGGGAATGCATTTGGCTCACCAGTGACTGACTGCACACAGCATCTTAAGTGCAGAAAAAGCTAGCACACTGGCAACAGAACACAGTATATGTGCATGTGTACTTTTAATTCAGTGATGAGACAACTGAGGTAAAACACCCACTACTCAAATACTAATCTTTCACCAACAATGTCTTTAGTACTTGAACAGCATGAGTCCTTGAATCTGAGCCTAAGCAGGTGTTTTTGTGTGTTTCTTTTAAGGAATAAAATTGCTTTTTTTCTGACTCACCTCAGCGAGAAGCAGAATCTCAGGGAGTACCTCGGGATCCATCTTTAAAACCATACTTTTGGGCTCATCTTGGTGCTCCATGGTGCTTCCGATGCCGAGGCTGTGAATGCAGCCCATGCTTGCAGCCTTTTGTGGCCTCGGTCAATAATTCTGTTGAATGCTGAAGCTCTGCTACCTGAAGAGAATCTCTGGAAGCTTCATCTCCAAGTTCACTTGGCCAAGATAATAATAATAATCCAATCTTCCACTGACTCCTACTCCTCAATAAGTTGACTTCTTGCTTCACCTCTTACTACTGGTGTCAACTGCTACTCTTTCCCCCCCTCTCCTCTCACACTCATCCCATTCCTCTCGCAGTTCAACTTTTCTCACTCTCGAAGCATGTGGGCGCCCACTCAGCACCTCCCTTCTCCCATTCCACTTGGCAGCACCTTCCTCTGTTTCTGAAAAGCCTCAAACAAGAAGTGTTCTGCCACACTCACGCAGAGACCCTCCTGCTCCATCCAGCACCTCCTGCTGTCTGCATTGGGGGAAAGGGGACAGCTGTTTATATGGCCCCTTCCTCTTCTCCCAATGGCTTTATTTCAAGACTTCTCGCAGTCAGAACTGCTTTTAAAGCCAACCGCCGCATCAAGACAAAGGCAAAACAATACGGGATAAGACTTTTTAAGGCCTCCTCATTACATAAAGAGTGCTTGACTTTATTTCACTAAAGACCTGTTGAGCTGTATGAAAGATTAAAACCTTGGGAGAGAGATAGAGAAAGAATAATGTCCATGTTTTCAGGGTGATGTTTATTGTGGTCTTTGAAGTCACAGGAAACTGCATTGCAAAGTACAAATATTTTAATTTCATTATTTAATTTATTTGATTTAATTCAAAATTTGGAATCATGCAGAAGTTGTACATTTTTTGGCCTCAAGATTCAAATAAAACTTTACGGTAATACATTCAGGGAATTCACTCAATCAAAAAAAAATATACATATATATTATGCATATAAACTGAAAAATTGAAAAAAATACATATATTCATTGTCTGGTCACAGTATAAATGCCACTTTTCACAATAAGACACCATTTGATTCCAGGGGGGAGAAAAGCAACAACCAAATTCATCACTACTTATTTATATAATCATTGTCATGGTCTTTGTGTCAATTAGGATTTAGTAAATCTATTGGAATTTTAGAGTACCCTAATACTGCAGCATCTTTGACAGGAAGGCGCAGAAATAGATTCAACTATTCTTGAGTTCTCTCCACTCAGACGAAAACAATGATTTTCTGTGTGCTTAAATCTCAAAACAACTCCCTCTCTATCTAACATGCACTGAACTGTAATTCCATGGACAAAACTACTCTTTTAGCAGGCAGTTGGGAGAGGAAAATTATAAACAAGAACGTCTTTCTTCCAACAAGTTTTGACTGCTTGAGGCGGGCTTTGCCGTTAAAGGCAGGACTAAATTGTGGATGCAAAATAAATTAGAAGGGTCGCATTGAATATTGTATTATATTGCATCTCGGAACACACAAAGAGTCAGTGAATGACAACAGCAACAGTTGGGTTGTGACGTATGACGAGAAAAGACTCTCGGGTCTATGCGTGTAGGTGTGTGTGAAGCAACTGTTGACTCACATGGTGACACAGGTGGAGGGAGGCCAGTGCCGAAAGGTCTCCTGAAGGTTCTCCAAGTTTTCCAGATGACCATTCCAAATTAGACTTTTGTTGTTCCTTGTGTTGCCAAAATATGAATGAAGGATGGAGCCAAAAAGTCAAGTAGAAAAACAGCAACTGTTAATCACATTAGAAATACAAATAGGTAAGGTGACGCGGTCACACAACAACAACAAAAACAATTACCATATTTTCACACACTTAAAAGTCTGTAATTTTCTCTAAAATAGATGGGCGCCTTATGTGTGCTTTATATATGGAAAAAAATTCAAATGTATTCGTTGAGGGTGCGCCTTATAGTCGTGAAAATACAGTACTCACCAGCCCAGTGAACACAAAAATATAAATTCAATTTAAAAAACTACCAAGTGCAAAACATCTAGCAGTATGCTAAAACTGAAATATTGCATGTACTGTATACATCCGTACCCTATCACAGTGATTTTCAACCACTGTGCCGTGGCACACTAGTGTGCCGTGAGAGATCGTCAGGTGTGCCGTGAGAAATTATCCAATATCCTTTTTTTTTAAATTAACATTTATTAATAGTTTTCTGCTGTAAAGGCTGGTATATACTAGAGTCTAGTATATACAGTAAATAAATACATGTACTGTAACTGGTAACTATCATGTATATAAAGACAAGAACAACTCTACAGTGGCTTGTCTTTTATATTTTAAGGAAACAAGTCAATAACATCCTGGGACGCATAAAATGATGCTGTGGGCCACCACCCAGGCCGCCACTTTGACACCAAAAAAAGTTGTATATTGTACTATTTAAAAAAAAAATCCAATTCTAAAACAAAGTCGGCACTCATGGTTTACTTTTCTCGGACCGCACCAAATGATGCGGCGGGCCAGATTTGGCCCCCGGGCCGCCACTTTGACACAAAAAAAAGTTGTATATTGTACTATTTTTTTTTTAGAATCCAATCCTAAAGCAGAGAGTCAGCACTCATGATTTACTTTCTCAGGCCCCACAAAATGCTGCGGCGGGCCAGATTTGGCCCCCGGGCCGCCACTTTGACACCGAAAAAAGTTGTATATTGTACTATTTTTTTTAGAAATCTAATCCTAAAACAGAGAGTCAGCACTCATGATTTACTTTCTCAGGACCGACAAAATGCTGCGGCGGGCCAGATTTGGCCCCCGGGCCGCCACTTTGACACCCCTAATTATTTCTATCTATGTGTGTGTGTGTGTGTATATATATATATATATATATATATATATATATATATATATATATATATATATATATATATATATATATATATATATATATATATATATATATATATATATATATATATATATATATATATATATATATATATATATATATATATATATATATATATATATATATATATATATATATATATATATATATATATATATATATATATATATATATATATATATATATATATATATATATATATATATATATATATATATTCAGTTAAAAGAATAAGTTAAAATGCCTAAGTGTTTAACTTAATAAGTCTTCAATGGTGGATGAAGCATTTTGTCCAAAAAATGACTAAGTGTTTCACCCCATTTCCTTGGATAAAACGTTTCAACACCTATGCCCAAGGCAGTTCGGAATATAACCTTTTACATACACACACACTGACTAATGCACGTTATTATGAAAACAATTTCTATTTTGTGTTTTTCTATGTTTAATGGGCGTGGCCGAGGTGAGAGTTCAAATAGTCGATGTCATCCAGCAAAATGGCGATTGAGACTGCACGGGCGTGTACTGCAGAGCTGCTCAGAGCTGACGATTTGACGAAGAATGGCTGTCAAACTTCTCACTAGACGTTGCTGCACATGTTGTATGTCGTCGTTTGGGGATTTCGAAGCCCCGGTTCTCATCTTAAGAGTGATCGTTGACGGTAGCATGCTCCGTTAGCGTGATGCAGCCATGAGGGCAAAATGTTTGCAAACAAATTGGCTGCATTGCGTTACCGATCGCTCTTTGTTTTAAAACTAATCATTCCTTTGTGTGTTTCAGTCCCTCAACGAGCACCACTGACTACTGGGAAACATCAAGAATGTGGCCGAAACGACCAGAAAGGATCAACTCGTCGACGCCATAACCAAGTGGGTCATTTTTAAATAGTTCCGATTTTCCCCGTTTAACATTTAGACGTCAGCTTTCAGTATTTAAGGATTTGCGCAATTGGCTCGTTTTTCGTCCAATTTTGAATGAAATCACTAAATGACTTTGCGTTTTTTTAATTGCAAAAATCTGTGGATAAGTCATTGACTTACCACACTGTGGTTGACAGTCAACCACACAAATGCATTAGTGGATGCGAAAGGATTTAACAGTCATCCCTCGATTATCGCGGTTAATGTGGACCGTGATAAATGGAAAAACCGCAAAGTAGGGTCAACCCAATTGAATTTAATTAAAAAAATACTATAGTGGCAAGTGGGGTAGCTTCCGCTTGAGTTTCAGTGTGGCTTTTCACATTTTTCTGATTTTAAAAAAGTAATATGCCATGTAGTGATGTAGTGGCACGAGGCACTTAAATAAATAATATAATTTTAGCCCCTTAGCTTTCTTTAAGACCTCAGGGTTAAACAGTAATCCCTCGATTATCGTGGTTAATGTAGAAAAGACATGGCTGCTATAAAGGAAAAATTTAAATTAGGGTCATTTCTATTGAATTTAATTTAAAAAACATACTATAGTGGCAAGTGAAGAGTAGCTTCTGCTTGAGTTTCAATGTGGCTTTTCACATTTAAAAAAGTAGTCTGCCATGCAGTGGCACTGAGCACTTAAATACATTATATAATTTTAGCCCCTTAACTTTCTCAAAGACCTCTAGGCTAAACGGTAATCCCTTAATTATCATGGTTAATGTAGACCAGACATGTTGCGATAAAGGAAAAATTTAAGGTAGGTTTATGCATATTGAATTTAATTTTTAAAATAAATACTATAAATACATTATATAATTTTAGCCCCTTAACTTTCTCAAAGACCTCTAGGCTAAACGGTAATCCCTTAATTATCATGGTTAATGTAGACCAGACATGTTGCGATAAAGGAAAAATTTAAGGTAGGTTTATGCATATTGAATTTAATTTTTAAAATAAATACTATAATGGCAAATAGAGAAGTAGCTTTTGCTTGTGAGTTTCAATGTGGCTTTTCACATTTTTCTGAATTTAAATAAATAATCTGCCATGTAGTGGAACCGCTAATATTTGATGGATTAAAACAATCATGTACTTTTACCCCATTAACTTTCTTAAAGACCTCAGGGCTTGGATCTTTTAACTTTTAGTTTTAAATGTGGTTTTGACAAAATATAAGTGAGGGATTTATTCAACCATAGTGCAGGGGTCATTTTTGACTCGTGTATGGTAAAATAACTTTTTTTCTTGGTGTAAGAAGAGAAAAACAAGCATTTTAAGAATGAATAGATTTTAAATGATTGACTGAAAAACTCAAGGCATTCAAGTATTTAGCCCCAAATGTTTTATTTTTTTCAAAATAAAAGATTTCCCCAATTCTGGTTAAACCTTCCTTGCGAATGTATTTTTACACAAATGCATAGATTGATTCTGGTGTAACATCCAGCACTGATCTATGCATTTTTTCAAGATAAAAGTTGAGACATTGCAAATGTTTTTTTTTTACTTCACTTTGTATATTGACCCTTTTTTTTGTTTCCAGAATTCCACCCAAGTCGAGATGGACTACACCACTCCCTGATTCTGGTAAAATCTCACTTGCAAATGGTTAAGTTAAAAAACATTCGCAAGGTCTTTTTATTTTGAAAAAAAAATGTAGATTAATTCTGGTGTAACATCCAGCACTGATCTATGCATTTTTTTCAAGATAAAAGGTAAGCCCTTGTGAATATATTTTTTACTCAACCATTTGTAAGGTCTTGCCTTTTATTTTGAAAAAAATGCATAGATTGGTGTTGGTTTAATAGCCAGCACTGATCTATGCATTTTTCAAAATAAAAGTTGTCCTAAACTTCATGTATTGACCCCTTCTTGTTTTACAGAATTCCACCATTGAACAGATAGTCTCAGATGCCTTAATTTTTTCTCTGCTGGATTGTGAACCAGTCTGACAATTTTCAAAATAAAAGGTAAGCCCTTCTCATTGTTTTTTGAACAAACTGTGTACTAACCCCCCTTTTTCAATTTTCGAATCTTCTCCACCAGGGGGTGGAGAAGATTCGATTTTTTACGATGCTGGACCACCAACGGGAACAATCTACAAACCTTTTCAAAATAAAAGCTGGAGCTTTTATTTTCTGGATTTCCTGCTGGTGACAGGAGGAATTACTTCATTTTTTCAAAATAAAAGGTGAGCCCTTCTCATTGTTTTTTGAACTAACTGTGTACTAACCCCCCTTTTTCAATTTTCGAATCTTCTCCACCAGGGGGTGGAGAAGATTCGATTTTTTACGATGCTGGACCACCAACGGGAACCAATCTACAAACTTTTTCAAAATAAAAGCTGGAGCTTTTATTTCCTGCTGGTGACAGGAAGAACTACTTCAAGTTTTTCAAAATAAAAGGTGAGCCCTTCTCATTGTTTTTTGAACTAACTGTGTACTAACCCCCCCTTTTTCAATTTTCGAATCTTCTCCACCAGAGGGTGGAGAAGATTCGATTTTTTACGATGCTGGACCACCAACGGGAACCAATCTACAAACTTTTTCAAAATAAAAGCTGGAGCTTCTATTTCCTGTATTTCCTGCTGGTGACTGGAGGAATTACTTTATTTTGTTCAAGTTTTTCAAAATAAAAGCTTTTAAATGTATGCATGTGTTTTGTCTTTAACAAAAGATGCAAGTCACAATCAAAGTTAAAATATTTTATTTACAAATAAACATTTTAAATTTGGAAAAAACACTTAGAAAAATTAAATAAAAAAAATGAACAAAAAAAGGGCAATATACACTTAGAAAAAAATGAACAAAAAAAGGGCAATAAACACTTAGAAAAAAAAAATGAACAAAAAAAGGGTAATAAGCACTTAGAAAAAAAAATGAACAAAAAAGGGCAATAAACACTTAGAATATTTTTTTTAAAATGCTGGGGGGATAAACACTTAGGCAAAAAAATTGGGAAAAAAAAGATGGTGGAATCTGTAGGTAAAAAAGCTGGGGGAATGAATATAAAAATTAGAACAAAAAAGCTGGGAGAATAAATTGAATATCCAAAAATTGTGGGTATATAGATTTAGCTTATATAATATTTTTTAAAAAGTTGGAGCAATAAACATTTAGATTTTTTTTTTTCAAAAAGCTGGAGAAATAAACTTTTAAAAGAAAGTTTGAGCAGTTAACACTTGGAATATTATTTTAAAAAGCTGGAGAAATAATATATTTAGGATTTAATTTTTTTTTTAAAACCAAGGGGAATTTAACATTTTTTTTCCATAGCTGAAGGAATAAACCATATTTTAAAAGAAAGTTGGAGCAGTTAACACTTAGAATATTTTTTTTATAAAGCTGGAGAAATAATATATATTTAGGATTTTTTTTTTAAAACCAAGGGGAGTAAACACTTGAAGAAAGAATAAACACTAGTCTTGTACTTGGGAAATTGACTTAAGAAAAATCTACTTTAACAAATGAAGTTTCTAATCTTTAATAATATCCTTGTGGACTTTACCGATATAAGAGGTCACAGTTCAGTGAAACCTCACCATAAAGATCAGATATCACATCATGGAGTTCCACAAGATTATAATATTTAAAGCTTTTATTTAGTTTGGATGAAGACTTGGATACTTTGCAATAAACAAATACGTTAACCTTTGAGAAGCCTGCCAGTCATCTCTGAAGTGCAGATAAGTCACAAGTGACATGGACCTGATGTGTACAAAGAAGAAAACAAAACTTAATATAGAGAATTAAGATTCACCAAAAAGGCTTAATGTTTTTTTTGGAATTCACTTTACCTTAATCTGGCCCAATCTCCTCTCCTTTAACCTTGAGGGCGTGTTCTGGACACTCTGGAAGAGCTGCATCCGGATGCTAAAAAGAGAGAACTTGATTTAACCAAACTAGTTGGGAGTTGCAAAACTATTATTGCAAAATTGAGAAATCTTACAACAAACTTAAATAATATACAATCAAGATAATGAATGAAAATAAGTTAGTGACTGCTACGTGCTATTCTTTTCCCTTTTCAGACAAGGCGATTAAATATACACAATAGCAATAACAGTTAAAAGAAAGTTGACGTAACCATTTTTGTATCAATATTTTTTATAGTGTGAAATCAGAACAATTACACATTGGAAATGGCACTCGTGGTGGAATCTATCTTTACATCCAACATTAGTTGTACCACTGGATGTAATTTAGGAGAGAGCATCCACCCATCAAACTAACTATACTCATGTTGATAAATCTGACAAAAAACTTATTAATATACGATCAAGCTAATAAATGAAAATAAGTTAGTGCGCCCTGTTGTGCTTTTCTTTTCCCTTTATCAGACAAGGTGATTAAATATACACAGTAGCAATAACAGAAGAAAGTAGACATAACTATTTTTGCATCAATGTTTAGAGTGAAATCAGAACAATTAAAAATTGAGGCGTTTAGTACAGATAAGGCGATTAAATATACACAGTAGCGATAACAGTTATAAGAAAGTTGACATCACTATTTTGCATCAATAATGTTAAGTGTGAAATCGGTTTACATACAACACAAGTCGTGCCACTGGATGTCATCTAACCATCAAACTAACTATACTTACATTGACATCTCGACTTTGTTTGATTAGATTAAAAGTATTTCTACACGACGGAATAATGGACAGAAAACGGACAATACGATTAAAGCCAAATGAAAAGTGTCGTCGTGTCACTAATGCTAAAATAGCTAGTCAGATGCGGCACACATCTGGAGAGGAAAAGGATCTCAAACTTCAATTGTCGACGGTGTGTTGAAGCTGGCATTAAAGTAACAGATTAACCGGCGTTTTGGGCTCAATCGATTACTAATAATAAGTCTCACGATGGCGTGATAAAACGCACTTATGACCGTAAAACGCAAGAGAACTTACCTCGTTCGGATACATGTGTCTCGACCGCCGGGATAGAAATGGCTTCCTGAAAGAATGAGGTACCGCGCATGTGCCAAATTTAAACAGCTGGTTGGCCTACGCACAATAGCTGTTCTTTTTTGTTGCAGCTAACAACTACTGCCCTCCTGTGGCGTGGCGTAATTTTGCAATTACCACGCTCATACAGTAAAGTGAGGATCTTGCTGCTCATCTATGGAATTCCCCTATACATCAATAAAAATACCAATCAAAAATACTTACATCTAAAACTCCCTGATAACCAAAGCTTTATCAGGATGATAAAATCAATTTTTCCTATGAAGGAAAGAAAAACAAGTTATCTGGTGGTGATTTAGATATAATTTATTAAAAAAGAAACCCAACAATAACTCTGTTTTTTTTTTTTTTACTTAATGACCAAGGATTTTTATTATCGTAGACTCTTTCATCAGTTTCAGGTTAATTACAGAAAATGTTTATAGTACAGCGTTGTTCAATGTCTCCTCATTGCTTTAATAATAATAATAACTTCCTTAGGAGTGCTGGTCACATATCTGTACAATATGATTCTATTTCTTTTCTATTTAATCTGTACAATTCTGTGAAGTCATTTTAATTAAGTCATTAATTACCAAATGTAGTTCACCGCCTGCAGAAATGAAGGGAATCCCATTTGAGCGGTAAATCTGCAGAACATTGCAGCTGACCTTGGGGTGTGTGTGAGTGGGGGGTCAGCGCAGCAGGGTCCCTACCAGCTGCCACCAAGAGTTTATGTTGCAGGGGAGCACTGGCTGAAAAAACATTGTTAAAATGTCTCCAACAGACCACACTACCCATCAAGGATGCAGCAATTGTTGGAATAATGTGATTCACGAGTCATCATTCATATTAGGATTTATAGCAAAATGAAATATTTAATGTGATAAATACCTTTAAGCTCAGTTTGGTTAACTAAGTTTATAGTAATTATGAAATATTCGGTATAGCAATAATCTGTTGTGAGCCCACACAAAATGCACATTGTGCATTATGTAAATACCTATAGTGAAATTTACATTTGATTTCCACATGGCAAAAATTGGTGTGCAATTAGTTGAACAAATCTTTGAGAAGATGAAGGGTCCAAAATCAAGCTGCTCATAATTTGCATTGACTTATCTTATTTAAAACCAGATCGTATACTCATGTTGATACTAGTTTATGTCATGAAAACCTCTCACAATGTAGTCCTCACAAGTAGAAAATGACTGGCAGACAGCAGTGGAGAATGGGAAGACTGGCAGAAAAGACTTTAATTGAGGCGATTTCATCAGAAGGTGTAGAAAGAGAACGTCTGTACAACCATTAGGGGAGAACAATAATGGCACTTGAAAGAATCAAAGTGAGCCATGACTCATGGTGCTTCTTGGGTGTCTATGGAAATATGTGTCAAAGCCTTTGCTTTTGTTGTACAGTGAACACACAATGCCGAAAAGCCATACGACTAAGTTTTAGAATATAGTCCGTGCTGGAAGACAAGATTCATGATTTAAATTTAGAGAGCAAGAATTTAAAATGGGTGAATATACTTGTCACATGATTAATAAAAATGAATGCATCGATGCGGAAACATGTTATCGTATTGAAGAATTATTAGTTAAGGTTAAAAGTCTATTGTAGCTTTTGCTGCATCAGCTGGGATCAATTGAGCACACCTTTCATCCACAAATGTACAATTTTTTTTCTCCCACTTTTTTCATTTATTTATTACAATTTTTCAACTTTATCCATCACTTTCCATGAGCTGGAGACGCTTTACCCCTCGTTAAAATAAGTCCAGTAAGTGACTATTGTGAAGATCCTGAAGGAGTCGTCAGAGTTGAGTCAAGGAAGGAGGCAAGAACAGAGGAAAAAGGGAAAGGACAGGTTTGAAGAAAGAGGGAAGGAGGGGGGGGGGGGGGGGGGACTGGTGGCTGCCCCTCCCTCGGGGGCTTGCTTCTGCATGAGGAGAATATAAACTATGTGAAATGATTATTATTCTGATGTTCATTCGCTCCTCTTTTTTTGCCATCTTTTCTACTCCACATCCCCAGCGTCGTCATCGTCTCCATCCATTAGCAAAGCAGCGTATTTACTGGCTGAGCTGAATTTCTGCAAAAGACAAGCAAATCAGACATTTTCAGCATGTTGCATTTGTCCAAATAATTCAGGTTAATTATTGTATTGCCTGCTTGTTGTGATGGTTTTGGTCTGGACTAAAATGTGGAGGAAGAGGAGGAGCCCAAGAGCTTTGTGAATAGCCTTAAGTAACTAAAACACCTGCCAGGGTACGGACCCAGTGACGGACTTACGGGGGCTGGGTTTTCGTTGCATTTCTTTGGCTCGGGCGGTGGTCTGGCATCTCGGTCTCTTCTGTTATCCTTTCTATAGTCAGAATGAACCCGTAGGTTAACATTCATCAGCGGGACTCATAAAACTTGCCAAGAACACTCAATTATGAAAAAGCTTTAACACTACAGGAGCACTATAAACTATCCACTTGGATCACCTACACTCTGCAATCAGAGATGGTCACCAATAGACAGCGTTTTTCTTTAACTCGTGTGACTGCATGCTAATACTGTTGTAGCATTCCAACTACCAACTGGGCATTGTGAGCCTCCATTTTAGCACAAATCTGAGAAAGTCCACAACTTTCAAAAGAAACGGATGCATCGGCAGTCGTGTGATTAAAAGCGGGTCATTCTTTGCAGATGCCCTCATGCTAGCTCCCTGTCTTTGTTTTGTTAACAACTTAAAGAGTTGCTAAGCTGTAAGTGGCTGACCTGTCTGCCTCCTTTCTTCGGTCTCTGTTGGGACCCTCTCCTCGCCCTCGCCCCTCTCCAGGCCCCGCGGGCCCACCTCGAGTCCGTGGGGGGCCCCGGTCCCGGTGTGCGCCATCAGCCTTGTTCTCATCTTAAAGGAGAAGCCAGATAGTTGAGAGAAGGGTAGGACTGTAAACTGCTGACTACACTTAGAACATGCTACAGCAACAAATGCCATCAGTGGCCATGACTGTTGGAGGAGCAATGAGAAACAGATCGGAAAATTAACAGTTGGACAGGCAGGTCCAGTGAATCCCATTTCTCCCTCCATACAGCTTCACCTTTAAAGTCATTTTTTTATGGACAGTGTCCCACCCCCGCTATTTGCAAGGTAGACCAGGCCAAGAAATTCATGGTATCGTGGCAGCAAGATTAGGTCAAACCACTAATTTGGGCTCAAAGAAGACCCAAAACCTTCTTTAGAATAATTGGCACCAAGATGGCACCATAGCAAAACTTTTACTGCTTTGATCCAGGCCCAAACCCTGCCAGATATGAATTTCTTAGCAAATGACATTCTGTGTGGTGGTGATGTTGGTGGTCGAGAGGGAAGGGGGGAGTGATTAGGTGAAACCACAAAAATGTCATAATTGTTTTATAAATACGTTGTCTGAAAACAAGGCAGGTTCCCAGAAAGTCAGGACACTTAGAAATGATAAAAACAAAAATAATGCAATGTTGATGAAGTGCCAAATTGTAATATTTTATTTGGGAGAGAAAAATAAAAGACTATGACAGGTTAAACCTCTAAACTGAAAAACTGTAATAGAAAATGTAGATTTCCATGGAGTAAAGAAATCTTTTAAAAAAAATATAAAACAAAAATAGTTTCCCAAATCCATGCATTCAGTTTGTATCAATTTGTAGTGTCCCAACTTTTGGGGAATTCAGTTCATAAACCATTCTATTTTCCTTGCAATTTTCCACTTTGAATCTTCAGGCCATAACAATTTTTACATATTTGAAAATGATCTTAATTTTAAATACCACTACCGACATTCAAATAAAAAAAAGAGTGATGGACTCTTTACAAATACGGTATTTCCAATATTTTGCTAATAGCAACACTTTTATATTTGAGGAGTGACTTAGACAGGACTCAAGTTTGCTTAAATCCCCAACTGTGTCCCAACGTGAGCCTTACCCTTTCCAGATCCTCGTTCATCTGCCGAATTTGATGCACTATAAACAAAGAGGAAAGAAAAATCTAGCATTACATACAATTTGTCCTCGATGGAAATGGAAAGCATACCCTCACCTGAACTTGGGAGGAGCCGAACCAACGGGAGAGACTGGGGCGTGCCCTTCGGGTTCAGCAGAGCTGGAGGTGGCTGCACTTCTCTTGGCCCAAGCATTCTCCTTGGGGGGAGGTGCAGGCATCACCTTCAGCGGCTCCTTGGCAGGGGGAGGCTGCGAGGAGGATGCAGGGGGAGAGGACTCGTCTTCTCTCCCACCAAAATCCTCATTCTCCCCAGAACGCTCAGAGTCTCGACACCGTGACCCTGGCAAATGAGACAAAGGGAAGCTTAAACACACTAGCCACCAAAACAAACCACATATATAAATAAGGCAAAGTGCGCGAAAAGGACAATCTCACCTCTTCCAGAACCACTTCCTTGCTGGGAGGACTCACTTCCTGTACGAGATCTCTCAGTAGGACCTTCCTCACTTCGCCAGCTTGGGTCTCTGCATGTAACACATTTAGCCAAATGTCTAAAAACAGTCTCAGCTTTATCTCAAACGGCGTATTTGCTTCAATTTCAGCACAGCATTACGAGAACTGCTTTCAAAGAGGGCAAACCACGCACTTGTCTCGTATCTTTCTGTCAGGGCCACGGCTTTTGTCCTCTTCCAGCTGCCTCTGCAGCCTCTCTTCCTGCTTTTTCAGCCTCTCTTCTACCTCGCGTTCCCTGGCCGCCGTGTCAACGGGCTTGGCGGCACCAAAGATGGAGGCGGCTCTGCTGCCGGAAGTCGGTGCGGCAGCAGGAGAAGTTCCTCCACCGGTGCCACTGCCGGCCTCCTCGTCCTTGGGCACGCTGCGAGGCTTTAAATTCAACTTGGGCCTCTGCTGGGAAGCTGCCCCGGGGAACAAAAAGGTTCACATGCAGACCAATCTCTGAAATCAAAACAACTGACAAATGATCAGAGCCTCACTCACCTCTGTCATCGTGCTTCTCATCCCGTTTTTCGTATCGGTCGTCATTGTAACGATCCCTGTCTCCGTAACGATCTCGATCGCCAAAACGATCGTTGCTACCTCGACCATCATCATAATCACGACGGAAGCTGCTGCCAAAGGCACGACGGCCTCCTCCGCCACGAGAGTCGAAACCTAAAATGCAACGGGCAAAAGATGAATCACTTGTGGGCATCATTTGAGGAGTTGTCATTCTTACATCTTTTAATAGTGCTCAATGGCTCTCTTTAATCACCTATTTATTATCAATTTAATAGACTTGTTGGTAGTTACAAGTGACCCTTACTACCAAAGGATCATTTTAAGCATTTCTAACATGCTCGGTGAAATGAATGTTAAGAAAAATGGCATAATCACGAGTACAACTTGAACTGGAAACTGCAAATGTATGGCCTTGTGTTTAACAGCGAGAACTACCCAGGCAGGACAAGGTCTCACCTCCACGATCGTAATCTCGACGATCTCGGTCATCGTAGCGATCTCGGTAGCGGTCTCTTCCGCCGTCGTAATCCCGTCGTGGACCATCTCGGAAACGATCCGACTCGTAGCGATCTCGGGATCCTGGACAAAATGATTTATGCATCTACTTATTTAGCCATAACATTTGCTTCTTTCATTTTTGTTGCCTTTTTAACTACTTTACTATTGAAACCTAGTTTAGATAGCTGGAATATTTTAGTGATTTTATCCACTCCTCATTTGGCTTGTTAAGTTTTTTTCCCCGCTTCCCCTGGGGAAATGGTATTGCATCAGTACATGCATCAGTATGTGTTTGTGGCTGCAATAAACTACTGAAGTAGTAGTACAAACATATAAACAACCCTTGCCCGGTTGCATTCCTGAGAAATAAAAGTAAATGTGGAAAAAAGCTGCCACTGAAAAGAATTCTCCCATCAACCTTTAATTTGACTTACTTTCTCCAAAGGCATCATCCCTCTTGGGAGGTCCCTCATCAACATCTCCACTGGGCCGAGCCCTCCAGTCACTGTCTGTCTTGTCAGGGCCCATATCCGCCATTCTCCCACCGCGGTCTCTGCGCCCCATTCCACTGTCTCGCTCTGAAGTAGAAAGACACCAGTAGCGTAGATATAAATAAAACTACTATTTCTTTTGATCAAAGGGGGTAATTGATCATAAAAAATAAATAAATAAAAATCAAGAGATACAAGTACATTGCATTGTTTTTCTTATAAGAATACATTGTAATACACTTTTAGCAGTATCACCTTGCACTTGTAAAAAGCTTGAAAAAAACCTTTTTACCTTTATCATTGGACTGGCCCGCTATATCCACACGGATCCTTCGGTTTCCCAGGTTCTATTGGTATGAACAGATTGGCAGAAACAAATTAAAAAATAACATTTTACAATAGGTGACGTGCTCTGCAGAATTAAAGCAGAGAACCTGACTAAAAACTCAATTACATGGTGCATTGCCTCACCTCCTCGTGGAGACTTAATGCACTCAGGAGAGACTCGACATCATCAAACTCAGCGTAGCCAAAGCCCTTCAACATCTCATGGTTGGTGGGTTCACGAGGCAGACGCACTGCACTGATCTGAAAACAAAAATAAAAGACTTAAACATTAAAAAAATGGTTCAGCATCAGAAAAACAGAAAACAGGCAGTTCTGACCAATATGACATGCAAATATTTAAAAATAGCCAGCATAGACAGTTAATACGTACTGCCAAGCCGCGAAAGAAGTCTTTGATTGACTCTTCAGTGATATCATAGGGGAGGTTGCCGAGAAAGGCAGTATATGGAGGGCTGGATGGCAGTCGAGAGCGGTCAATATTGGGCTCACGCGCCGAACGGGGTGCGGTGGGCAGGATGGACCGATCAATGGACGAGCCTCCTCGGAAGGAATCCTCATCTGCGTGCCATGATACTGATACTGAAAAGTGTAGAATAGGAAAGTTAAATTAGACTATTGTCAATATTTAAAAAAAAAAAATATATATATATAAATTCATCGCATCGTTTGATACATAAATTATTTCATGTTAAAAGAATGCAAATTCAAATGTATTCATCTGATATTAAACAAGTGAGGACAGTTGGATATATTTGTTTCATTCTTTCTCTCGATGTTATCTTATTTTCTGTTTTCTGCATCACAATTGTAAGACTACAATTGTGATGCAGAAAACAGAAAAGAAAATAACATCTATTTGAGTGTGAGGCTCACCATCCCCGTCCAAGTCGTCCGTTTCATCAGCCCAGCTAGAGGTTTTGACAGGGTAGCTAGGTGCCGGGGCATTGCCTCCGCTTTTGACTGCCAAGAAGTCAATCAGAGGCAGGGTCTTCCCCTTCTTATTCTTCTTCTTAGCTAAAGGAAAAATAAACAGTTTGCACACTGACGTGGGATGCTATGACAAGAATGGAAACTTCACTAGAAAACTTTTATCTTGTTTATATTTGAGTACAACTGCGTCAAGTTATAGTTATATGGTATGATCAACATTTTAACTTATTGAGAAAAACGAATAAACTAACATATATTTTATTAGTAAATATTGCTACTGTGAAAATTATTACCTATTGCAATAAATACCATTTCATAAAAACTTCCAAAACAATATTCCCCATAAAATCAGAAAAGTAAACAGAGTGGTCATGGAGCCGGATGCTAGGAAAAAAAATACATAAAAAATACCTTTACATAATTGTTATTACGAATTGAATGCTTTGTGAATTCCAACATGATTTGCATTTAATTGTTAACGAACTAATTACTATCTCCCCTCCGTTTACATTTGTGCCCTACCATTTGTTTCCAAATCAATCTTTTTTAATTCAACCATGTGCAAATACATGATTTGTTGCAAAAACGGCTGCGTGATTGCTTTATTGATCTTTTTTTTTTATGAATCGGCGAGAAAAGATCCTGCCAAGGCCAGCCTGTGGCAATCAAATGTCAGATGTCCAAAATCACGCCATTCATAAGGGTGACTACTCTGAGGACTCTACCGCAGCTTGGTCAGCACAACGCGCGCTGACGGGAGTCTATCGCCGATGACTTGTCTGGCTTTTACGGCCTAGTACAAGTCGCAGAACCACGGTTCTCGTACGCAGTCGTCGCAGGAACTTGGAGCCGAAAGATCGCGGACCGCTCGACGATGAAAGGCCGCCACGGTTGTGTATAGGACGCGGAGTCGACCGCCGCAATCGAGCGGGTCTATTCCCGCACGGACGGCGAGGATGGCGGACGTACACGTGGGGTTGGTCCTCGGATAGCCGGCCCAACGGCCCAACCCCTCCTCCATTAAACGCGCTTGCGCCCATTGCTGCCGAGTGTGTTCCGAGCTTTAAGCTAGCAGTTTGCTAACACGTCACATAGCGATAAATGATACGTATTGGCACCCGATCTGAGGTGTACCGACAAGAAGACCAGACAAATCCGACTTGTTGCTCCAAAAAATGGAAGTGACATGTGGTTAAAATGTTCTGACGGAGCGAGTCGTTGCTCCTTGTGGTTACCCTCCGTCAACGGTTTCGCATGGGCCAGCATAAAAAAATAGCAATCGACCGAGGATCGGCACCGGATAACGACGAAATGAGCGGAGATGTTCTTATAACGAGCAAAGCCAAAGTGATCGGTGCAATTCGGGGTTAAAACGAGCTGAATTCTATTCCAAGCGACCCTATCGGTTCACCCACATAAACCTCACCTGACGCCGCCATGTTGGAGAGCGAGTTCGCGGCAGTTCCCGGATGGAAGCGTCAGCGGGTTATTCTCGGGAGCGCGCATTCGGGTTCACGTGCTCTGCCACACTCCCACGCGCTGTTCAAAATTCAAAATTATCTTCCTTCCTTGGATGAGCGAGCCGCCATTCACACATGCCATATTTATATATGTATTTTTTTATATTTTAGACGAGGGGGAAGTACGTTTCTCGCTTGTCCAATGTAATAATCCCCTTTCTAATATCACTAGGTAACTGCAGGCATAGGTTACTAGTGATAGAGAATTGTCACTGGTCAAACACATTATGGATTTCTAGGAAAGTTAATGTTTACAATAACCAGTGATTTTAGCAGTGACAAACTGGAGTAGAGTAGGGCTAATTACCAGGAAAACCAATTACGACAACTTCACTATTCTACTACTTATCTTTTCCCATTATTTTAATAATGTATGAAACAAAACACAGCGATGTCTTGTCCAAAATTCTAAAACCATTTGCATTTGAAAACAGCCAAAAAATGATCAGAATGGAGTAAAACATCAAATCAAAAGTGATGCAATTGAATTGATTTTATTGTCATTATAATGAGATCTAAAGCTTTCCCCATTAGTGCACAAATAACAACATCACACAGGCAAATTAATAATAAGTAAATATAAAGAGAATCCCCTCGCCAGACTTCCAGTGTTATCGTGTGTATGGAATTGTGCCCCTGTCGGTGGCCTCTGAACTACAATTGTATACGCATTCCTCTTACACAACGAGCTTTTTTGTGATTGGCTGCCCTTAAATTTGAAGGCGGAGTCAATTCAGGTAATCGTTAGTGTAAGCCTGCGACATCAAGAAAAACAAACCGTCCAAGTCGATGGGCATGCAAAAGTGAACGCTAAGAGGTTAAAGTATATTTTGTATTTAGCGAATTGGCACTTATTAATTATGCGTTGATGAAATGACAGTACTAGTTCGTGATTTAAGATTACTCCGATTTATTTCCTCAAAATAGAGCTAGCAACTGCGAAGAGCTACATAATTCTATGCAGCGTATTCCAATAAATTGATTATTAATGCGATCGGTGGACATTAAAATGTACAAAGCAATAGTTTAAAGTATGATTAAGTAGTTTTTCTTTAGGGTATTTGCACTTAATCGTGCTTTGAAATGACTAATTCGTAATTTTACTAATGAATCTTAATCAGACAAGATTACTCGATTTTCTCACAATAGAGTTAGTAGCTACAAGTAAACCCTACCCTGCCTATTACAATCAAGGTTGAATTCTGCGCCTAATGTGATGTTAGCAGATTGAAAATGCGGCCGGTGGGCATGCTAATGCTGGCTAATGCTAAAAGCGTAAAACGTGTTTAAGGCGCTTGTCTATGACATCATTTCTTTGCGCTCGCGCGAGGGAGACAGGGAATATAGGAAATGACGTAATCTATATGCGCCTTAAACACGCTTTACGCTTTTATTATTAGCATCACCTGTATATCAGATAATGTTGATTGGAATAGACTGGATGCGCCCACGACTTTACTGGTTGATATCCCAGATAAACACATTGCTCGAGATATTATTAGATATTTAAATTGTTGACGGTAAAGGAAATTACACCCAAAAAGTACGTTTAAAGTAGAAATGACTGAGTGCTACATCTTTGTCACCTAAGTCTCACCGAGTTTTATTAAGTAGAAAATACACGTTTTTTCTTATTCGTCTGTTAAATCACTGATGAACAACCACTAACGGTTTTGTATTTAATAATGTTTTACGTTCGCACTCGCATTTTTTCCAACTAGTTTACCACACGTTTCTTGTAGTCATCTGTAACATTACAACTAAGTTGAGAGAACGTGCTTGACTTCAGTATTTGTAGATAAGTATGCGTAGCTACATCTATTTTATTTTAAAAACTATTAATAAAAAACTGTAGGACATCGATCCAATCAATGAAACACACCTTTTTTTTTTAATTATTCCAACAAGCAAAGTGGAAAATAAAACAAAAACAAGGTGCTTTTCCCCCCTCTTCTGTAGATGTCCACTGAGAAAAGTAATGAGGAAATCTCCAGTTCAACTCAGATGCCCCCAGTTGATGGAGTTACAAAGGTAAATTAAATCCTTCATTTTTATAGAATTTAACTCATCTAATTTTCTGAACCACTTTATCCTCATTAGGGTGGTGGGGGGTGCTGGAGCCAATCCCCACTGTCTCCGGGCCAGAGGCGGGAGCCACCCTGAATCGGTGGCCAGCCGATGATATTTTGCCTCCGGTGTCAAAAGCATGAGCTTTTTTTCTTCAATCATTGACACTTTGGACAAGTGTAAAGCATGTTTGCGGCCTGTGTCGTCAATGAAATGGATTGGTGACAAGGTGTAGTATGTTGTTAATTCTTACAATTATATTCATATATATTTAGTGCATAGCATTGAAGAGTTTGAGTATGAACAATACATTATGGATTTCAACAAAAATTGGCAGGGTGTTGAATCTGGCCGTTCAAAAGTTTCATTTTTATTTGACAGCCACTATTGGACAATCAATAACACTTCAAGCCAGTATTTCTCAAACGATGTTTTCAGAAAAAAATAAGGTTGGCGTGCAGTGAAGTGGAAGGACGAATTGGGACAAAATTTACCAGCATCTTTTGCCCCACGCTCAAACTATTCATTGGCATACCGTGCATACACACTTTATCTGCTTGTGGTTCATATTTTGTTTCAAATACATGACAAATTGTAAATCCTTCCACACATTTGAAACAGAATATGAACTATTAACAACAGTTATACGACAAAATCACTTCATTTAGTTTTTAGTAAAGTTTATCTGGTAATTTTTTTTCACCGTTTGTTTAGGATTCTGGCATAAATTCTGCTTTGAATGGAGGGGGTCCACCTTGTCGTAAAGGTGAATATAGACATCTATATTTTGAGTTTTTAAACAGTTTCATGTATGACTTATTGGATTCTTTTTAATTTATTTATTGTACTATTTTAGGATGAAGATACTACTGACACTGCCAGAGAGCCAGTGTTCCACAATTGGAGAGGAGACTGTGGCCCAGTCAAGGTAAAATTAGTGTTTTTTTTTTTTTTTTTTAAACAATCCTATCTGTTGAATCTCCAGTCTCTATATATGATAACTTTTGCTTTTTTTTTTTTTGCACAGATCAGGCCTGTGCCTGGACTCTGGGGTGTCTTCAAGTGATCTTCTGTGCTTGAAGATGTGGCATCTCTAAATTCTGCACTTTGGAGAATGCTGGCACGCTTCTGGGTGGTTAGTGTAGAATATATATATAGATATAGGTATTCATCCAAAACATAATTTTATGTAACTCAATGAAATCAGATGTATTTTTTTTCCATGGTGAGATTTCACTGATTAATAATGCAAATGTGTATGTATATGTAACACCAGATACCTTATTTTTCCACTAAGACAAAAATAGGGTTTTTTTTGTGCATGCACATTAAAAAAGTGAGAGCAAACAATTCTCATATTCGACTACTTTATTGAGTAGTAAGTGAAAGAAAAGGAGAAGAACCCCTACAGTACACGACAAAGATTGCTGAAATAAAAAGAGGAAAGCTAATTCTAGTGTAAATAAACCGCAGCACATTTTCTTTGACGCACGTTTAGCCATTGACAAAAGTGAAAAGGAGTACGCAAAATCGGGTTCTATGAACATTGGTGAGTATACCTTTCTACAAACATGAAACATAATAAATACAAGTAAGGTGAATGACTCCCATCTGAGTATAGTGGTAGTAACGGTTAAGGAATGTACTCTTTTCACTAATATAGTAATATCTCACAATATGTTTCTGTTTATAGAGTTAATACATCTTTTAAATCTCGTAGTTCCTTACAGAACCTGCGGGCAATGAATTGAGGGAGGGTGCATAACTTACAAGGGGAGAGGAGAGGAGCGCACGGGGAGGGGCTTTAGCAGGACACCTCCATGGTCTGCGGTCCGGTCTGGCGTTCCAGTGCGCCGTTGCTTTCCAGCAGGCTGTTCAAGTTGTGGCGGCTGCGGCTGCTGCTGTCCATGGAGGTGGTGCTCGAAGAAGAGGCGGTACGAGAGCGGGCCAGTCGAGTCATTCCCGCCGACGGCACTGGGGAGAGGAGTGAGAGAACAAAGATGTTGGTGAGGAAAAAAGAAAGAAAAAACCAACGCCAAAGCTGGGAAGGTTTGCATCGTCTCATGTGATAGCACTGACAAAGTGCTGGGTCAAACATGCAAACCATTGGCAAATATGGAGAAAAGAAAAGTGGAACAAAAAAAGGTATGTGGTATCACAAAAACATGTTTTCATCGGAAAACACACTGAGGCGTTACAACCACAAAATCAAGCCACTACCGTAGAGTAACGCTGTCTATTCATGCAAAAAGAGGAAGAACTAAAAAATCAAATAAAATCCATGCTAAAGGATCTAAGTCATCTCGGAAAGGGGATCAATGTGCATCGATGAGTATATGTTGGAAATCCTCCTGTATATCATTTAGAGCAGTGGTCCCCAACCTTTTTCACACCGCGGATCGACTCATGTGGAGGGTAATAATTTAAGACAAAATCATTGCAGGGGCAACATCCATGACGGCGGCATCAAAGAAAGGCAAAAACTGCCAAGTCTGACGGACCGGTGGTTGGGGACCACTGATTCAGAGAATTTCCGCATATATTGTGCATGCCATTCATCCCCAGTGGGGTGCTCTGAGATCATACGGCTGCGAAGTGTTCTGACGGGACAGCTTTTAAGACCCTGGTACCTGATTCGTTGCTCAAGTGACTGAGAAGGACATAGGGAACTGTCGGCCATGGTTCGAGAAGGGAAGAAAGAGGAAGAAAGGTTGAAAAGGCGTTGCTGGTTCTACTTGGCACATTTCCGACTCACAGGCGCAAAAAGAAATCTTAAGTGGAAAAATTGACCACCTCCCCGAACAGCCCACTCTCTGCATTGTAACCATTCCCACGGTGTTCACGAGGGAAAGTAAGTAGCTTTCAGAAGCATGCTGAGGTGTTAAGATTTATGATATATGCAGCCTTTCTCAGGGTGGAAACACTCCTTTTAATCTCAGCTAATCCCACAGTGGCATTTGCCGAACAGGAGGGCTCTAAGCCACGGTATTTCAAACCGAGCATCAAAGTCTGTCATTCTGGGGGAGTCACTGCCATTTCAGAACACATTTTGCCACACCTTCAAAATGACAAGCTCACAAGACCACACTGGATTATAGCTTTTTACATAAACACACTTTCCTATTATTGACACACTGAAACTGAACTATAGTAAGTACTGATGTAAAAACTAAACACCCAATAGGTGTACGGCACAGTTCGCATTGAGATTAACGGAAAGTATCGTAGTCGATGCGTTCTACTTCCAGACAGTTTCAATATTCTTGAATAATTCTGAGTAAATACAATTCAATTGCTGTATTTTCTCAGAGGAAAAAACCCTCAGAGGTCCCCTTAACAGCGAGAGACAATTGAAAGATAAGGAAAGCACACCAGAAAAACCCAGAGGGAAACCACCTCACCTAGTGAGAGCTATCGGTTCTACCCAACGCTGCAGATGGCAGGGAGGAAATTGCATTAGTGACTGCAAAACATGTTTGTGTTCAGACCTCATTTGTTTTTGCCAAATCCAAAATACATCGTCGGAACGATTGAGCGACAACAATCCTCTTCAAAAAGCTAAAACATAAAGTGGACCGAACTCCACCGTGAGCACAAATACGTCGCAAGGATGGAACTGGAACTGTTTAGAAAAGGATATACTTACTGTAGCCCATTCCCTGAACAAAGTACTTGAAGGCCTCGGCAAGCTTCCCTGGCTGTCGGTGGATAAAGTCAGAGAAATTAGAAGACAATCTAATGAGATGACCCCGAGCGTCTCAACAAGTTCCAAGCCTACCTGCACCACCTGAGGCAGGCCTCCACAATCAGCCATCTAAGAGACGGCCGGAGGAACACAATCAGATTTTATCAACAACAAATGGGCAATGGCACACGAGTGTCAGAAACTAGTAAACACGAGACAGAATAATACTGAGTTCACCTTCAACAAAGTAGTCTTGGTTGGATTTAACCTGGAATTGCACTCCACCTGGAAAAAAAATGACCCATGGGCCATTACATTAATTCATACATTTATTGACAAATAACTTGTTTTTTTTAAAAAAGTTTTTCAATAACAAAAAATAAACACTTGAACAGGTGTCTCTGAAATAATTGGACAAAGTCTAAAGTTGCTGGTGTTTAATTTACCACAGCATCCACCGCAGGGGACGTGTCACCAACCACCAGCAAGGCGGGGCACCTACAAAGGATAGAAATTCAATTGTAACAAGTTGAACGCCCAATGGTGATCACGAGCAGCTTGCGCGGACACTTACGTTAGCGTGTTGACGGTGTCCTCATTCAAACCTACGATGGGCCGTTCGATATCCAGCTCCTGGCGACTGTTCGACATAAACGAGGAAAGGTCAGTTGCCTGGGAAAACTAGTTGTGTGACCCCTAACTACTAGAACATATTGGGTGGGCATCGTACTATTGGTAGGAACCACAGAAGAGGGCCAAGTTGTCCTGATTGATGTCCTGGGCAATGTGCAAGCGGTAAGTCTGGATCAGCTCCTGATTCTCGGTGAGTTCGTCCTACGGAAAAAAGGCAGAGAAAATTTGACTGCACCCATTTCAAAAATAGCTCAAAAAGTTTCCCTAATGTGGCTTCGGCAAAGAATGATACGTGTGCGTACTTAATTGGCAAGTCGAAATAAGGTTGGAGGACAAAGCGAGAATAATTGTCTTAGACCTTTAATTGTCCAGGGAAATTTCATGAATTAGGTCATATAAAAGTACCGGATTGGCAAGACTCCCGTATTAAAATGACTCCTCCTTCGTTTTTCGCGATGTTCCACAAAAACACTAAAAACGGGGGAATAGTGCAGAAATATATTTCACAGTATTCCCCCATCTTCCACCAAAAAATGAAGAGGTTCCTAATGTGGCATAAACTTACACTGCTGAAATGATGCGCCATGACGATATCAACCAGGTTACTGGTCCACCCAGACAGCTGAAGAGCACAAGATAGCAGTCTAATTTAAAAGGTGACATCAATTTCAACTAACAGATGACTAAAAGGTTTTTCTTAAAAAGGAAAAGCATAAAAATGCTCATATTTTATCTTTGTGGACAAAAGCATTTAGCTGTGAAAAAAATAGAAGATGGTAGCCATGGCTCAAAATAGAAACTAGCCAGCAACACAATAACATGGTGTGCCGAGACAGGCGGAGAGAATATGGTAAATTATTCATTTGCTGCAAAGGGTAGTGTACAGTCGTACTCACTTTTGAGGCTGCCCAGTCAATCCAGCCTTCAGCGCATGGGTCGACATTGATGAGCACCAGGCCCTCCACCAGCGTAGGATTGTTCAGCTGCAAAAGGGAAGGGCTGCTATCAGATAAAAGCAAATAGGAGGATTTATTTGCACACACACAAGGACGCCGTCTAATTCCTTTGGGCGATGTGCTCTTGTCAAACTAGAACACCACTCGCAGTGCATTTGAAGATGAGCACCAGGCTTGTCTTCCTCTCTGACAAGAAAAATGTATAGATTGTATTTCTCTTTACTGAAGAAGAGAAAAAGTAAAGACTAGGCACATCTAGTTCAAGTGGGATTTGTGACTTCATCAGCAAGTGTCGCAATGCCGACAAAAAAAAAATAACGAGTGAGATTGGATGTGTGAATTTCCTAAAGTGAATCAACGGCGTCTGGGGAAATTTTTAAATCTGTCCATCTTAATTTGGATAAATACTGTGTGTGTAAGGGGGAGTTGATGAATTAGGAAATCAGTGCTGTCACAGATGCAGCAGTTCCAAGTCATTTTGAGCAAATGGATTTCAGAATCAATTTTGCACTCATTAATTCTTTATCAACTCCAGAGGAGCCGTTATAATCCTTAAGCCACCGCTAGTTATTTCCAACCCTGATCCCCACCTTCTCTTTCATCATTCACTCTGTTTTCAGGAACACCAATGTGAGAACTTACAGCAAAGCGGGTGAGCACGTATGCTCCTGCTCCCACGCCAATGGCAATAACGCTGCTGACCCTGAAGGAAAAAAAATGGCGTTACCGCTACCTTGACTCAATGTAAACACATCCTTATTAATCGGGCATCATCCGGGGCTCCTCACTTCAGCTGAGTCATCACAGAAGGCAGCATTTCAGCCAACTCATCCATAGTTGGATAGCGGTAGCTAGGGACAAAAAAGATACAACCTGTCATTTATGAGCACGTGGAACAAAATTGGGTCATATCAATCCATTGTGCAATTTTACAGAGTAACATGGGTTAAATGTACAGGAAAGGCAGAAACAGTTTAAAAATGAACAGGTGAAACTGACTGAGTGTTTTATTTCATGCCAGGTAACCTGTCCTCCACACCATAACTGAAAACCTTTTCCAAAGTTTTGTTTCTTCTAGGCTTACGCAAAAATGAATGTATCCCCCAAATCTAACTTTTGGAGCTTCTTGTCAAGTGGAAAAAATATGACGTATGATGTGTACCCGCTGGGGAAGGGAGGAGCACCCTCCTGCTGGCCAGGTGCATCCACGTGGACGACTGCAAAGTGCTGCGTGATCTCCTGCATGTCCTCGTAGTTGAACAGAGTGTTGAAGCAGGACTTGTCTGTGGAGGTGCAAGCATGGGATGGAAATCAGTGAAGTTTTCAAATAAACTTCAATCGCATTCAATTATTGTTCTAAAGGGGAAAGTTTAGCTGACTCACGATTAAGGCCAATGTCGTGATAGGTGAGGATGATAGGTCTGTTGCCCTTGGGAACGCCTCTCATTGTCACGTGAAGAACGCCATGAGGAGTCTCAATGTCATGCTCCTACGGGAACAGAAAGGGAAGGTCAAGAATTATGAAGAAAACTTGATTTTAAGAACTACAAATTAGCATTCCGATAATTGTCCCCAATGGCTGGCCTACTGATCTCGCGGGGGAACAATACAAAGAAAAAAAATGAAATCTTTTCCATATACAAAACTGCCAACGGAGCACATTTCTCTCCATCTCAGCAATTCGCGGCAAAAGCTAAGAAGTGTGAAAGAGGATAAGTGGAGAGTCTATAATCACTACCGCACTAAAAGATTGTTACATGCAAGTTGGGGGTTACTGTGAGGCAGGCATTGAACCCACAAACCTCTGCTTTACAAGATTTTTTTTTTCAAAAAATGAAGAATGACAGGGCATTTTTATGGTGTCAGTCACCATGAAACTTTAACAGGGCTTCATCCACGGAATAGGAGGATACATGATTTAAGTCCCATTTCGCCAAAGCATTTGCATATTTAAAGAGATTCCTTTTAAGGATGCAAAGCATGTCCTTCCTTTTCCAGCAACACCCCCGGTCGGTGCCCTTGAACAAACAAAACCCTGAACGGGGCGAGGAATTTTCATCAAGTGCAGCTCTTTCACAATGACACTGCAAAAAAAAAATGCTTTGCAGAGACCCGCATTAGTATTCAGGGAGCTCACACCGGCCAGCTCGGTTCTATTTATCGTTGACAGACTCGGGTCTCAGTCTCACGACATCAGAGTCAATAATTTGAGGGACAACTATGATTTGAAAGCGAGGGGGGGGGAGTTCAAGCATGCAAAAAGTGCACACGGGGGAGGATTCTGGCATTCTTTTGAATTTGCCAATTCACTGTAAGCTCATTATACAAACAAACATCAGAGAGATGAGTGCGAGTGTGTATTCATGTTGCATCATATGTCCACTATGAAGGGATTCCGACGGCCCGATCTCAAGGCCGAGTAAGAAAAACAATCGACGAAGAACGTGGGTTGCAACCTGTACGTGGATGCTGAAGGTTAGTCGTCAAGGTATCAAGGGCAAGGCTAGAGTCATTCCAATGATGTGAAATAAGTGATGGATGTAGCAACCCTGGTGAACTGACAGCAATTGAAGGAAAGATCTTCAGGTTGCGTGGTTGTTGGCACGGTCTGCTACTGCAAATTACGTGCAACAAAACGTCAGGGAAGGCGCATCACTCCATGCCAGCAGCTGGAAGCTACAATCTACCGCTACTAAATATAACCTCAACAAGAGTGAGACACTAAATGAAGACATTTTACGCCACTGAAGAAGCCTTGGGCCTTCTTGCGTGTAATGAAACCAAAGTAACTTAAACTGAGTAGATGGAAATTGATTAACTTGTTACAAGCACATACAACCTGCTGAGTTTGAGGATTTGCGTTTTGAGTCAATGACAGAGACAAGGGCAAACGTGGGGTGTGTTTTCTTATGATAAATGAGCTCATAAGTCCAAGTTGAATGTCCCACCAGCAAAATGAGAGAACATGAGGGAATGGCAAGGGGGAAAGAAAAAAAAAAAAGATGGAATGAAGTAGAGCGTGAAAGCAAGTCGGAGGATCCTGACAAATGCAAGAGTGAAGAGAAGTCTGGTGTGACTAATGAAAACGGAAGGGAGGCATCAATTTAATATATCGTACCTTCTCCAAAAAACTCACGTTATTAAAAAAAAGGAAAAAGAAAAAAGAGAGAACGCATTAAGAGAGCAAAAGGTTTTTTTTTTTCTTCTTCAGAGAAGGCGGGGGAGGAGGCTTTCCATATCTGTTTACTTGCTGGCATGGTTTACATCAATAGACAATATTGATCTTGATGCAGCTCAAATCATTTCCTGTCCAAAAAAAAATACAACGCACCATCACGAAAGGGGAAAACGTACTCTGGGTGGGGCTGTTTGTCTGCAGCTCTTGAAGAAAAAAAAAAACGGGCAAAGGCTTTTTTTTGTTTGTGTGTCTCTTTTGAATAGATTCAGGAGGTTGCTCAGGGTGACCAGAAGGTTAAGACATGAATTTAAAGCGGGGTGAGGTGGAGGAAAATACGCACTCTCTTATCAATCCCCCACTTGCTTGTTCACCCCACCCTGATGGGAATGACATCAATCACCCACGAGCGCAGCATTACAGGGCAAAAAAAGCCTGACCAGTCAGCAGCTACCAAACGACACACACATACATGCACATACATAGTTACTGTAAAGCCACAGAAATACAGTAAAACCACGACTAATTCCAATAAGACACCCCCACAATGTTCACCAAAGGCACAAACCCGATCTTTCAACCTGCAGCCCAGTCAATATGTTATCATTTGTATTCTTGGAAGTAGGTGAGCGAATCGCTGCTACATTTCTCGTGTGTTGTTGCTACAGTGTCACGACGTGTGACCTCCCTGCTTCTTTTGAAGATTAAACCCCCCTCCAGAATAAATCAACTTGAAACATTCCCAGGTGCTGTGGGTGGAAAAAAAAGAAGAAAATGTCCCAATTTAAAAAAAAAAAAAAAAAACATGCATATTGTATCAAGAACGCAACCGACATGAACCCAAACATGCATGACCCTGCTTTTTTTTAAGGCTGGCAAAAGCAGGCACGTACACATGTAGTTGCAAAAAAAAAAATAACATACACGTCATGATGGTTTATCTTTAGCAGAATCCATTTATGGACACAGATATAGACACATTAAATGATCATGCCATTCTTGCAGCTAGCTGTCCATAAAGAAAAATAATAATAATAATAATAAAGTGTCTGTGCTGTCTCTCCGAGGAGGTGACAAGGACCACCAAGAGCTTTGTCCTTCTCACTTGCTATGGCGGAGACTATGGGGGAAATCTTACATGAACCCACCCCAGTTTTGAAGCGAAAACTCTGCTTAGGTGCAAGCATCCAGTCAGGTGCATAGAAAGAGGCATTTGTCACTCACCACTCCATTCCCAGAGCATGCAATCTGGTCCAGATCCAGAATAGCTGACATTGTTCCCCTCATAAACGGAGAGTGCCGTGTTATGCTATGCGCGAATGTGAGCTAGGCGGCTTTTGAAGACCCCCGAAAGAAGGAGGGGTAGGAAGGAAAACAGGGAGGTGGGATTGGTGGCGGCGGTAGCGGCAACGAGACGGAAAGCGGGAGGAGAGCGACGCAGCTGAGGGCGTGAGCGAGAGATGGTAAAACTGAATGAAAACAGGGGATGCAGATCGACTCGGGGAGGGAGAAAGATGGGCTTGAGAGACGGAAGGAGGGGGGAGTGGGAGCAAGCAGACTGTGTTTAGTAGTCACAAAGTGTCTGCAGATTCAGCCTACGGTGCATCTAATTGGATTGTGGAGGGTCAGGTGGGTAGAGGGTGGAGCCATGGGGTAAAAGACAGCAGAGAGACACAGTGTGAGGGAGAAAGATGCAGAGGCCGTCCAGGAAAACAGGGAGGCTGCTGACATCATTGAGTCATGGCGGCTGACTTTGACGTCAGCAAAAACGCCGTCTACGCTAAATCAGCGGTCAAATGTACTTCACTTAAAAATAAAAATCTAGTTTAGTAACATATGGAATTCTTAAGATGGATTTTGCATGCTATTGCTGTCGCTGTGTTACCATCTACCCTATATGGATTTCTTATTGGAAAATGACCGTAAATATGAGAGGATCGTCATCGTGCAAGGTTTACACCGTGGAGTTATTTGCTCAAGACAGTTTAATCTTAAACTCTGTGGTTTGTCCTCTGCACAGTTAAAACAGTGGAGTGTCGGTCCTAACTTGCAACCGTCTGCAACCAATCGCAAAAGCTAAGGGTGAGTCTAAGAGAAAAACCACGGGCTCTCATTGGTCACACAATGCAGTCAATGCTAAACAAGTGGACACCAGAGGGCACGATTTGCCAACAAAAATGTCCTGTGGTGTTAAATCAACGAGTACTGAAAGTAAAAGAAAATATTAGCCTTGTTAAAATGTGCTTTGTGTGGTCAGCACTGCATATTTAAGGCTTTTTAAAATGAGTTTCCAAATTTCAGTGATTTTAATTTAATTTGAAATAGTTTCCTATTTACTGAAATTTACCCAAAAAACTGAAGTGAACTTGCATACTGCAAGCTAGGAAAAATAGAAGCAAACTATAAATAATATCAATAATAATCATAATATAATCTACCTAACGGTTCCCTCTGCTGGACAAAGTTAGACAATACAAGGATACATTTTATCATGGGGCAGGGACAAAAATAAAACTGTCTTAAATGACAGTGTTGATAATAATAGGGAATACTTTAGAAATAACTTAAATGACAAGATTTAAGACAAAAAATATGCACATATGTGCTGCCATGACATGCTTGCTCCAGTGGAACATTTCTTTCTTCCTGAAATGGCCTTGTGTTCTTAAGTAAAAGCCCTGCAGTTCCATCAGTGGAAGAAGCCGGCCGGCTGAGTCACGCCACCTTCCCCAGTCCAGCAGAGACGTCATAAATAGCACAAGACTGCAGCACCACACCCTCTACAGAGGTTGTACACTTTCTCACTCATGCTTCCTCGTCTTTCCACCCACTGAGGCAGCTTTTAGTATGTAACCATGAATAGAAGCAATGACCTTGCAGTGCACCACCATATCACAGCAACAGCATTGAGAAATGCATGGATGAATATTATTCCTCTCCATAGAAGCTGTATGCTATTGTCCTGTGCTGCAACACCCTTTTCCTTCTATGGACCAAAACCAGACTCGGCTGGACTGCCATATTTTCCCATTATATGGTGCATAATCAATCACTCATTTCTTCTTTTTTTTCTGCTATTAATTAATACTTCTTTTTTTAAAGTTCATAAAAATGTGAAAACCCATGCTGAAACCTGTAAGTGGCAGCCACTCTTGCTACCAATATTTTTAAAATGTATAATAAGGTTATAGGGGTGACCCTACTTCTCCATTTTTTGATTATCATGGCCATGTCTGGCCTACAAGCACCAGATGGTGCTGGAGTAGTAGTAGTAGTACCAGGGCGTTGTGTTTTGTATCCACTAGATGGAGCTGTAGTAGTAGTTGTTGTTATTTTACCAGATCCCATCCTATTTTGCCCACTAGAATGGCCATTGCTATTTATTTACAATAAACAATTTTCACCAAGATGACATTTCTCTGAACCATTCAGAGAAATGCCACAATTTCATCTATCTAAAAATAAAAAATAAGGATATAAAAAGAGACAAAAGCAACTCACCTGACAGTCAAAATCCTGAAAATTGCGTGCATTCTGTAAAAGAAATAAAAAAAAACAGCAAAAATGATAAACAATCATGTCAGTTGAATTATTAAAAAAGTACACAAAGAAGCTTCAACATTTATCAAGCCTTCCAAAGACTAACCAGGGTGTGTCATTTTAGTATTAAACATCATCAAAATCAAATCAAAAGTCTTTATTGTCATCATACACAGATGTCTATAAGGAAATTGGTGGTGCTACTCTACAAAGTGCGTTTTCCCAGTAAAAAAAAATACAACATAAATTGTAATTTAAAAGTATAACAAGTCACATCCCGGCTATGTAAATTCTAAATTATTGCACAATGTAAGGTTTTGCACATTGCTATTGCACACCCCGAAGTTATTGCACAGAAGGGATTGTGTGTCGTGCTAACGCAAGTTCAGAGTCCTGATGGCTGTGGGGAAAAACTGTCCTTAAGTCTATTATCCACTAGTTACGTTACTCTGTTAGTAGATGGCGAATTAGAACCAATACAAATGTTTTTCCATTATAATATCCTATTTTTGGTGTTTTTTTTTCAGAGGATGGGAACAAATTAAGTTGTTTTAAGTTTATTTCTACGGGAAATGTTGATTTGATATACGAGTAAATCGACATACGAGCTCATAAGCTTGTATCTCAAGATATCACTGTAATTATCTCTTTCTCAGCTTGTCTTTCAAAGAAGATTGGCATGCAGCCTAGTGATGGAAGTGCTCCCCTGGCTTAGTCATCTAAGCCACCAGGGAGGTCAGTACTTATACTATACATTAAGCTCCAACACTCTCAAGCATGGTGGTTCTTGTGAAAAATCAGCTGCAGTGCACGACAACACTTCATGGGGTCCCCAAGACAAACAATTATTAAATCTGAGCCCTAAACATTGCCAAAATGGAAGAAATTTGTTTGCTTTTTTTTTTAAATACATTTTGGATTTTTCCCTCCCTGAATGGGAGGAAAAAAGAAAAAAAATCGCCCCACTTTTGCCTTTCATTTTTTTCTTCTGAAATGTTGAAGCTATCAATAATTCACTATGATGAAATGTACTGCATACTATGAATTTTTGGTGTATTAATGTACGCATTTGAAGGAGAGCACTATTTGTGGCTTTAACAATGCGTAGCCATGCATTTGAGCATGTGCTTGCTTTATTCAAGAGTTGCATGTTAGGTAGATTAGTCAGGTGTTATTAACCAACAGCCATTTTCAGCAACGCACCTTATTGGTCAGGAGAGGCTTGATCTCAGTCAGCTGTACATCCTGAAGCTCATCCATTATCCTTTCCGATCAACGTGATTTGCTTTAACCAAAGAGAAAAAGGACAAATCATCAGTCAAAATATAGCAAATATTGTGTAACACTCAAAAATGTGAACAGATTTTCAAACATGCATGAACCCAAAGGTAACAGCGATTAAGTCTGAACATTTAAACCACGGAACAGGTTGTCTTATTTTTTTCCCCCCACGACGTACTTCTTTAAAACAATTTTCTATGGAAGTATCTCCCTAATGATCAACATTAGAAGGTACTGCAGTAGTGTAGTAGACCCACATGTTCAGATAACCCAGTTTCCAATACGACAAACATTACACACTGCTTAAAATAACCACTGTGGAAAATATAGGAAAATAAAAACCGTATTTACTCGCCTAAAAGCCGCATCTACAAAAATAGTTGAATCTTACAATTTCTCGCATAGAAGCCATCCCTATTCACAATTTTCACCACCATATTCATGGTTTTAATAAAAAATCATCACATGTGGTCTTTGAGATACTGTATGAATCAAAAGCACATTATAAGGGTCAATATCATAACTTATTATGCCTATCTTTGTAAATGCAAAATATCAAATTACTAAATTAGAATAAATAAATAAATAAGTATCTTGATGAGAACCTGGTGCTTTTTAATGACAGAAATTACAGCCGCTGTAAACTGAAAAGCCTCCAAACCTCATTAGTTTTTCTGCTGAAGGTTGGACTTTTGTCTGTATTCATAATTAGCAAGCAAGATCGGACATCCCAACATCTGTCTACACTACTCTGCCTTGCTTGTCGGACGAGGAGAGGAAGTGCTATTGATTTTTTTGGTCTTTGCTTTGGAGAAAGGCTCATCTAGCACAAAAAGGCATGCAATCGCCTTTCTACTTGGTTACTTATTGCAAAAGCAAGATTGAGTCAATAGCCTTCTTGAGACCTCCATCAATCAATCATACTAGTCTGCGACTGATTTTACACCAAAAATATATATAAAAAAATGAAGGTAATCACATGGTCAAACAATGAGTGTTTTTTTAACCAACCTCAGGCACAAAATTGGACATACATTGGACATACAACATTGGACAATAATTTCAGTGTCTTTTCCCCTCCTAACCTTCTTTGTTCTCTATTAACCAGAACAGATGAGAGCCCTTGATGACGCACGAATGTGGTCAGAGGTCATTCTGCTCATGCAAGGGACTGTGTCAGTACCATGAAAGAAAAACAAAGAAAGCCACAGGACACGATCCTATGATCACATAAAACAAACCCCACCAAAAAGAAAAACCAAAAAAAAAAACATGCATGGCTGCGAGGGAAAACAAGACCGAGAAAATCCTTGCTGACAAATCCGGCTAAACGGCGGACTAAATAATATTTAGACAAGTGAACAAGGAATAAAGAACAACAAATACTATACATGCTTGAGCAGATTGGCCAGATCAATGCAACACTTCCTTATGCTGTTTCTAAAGGTGCAGTGGTAGGTACGTACCACATAATCATGAACAGTAAAACAAATCTCCCTTTTAGGGACAAGCAAGTGTTCATAGCCAAAGAGACTGTGTTTCTCTTCCTGGGGAATAAAGCATAAATGTGTATAATAATGATAATAATAAACACTGACATCCCCTCGATAGAGAGGTTGCTCCACCGTTGAGCATGTTCAGCCGTCGTCATGGAGACTAAGCTTGTTGCTGATGTTTATTCTAAGATGGGATATCCCCGGGGGGAAGATGCGAGGCAAAGAGACCAGGGCAATAGATTGCGGTCGGTATTAGGAATGAATACAGCTTTGCTCCATGGAGCATGCGTCAGTGGTGACATTTAGCATTCACCGAGGCTAAAGTGAGTCGTGGGAAGCCAAAGCAATTGACAGCAAAGCGTAGTCTCGCTGCAATATAAATATCAGCAATTGGCGAGGAGGGAAATCGCATTCAGAATTGACACTCCGAGTGGTTGTCTTATCTTAACCACACCATTAGTGGCGATACAAGAGCTAATGATGGAGAACATACCCGAGTGGCCTTGACTACAGCACTATCTGCAGAAGCGAATCCCCTCATAAACACGCTTACGCCACTGTTCGGTCCCCATAGCGCCATCACTTTTCTAATGTAAGTGAAAGCATTAACCTTCTTCTTGATATTTTCCCTGCAGTCATTCCATTGGACATATTGACAAGGCAATAAATCATTTTTTTTCTCCATCGGCATTCACAAAAGAAGGTTGTTTATGGGAAACATACTGAGTGAGTCTACTAATTTCATAAGTGGAATAACAGAAACCATGGATGACCTCCGTTTGTCATCACTGCCAACATGGATTTGGTTTAATTACAGAGAAATGGAATGACCTATATTCAAAAATCTCTGTCAGGAAGCTAACCGTCTATGCATCCATCTATTCGTTCTGCATATCGCTTATCCTTACACGGACGGACATGGCTGGATTTGAGCCAATCCCTGCTGACTTTGAGAGAAAGGTGGAGTAACTAACAGACACAATTTTACGGACTATTTCAGAGGATATTATTTTCCCTCAATTAAAAGGCATTCGTTTATTTACCTTGCATACCTTGTGTTTTTGCCAGGATTTTCAAGCCAAAAGCAAAGTTGTTTTATGACTGTTTATCTGCGTTTTGATGGCATTCTGACAAAACAAGTCATGTCTATCATATAGCTTGCAAATAAATATATCTTATTGTCTTCAAAAAATGCATCTTCAGGAGAGAAACTAAAGAACACAAGTGAAAGATAAAAAGACAAACACATGAAAAGATCAAAACCTAAACTTAAATAATTCACAATATAGAAAATACACACACAACACGAGTCAAAAAAACCCAGGAAAAAAAATCAATGCAAACACGTTCTTGGGTGACATTTTGAGGGTTTCAGCAAGAGATATGTCATCCAACCACTTCCCTATTTTGTGGGCTAGATTTTTGGACCAAAAAAAAAAAATCCCTAACAAAAGAGCCCACGTATGTCTGTGCTCAACTGGAGAATTAGCATTAACAAGTAGACTTCACACCACAAAGAAAAGTAGGCCAGAACAAATTCCACAGATGCTGCTCCTGCTGCCAATTGATGATAAAGCCAACGGCCATATCATCTTTTTCTTTTTGCAATCCTGACACAAATTATCAGTGTACTTCTTATTGGAAATTAATATAATCAATACATCATCTCAGGCCAACTAACTTCTGTGACAATTTTCTTTGGTAAACGGTAGCTAAATAGAGGGTGAAGGCAAGGAGCATGACTATAAACTATTGTTAATCTTGCAATTTAGGATTTTTGGGACGACATGCTGGCTGATTCCTTTTCTTTTTCTGACAGCGTAATAAAAATGATTAAATATCCCTCTGATGTCTTTTTTTCTACTCGCCATCAACTTGAACGGTCTATTCTTAACTGGTATTGCCTTTGAAACTAAAAACAGGTCCTCACAGACTGCAGCCATCTTTAGTATCTTGTGTTTGGGAGTGAAGAAAAAAAAGCAGGCAAGACAAAAATCATATGCATAACTTCTTATATCCGTTTAACACCAACAAATACTACAGAAAACAAAATACAAACCACATAAGAACCCACACAGACAGGTGGAGTGAGATTGAGGCACATGTTTTAACAAGGGCAGTTGGATCTTTTTATAGGGGACATCTTAAAGTGACTGCCCATCCATAAAATGATAAATGTGTTGGGGGGGCCAGTCTGGCTTATTAAAGCCCTACAGTATAAATTCAGACTGAGCGTTTGCAGCACCATCATGTCTGCTGCATACATGGATCTCTAAAATGATGACACGTTTATGGCTCATTGATCAATAGTTAATTAATCTCACATACAGCTATTACGTACACACCTCTGTAAAAGCACTTAAAAGCTCCATTTGGTCTACTCGGTTCAAATTAACCAAATTTAAAACATATTGATTTGGAACTCATTCTTAGTCCAAAAAGATTTTTCTTGGTTTCTTATTTTTTTATATCTTTCAATCATTTTTTTTTTAAATAGGCAACATTTGCATCCATGTTTTAGTTTGTATATCTACGAAGCTGGTCAGAGATACGTTGATATTTGTCTTTTGTTGACTTAGTTTGTGCCTTGTATTCTGCTACATTTAAGTGGAGTGTGCTATTTACATCAACATGCTGCTGAATGTTAAAATGTCAGTAATGAAAAGTTGTTTCTAGAACAGCTGAAGCAGCCAGGAAACACCCTGAACTGGCTGCCAGCCAATCGTAGAGCAAAAGGAGAAGGATAACCATTCACAGATACACTCATTCAAACCTAGGGGCAATTTAGAGTGTTCAACCAGCCTACAATGCATGTTATTGGGATATTGGAGGACGCAAACCCGGCCGGGGAGAATCTGCAAACGACACAGAAAGGTTCGGAACCCACCGGGAATTGAAACCTCAAATCAGTGAGACCATTGAGGCGAATGTGTTAACCACTCGTCCACAAAAAAATGTCATCACTAACACTTGACATGACCTCAACTATAAATACTACTGGCAACATCAAGTACTCAAATTTCAGTCCAGACACAGGGAATCAATCCGGAAAAAAAAACGTATATACTATACACATCCCTAAGCATGTATCTTGTATTGACTTGGCCCTGGCATATTTCCATCCACATTTAATCATAACACACGCTATATATCTTTATATACACTTTGAGAGCTCGGAATGGTGGGCACATATTATAAAGATCATTACCACTGGGAGAAAATGGCTTTCTTGATAAATATGCTGTGACAAGTCAACAAGAGGTGTGAGGCCAACTGAATGAAGCTGTCTTGTTCGCTGGCTATAAATAAAAGCCAATGGCCTGGCACTACTGGCAATTGACTAAGGGCTCGTAAGAGGGGAGCGACACCTACTCCAAGTCAATGCAGTGTACAAAAAGGTGCTTTTTTTATAAAATGCCACTCCATAATTTGAGCATCCATTTAGGAGTTTCCAAATTGCAATCAACTAGATATCAAGCCAATCTACTGACATTTTTCTAGTCCATCCAATGATACAGGATAACAAAAACATGTTCTGAATTATTTTTGAAATATAAAGTGGTTGTAGAAAGTTGAAATTTCCAAACGCTTGTGCAGATCTCACAATGATTTTTTTATTATTATTATTTTTTTTAGAGAGCAATGGGTTTTGTCTCAGTTGCATGTTTTGCACCCCGACTGTGTTTACTGTGTCATGGTACATTAGGCCAGTTACATGCTGGTATGTCATTTAAATCCATGGACTCAAATCTATGCGACCAACTGCGGGAAAAAACTAGGCAAAAGTTCCAAGCTGATTCATGATGAGCTAAATCTGCCATTGCAGAATATAAAATGAGAGTTTAGTCTCCTATCAAGCATATGAGAACTCTTCCCAAGCAGGAAATAGCTTATGAAGGCCACGTTTTCCAGTGAGAGGGGCCAAAGGGCAGCATCGGCCTTACACGGTGGACTGAAACATTGGAAAACTGCATAAAACATGAACACAGCTCAGAAACATGAAAGGTCGTGTGCAGTGCTTCAGATTTTGAAAGCCTAGCGCGCATCCTACCATGTGTCAGCGTCAAAATCAGCACCCAGGGGCATGCTGTCTCACAGGAGCACAACCTCAGCTAATGGAGCCGATCCATGTGGTCAGCGTGGCTGTCATAAAAGCTAAAGAACCGACAACTCAATCTTCCTGAGAAAGAGAAGGGTGGCTCCTCTGACGGAAACCCTCTCAGATGTCTACCGTGGAGGTCGACTGTCCTTGGCAACACCCCCCCGTACTGCCCTCCGCTGATTGTGTTGCCGGGATCGTATGACCTTTTTCACCACTACGGTGAATGTAGTAGCGCTGTGAAGAAGTATTAGCCCTCTTCTCAGATCTTTATGTTTTGTTTTATATTCTTGTCTCATCTCAGCAACCTTTGAGACATTGTCATATCTACAAAACATATAAATGCCACAGCAAACAAGCATATTTACACACAGTAGAAGATGTTTCCAATATTCTTCTTACCAGCCATTTCTGCCCAAAATAGACTTTACGCTTTATAATACGCTTTAATCCTGGTGATGCATTATGTGCATTTTGTAATGCCTGTTCAAACACAAGTATGATATGGCAATGCGTTCAGTTAACATTTGCACTTTAGTGGTAATAACACTAAGAGCTCACCGGATTGACTGGCTTTCATTTTTACTAAATTAGAGCTGCACTTTAGCAATTGATTAAACGTTTTGAATATTTTACAATTAATCTTTCAATGGGACAAAAGGGAATTTCCATTAGGGTCATTTAAAATTAAAAAGGCAAAAAATGTAGGCAAACAGGATCGGTCCACAACATGGAAGAAAACAGGTTGTTTTCTGCAGTAACACCATTAAACAAAGATTACTAGTCTGCTTTCTTGGCGGATTGTGGTAACCACTCAAAATTTCTTAGTGAGAAGTTCAACATGGTTAATTTTAGATGAATTTGGCCTTGCAAGCAAAACAGTCCTGTCTGATTCATTCATTCATTCATTCATTCATTCATTCATTTCAGACATTAAACTGGGTCTCTACAGTTGTCAATAATTGTCAATCTGCTAAGCTAAATACTAACATGTAAACATGAATGGCATTTGTAAAATATCCATTTGCACACTGATTGCTCTACTATTGCACGACATTAAAATCCCAGTTCAAACAAAAACATGCAAAAAGGGTAAATACTATGAGAATATATATTCACAATATTTACGTATCAACATTCATTTGGAAATCACATAATAGTAATTCTACATGCTGCTGTCTCATCATTTTACTAACTTAGATGGATTTAAAGCCTAAACAAAATACTGTTCCAATGATTTCTTAATACAGTTATGCATATTAGAAAGACCAGATAGATATAGGTAGGGAGCAGCCAGTAGGATTTTTCTTTTTAAATTGACACTACACTAGATATATACGCTAGCTCATCATGATTTGACCATTAAAATTTGCACTTATGTCAAACTAAATTAGGTTCCCATAAAACTTAAAATAATAACTGCACCATACGATTTATATAATAAACAACCAAGAAAAGAGCAGCAGCTCCTAAGATAAGGCAATAAGGTGCTCCTGCTGTGTAAACTAAAGGCTGGGTAATAGAAAATCCAGAAGGACTTTTCTGTCAATTGTTAGCCATGTATTCCTTCAGTGTGGACAATGGGAGTGTTGTGAATGACAACATATTTCTCCTGCAGGTTGTTGATTGTCAAAACTGAGGTCAGGCTCTCCTGATCATGTGACCAATGAAGGATTTGTGGGAGATGAACAACAGACTAAGACGTGTTCGAAAATAGAGGCTGGTCTATAAAATGGGTATTATTATAGTATCATGATAGGAAAAAAAATCTTCTGTAATAAAAATTTTAGAGATTCATCATCATCATCATCATCATCAGAAACTACATTTTAGGAGCTATTCATCAGCGACCAGTTTTGAACAGCACCGCAAAGTAAAATTCTCAGCTACAACGCTTTTGTGGCAACTTTTGATTATATTTGACCAATGCCATTTTTATTTCATTTAAAACCTGACAGCTTCACTTGCGGTATCACGAAAAAAAATCTATTTTGCCCGCCATTACTCATTCAAAAAGATATTTACACAAAATATAGAAAACCAATGGTCAAATTACTTCGTATCGCAAAATCCGACTGGCCAGCTCCACTGATGAGAGTTGAATTTGGCTGCTTAGGTGAAAGGTTCTACTGTTTATAATTTCATTCATTCATAAATGTATATATCATACATAATAATAATAAAACGATATAATAATAATATGTGGACCCTGTGTCTTTATGAGGCCATTTTTTTAAATTACCAAGCATAGTAACTTTCCCTGTTAAAGCTTAATAATTAATAACAAAGTTCCTAAACTACTTATTCTAAAATACCCATTTCATACATGCAAATTGCAAACACATGCCAGTTTACTTCCTACCTATGTGACCTTCCACGTGCAACCAGTGACATTGTCCTCCACAATCTGCTGATAATGCAATGTAAATTTAAACTAATTTAATTATGAATGCTCAACATGCTAACCCTAACTGTCACATAGAAAGATCGAAGGCAAAGATTTGGTCAAAGTAACTTCTCAAATGACACAATTACAAGAAAAGAGAGCTAACCCAAAGTCCAGGCCTACTTTAAGTATTTCAATAATTGTCCACACTAGTTTCACAAGACTCGAACAAACAATTGGGGAAAAAAAATCTAACACGTTATTATATTGCTCTACACATTACTCCGTTTCAAAAATATGATTTTAGAAAATATATCCCATATTCCGTGCACAAATTTAACACGGATGTGCGCATTGAACGCACCATGCAAATGCTAGTCGGCATACGTATTTTACTATATAATAGCGAAAGCGCACACATCATATTATATCATGGCTTTAGATCCAAAATAAATAAATAAAAATGCAAGTGCACGCTTCCTTTATTTGGCGAGAGATGACAAAGTAAGGCTTAAAAGTGGCGACACGGTGTGCAAAGGGAAGCTACATCGGCAGCAGCACGGGGAACTCATTTCATTCAAAGTGCAGCAGCAACCACTTCGCTTACGTTCTATTAACTTAATAGAAGATGCATATTTTTCGCTTTACAGCAGCATCGGCGGCGCCAGCGGCGGCGATGGCGGTCACGACTCGTCCGTCCATGACAGCAACACAAGAACAGGTTGGAAAAATCCGCCAAACCGATGAATCCCCCTTTCGACACATCTGTAAATACTATACTGCTAAGGAAAAACGTGGGAACGCCGAGAAGAGACTTACCTTGTTGACGACGGATGAAATAGTTTTTAGTCGAGTCTGCTGATGGCTTTGATGTCGAAAAGAGGAAAAGAGATGAGGCTGGATAAACGCCAAATGTAAAATTCGCCGCACTCGACTCGGTTGCCGCTTCCTCTGCTCCAACTCGTATTTCGACGTGATTGTGGGCGGAGCGTAAGGTTGCGCTGGAGACGAGGCGAACAGCCAATCAGAAGAGACGCTGCGAAGCAGAGACAGGAAGACAAGATAGAGGTCATACTCTGCTCCTAATATCAACGACCACAAAATGCTGTCATGAACTGCACCTTTTTTAAAAATAAAGATTATTGCTTTTGTTGTGGGAAAAGATCATAAAATAGTGTTTACTTAACAAATACGATTTCATTGTCCTAATTTTTTAATTTGGTTTTCTTTCGCGAGCTACTTCGCACCTCCCACGCTGAAGCGTAGTAAAATAATCAGAGGCAGAGTTAACCATTTACAGGGAGTCATTTTGTAACTCATTGACTGCCATTGACAACGATAGACGTCCAATTACTTTGACTGGGAGGGAAGCAATGAATATGAAACATGCGGGTCTTTAGAGTTTGATCATCGTGGTCAATGACAAGCATTGAGTGAAATAAAATGCAATTACAAATATAAGTTATTGGGGGCCATAACTAGTAGTGTATTTCTGGTTCATACACTTAATTTGGAATGGTATTCATTCATAAAATGTGCACATGGATGTTTCTTTGTTTTTACAATAAAAAATAATGTTCCCTATAGACTGTCAAAAATAATGTTTTAGTACACTGCATTAAAAATTGTTAACATCCAAGTCTAACTGTTACAAAATGAGATGAGCCCTCATTTGGAGATTTTTCATTGGACAACTTGTTCTTCCCTGACGGTCACATATTGAGTGATTAACAGTCAAAAGCTGCCATTGACAATTTTCAATCTGATTACATAACTACCATTCAGCTATAAAAATCACATGTAATCTGTTCTGTTGCAACTGTCCATCTCACCAGCCATCAGTCAGCATGTAAAGGTTGTTGTTGTTGTTGAGGATCATTGGCACCTCATCAGGAAAGGAATCAGTCCCGTTGATATTCTCCAACTCGGAAAGCATTTACTCACAGACTGCTGCCCCCAATTTTTTATCCGATTGTGTAAGAGACCAAATCGGCTAAGAATGCCGCGCTACATCAAAACTGCGAATGATGACGCAACCTCAATTTAGTGAGTGTCGCCAGCTAGATAAACGGGCCAAGAGATTTGGGAGCAAAATCCCTGTGGAATACGGACACTATGCATTATGGTTAATGATGCTGATCTTTTATTCATGTACCAAGTTTTTTTTCCTTGCATTGTTCAACATTTTCCCTGCTCTAAGCCAGACAGTACAGTAGCATGGATCTATGTATATGGAGAAGAGAATGTTGTCCATCCGGTAAGATGAACACATTTAGATGCACATATTTACAAAGTATTGTAAAGAAAAAGATGGAAAATGGAACAAAAGAACACTGTCAAAAGAGGAGCTTGTCATGGGTAAGAGCATAAGATCCAAGTTAAGGGGTGGTGGGGATGCAGATGCAGTCCATATTGAATATGCAGTGAAACCTTTAGGAGCTGCTGCAACCATGGGGGGGACAGTATTAATATGAAAGAATTGAAAACCAAATAAAGACGAACATTTTGTAGAGAAGCGCTACCATTTAAGAGCAAACACAATTCACGCTAGTCAGCGTTTCAAAAGCTGTGAAAAATAAAAAAGAGGAACCTTTGATTGAAGACAAAAATAACTTTACAGTATAGAAGAAAATACAAAACTCCAAGAAATAAGTTTGTCAAGACTGCTTGTAAAGTGCCATTACATACTGGGTGTCATCAAGGGATCAAGCCATTTCCTAACAGGATGAGTTAAAACAAACGAATGGAGCAACAAACGTACTACGTCTATACGTATAATGAACATGGTTGAAAAATAGTCTGGTATTTGTTTAACTGCGAGCTGAATATAAAGCTAGCGTGTAATGCACTACACGTATGCGCTGAGAGAAACACAAGCCACCTTGAGCTGAACAGGCCGACAAAAGGCATCAAGTTGCATGGGAGCCATGGGGCCGTCTTCTGGTCCACCACAAGGACTTTCTCCTGGATTCACGAGGTTACTTATTGTGTTTAATCCTGATTTGTAATGCTGACTACACAGAACCCTTAAAAGGAGAAACCGCTGCAGACATCAGGCCAGTCTTGCGTTGCCAAGAACAGGCAGATTTTCAACTACGTACTCCTGTTCTGTGCTGCCCTCATGTGGAGCTCAATAGGGTGAGCTGATGCAGCTTTCCCAGCTGTGACATCAGCCGCTTCATGCGGTGTTTGAGCTGAGGCAGTCGGGCCAGAGGGTCTGGAGGTTCCAGCTCCCCCGTATAGTCCAACCAACTCTCCAGCACTAAATATAAACACAAAACAAATTAGGGCTATAATAATGAGAATTAAAAATGCAGATGAGAAAAAAATTGTAAATACAACTTTGGGTATACAGAAACGATGTGAATCCAAAGTTCTCAAAAATCCCAGTAAGTTCATAGCAAAGACTTACCATCTAACTCTCGCTCAAGAAAGTCCATCCTGTGCGAAACCTCGTCTTGAACCGCATCGATGTGATCCAGCAAGTTGATCTGCCACTGTTGGTGTTGCTTGCAGTCATCAGCAGTTTCTTCCGAAAGACTCCAAACCTCTTTCTTTATTTCCACATCTGACCACGAACCTCCAGACGTAGCCTAGAGTAATATATTGACTATGGAGTCAAGTGTCACTTCAAATGAGCACAATTGCAATTGACTGCAATGAACAAACCTTGCTGTCCACGCTGATCGATTTAGGTTTGTCCGTCTCTAACAGGCCGCCGAAGCGCTGCTCACGCTCCAGTAGTTCTTCAGTGCTTCTCATACTGTCCTCCAGCTCGGAGGCCTGTCTGGTTTCAACCACCAGCCTCTGCTCCACTGCTGGATAGTAGGCCCGTGGTTTTTGGTAGCAGTGTTCGCTGGTGATGTAAGAGTCCTGAAATGAAGGGAACGGGGACGAGGAGCAGGACGACGTGGTGGCAGCGGCCCGGCTGAGCTTCTCCAGGGCGTTGGACATTAAAATCTCGCCCCGACTCATGTCTTCATCGGGAGTGACGGGAGAGGGAGTCGCGTCGCTGCCCCGATAAAAATTGGAGTAGGTTGGTGGCCTGGCAGCTCTCTTCCAAGGTTGCCGCCACAACTTCAGGTCGGGATGCGTGTTCTTACTTTGAAGCAGAAAAATACAGAGATATAGAACAAAAAAACACAAAGATGTCTTTTAGCGGAAAACGTGCAGTTTCCTCGGACTCACTGTAAAATGTTTAACTTCAGCTGCAGTCCATTGAGGATCTCAACCACATGGTGTACATCTCCCAGCAGCTGGTGTGTGGTAGTGATTTTCTTGGCATTTTGGTGGGAGTAGTTTTCTTCCACAAACGACAGGCCGTACATGTGGCCACTGCTCAACCATTCACGGTCATACCAGTAACGCAGACTCTGCCTCTGGCCTGGAATTAAACAAAGTACATTTCTGTCAAACATGTTAAACATTGAAAAAAAAAGAATATACTTCAACAATTTCTTGTTTCAATTAGCCATGCGGATTTCACTTGCCCCCTCAAAATCAAATTAGGCTAAAAATATCCGCTTAGTTCCGAGTATAACCCCTCTGTATTACGATGCATTTACACTGGACGAGCGATGAACACGAAGCCAAATGTTTTCTGATTCTGAAATAGAACTACAAGACCAGTCAACATATTAGGTTAAAATTGCAAAATTATGAGAAGTCATATATTCTAATGTCACAAGAGAAACCTAATATTAAAAGATTAAAATCGTAATATTACGAGATCAAAGTCGTTTTATGCATATTTTTGCATTAGGCAAACCAGAGGTGGGTTTGGGTGTGCGGACTTCCCGGTTTTGGTCACTTATATGACGAGCCTTTTGGTGAAGGGGGCACTGTGAGAAACACATCTGTTTCAATGGAGCATTGCTGACTGAAACAATACCAAAGCATAGTAACTCAAAATGTCCTCTCACCTGGAGGGTCTCTGCAAATATAACAAGCATATTTATCTGGAATATTGTCCTCCAGCAAGCCCATGCAGGTACCATGCTGCCAACATAAGCATTCTTCACACTGAAGAACAGAATAAAAACCATCAAAATCTCAAGTAAATTCAGAAAAATACATGCATTTTTAGAAGAACGAATATAAACCTGGATCATGAATTCATTCTCCTCTTCCACCTCGCAGATGCATCGTACGATTTCTTGTTCATCCCCATTGGCGCCGCAGTCCAGGCTCTGGGGCGGGCTGGTCACATCTATGTCTAGCCCGTAGTCTTCGTCACTCCACCCACAGCTGTCAGTGGACCAATCACTAAAGCTATCGTCGTCTACGGATTTCAGGACACAGCCAGGATTAAATGTCAGTAAATGCAAAACAACAACAAAAAGGTATGTTAAAGTTTCAGCATGCTGACTAAGTTTGAAGATTTTCCTCCATAAATCATTTCACATGGATCAATAATTTTATCTACATATATCATGGAGTAGTAAAAAATTATACCATATTCTTCGCACTATAAGTTACATTAGGGGGTAGTCTATCGAACAGAGTGCACAAACATCTGATTATTTGAAATGTGACTGTAGGTAATACAAGCATGTGTGTATTTTGTGGAGCCTGCAGCCAGCTTTTCCTGTTTTGACACATACTGGCCGGCGGTATGCAAGTTGCCTCCAGCATTATTTTCTGTGTTTTAACACTATTGTCTCTGTCATCATAGTTAAGAAATTGCCATTTACATATTTAGATTTAAGCAACCATGTGAAGGCATGTATCCTAAAACTTCCTTCTTCCTTTAACAAGTTTGGTCTGTGATACATCAGCAACATTAAGAAGACACAGATGACTACAGCATAAAACAGGACAGGAGCGAAAGCCTTAACGGTCTCACACACACACACACACACACATACTGCACAAACAAACGCCCAATAACAGATACCCACCATCCACATTTATCTCCACCGAGTCGCTGTATCCAGGCCTGCTGCGGTAGGCCTCACGCTTGTAATTGTGCGAGGGGGGGTGTTTGAATGGCATATTCAATTTGGGTGGAGGGCACAGTACTGAGAAGTCAATATTCTCCTCACTACCAGTGCAGTCTGTTAATACAGGGGAAGGGGAAGCAGATGTAGAACAAGTTGGAACATTTATTTCATTTGACACATAATTTTGTCCGTTAGGGGGAGACAAACATTTTTGGAACACAGGATCAAATGAAGAGCAGTTTGGGGACACGGTTTGTTTTAAGATTGTGAAAAAGGGTTGTCAGTACAATGCAGTACAGGGACACCACCGCAAACTACAACCACAATCATGAACACAAATGAAGAATAACTCGCCGACAGCACTGATCACCCAGGGAAATTGGACATTTAACATTATCTTTGGTTTAATGCTATTTCATTGGGTTGGAGAATATTGACAGTGGATTTTTTCTTCTTTTGTTCCTGCAACTGTAACTATAAATTTGCTGTTCGTAATTTTCAGATTTTATTGACAAATCTCCACTTTGTGCGTACAAACTACGCCAACTATACAGATGATAGTTTTAGACGGTGTTCAGGTTAGTTATTGTAAACGTACCAATACAATCTATTTTAAAAATCACCACTGTAGAAGATTTGTCATTAAATTAATTATACCACATATGGACGTGATATTAATTATTGGGTTGGCCTAATTGGCCCAGTAGCAGATGTAACACTTCTCCCACACACAGAAAGTCTCAGCAAGCGAAAAGGACAAAAATGGAAGGCTTCATACTTTGCAGCCAAGCCACTTTCAAAATGTAACACTGAGTGCACATGCAAAGCAACAGCAAAGCAATAGGTCTTGATGGGCACAATCCCTGCTTACCAGACGGGGCCTTTTTCTTTTTCTTCCTCTTCTTAAGTTTAATGCGAAGGAAGTCTTTCTGTTTGAGTTTTTCTTTTGTTCGCTCTTTTACAGGACCTGTAAAATTGACAGATTTGAAATTCATCATTAGAGCATTCCCCCGCCACAGCAATGATCAATGAGCAATCATTGTTGAGATGGTGGTAGAATACTCCATTAAAGGGACAGTACACCAAGTATAATGGAGATAGCTTCCAATGAAGTCTTTTCTCAAATTATACAAGTATGAAAGCCATACATTTATTACAAGTTTGATCATGAAGGAAATAATTGATTCCTTTTTCCCAGGCTGAACATGGCAAAGGTGTTCTCTATCCCTTTAAAGCACTCAACCCAAGTAGCCCATCACTAGTATGCAAGGGAAGACTGCCACAGCACTCCTACAAAAGGCAGCCATTTATACATGATAGACTTCTCAAATGGGAATTGTTACTGACCAACGTCAAAGGTGCACTTGTCTGAATCTTTATCCTGCTGTTGACACCCATTTCTATCCAGCTGGTTCTCTTTGGTTTTCTCCCTAAGGAGCAACCTCTGCTGATGACCATGCGAGCTGATTGCAGAGGGGGCCGATGTGCGCCTGCCCGGACCCTTTATTTCACCCCGATTGGCCGCAGCAGCTACTGTGTCTGCAAATCAAAATAAAACACACCCATAATAATAATCACACCATCTATAAGTTCCCTATAAACAAAAAAAAGCTCATTCGGAAAAGATGAATCTAGAGCAAAACTCACGCATCGACGCAGAAATAGTTCGCCTCCTCTTTGGACCGTCCGAACCAGGGCCAGTAACTTGTTTCTCTGATGACCTGCCGGGGCCGCTTCTCGTGGGACTGCAATCGGCCTCCAATGGCTGCTCCTCACCGTGGTAATATTTCATGTGGTAATGAAGCAGCTTGGCCTTACGGAATGACTTGATACAGCCGGTGACATTACATTTGAAGGGGTTATGGTCCAGGTTGATGGAAAGTACAGGAGGTGGTTGGTTTTTGATGACTCTGTACACTTAATGAATGAAGGGGATGATGAATTGATTGTGAGTGAGATTCTCCACTAAAAATGCAGACAATTGCTCCTTTAGCAAATAAAAAAAAAAAGAGCACTTACGTGGTTCTCTGCTGAATCTGTTAGGATTATGGAAACCTTGCTTCCTTACAGCTGTCAAAAGCAGGAAATATACATTAATGTTTTTTTTGGGGCACTCATTATAAAATCCCATTGGAAATGTTTGCCGGTGCTTTCTTCACTTTGTAACTTGACAGACTTACACTTCACAGGATTAGGCAGAGGGGGCATGGCAGGCTGCAAGCTCTCCGATTCGAGATTTGGTTTCTGCTCCAACTCTTCACCGGATTCTGTGGTTGTCTTTTCTGGCTGATTGGGCACCTCTGTGTATGGCTTTGTTGAGTTAGTGTATGGCTGCGTTGCATTCACATCAATTTCCTCATTCTCTTCTTCCTTTTTCACATCTCCATTTATATGACCATTTTCATCATGTTGCTTATTTGAGTCTTTTGTGCCATTTGTAAGTTGGCAGCCATCTTCTGCGTCATTGGGCTTCTTTGACGCTGGCTGTCCTAATTTTTCTTCTCCCTTTATCAGAGTGGACGAAGCCTCCAGTTTACCATTTGTTCTCTTGTTTTTCCCATTGACCATCCTTGCTTCTTGCTCCTCATCTTCACTGTTGCTGTCATTCTCCTGGTCAGAGGTGCTGCGTCTGGCTCGCTTGTTCCTGGGATCACCGTTCACTGGAGGCCTGCGGTCTTTGCGGTTTGGGACTCGCCTAACCATGTTTCTCTCCGAACTCCGATATCTGCCTCCTCGTCTCTATTTGTGGGGAAACAAAAGTGTTGAGAAGAGTCGAGGAGCAACCTAAAATGGAATTATATTTGACACTTACCTCTTTAATAAAAGGTTTCACGTGTATTCCTTTCACTGTCTGAATGACGCCATCAAAGAACTTCACAGTGTAAGAAACTAAAAAGGAATGGGAAAGGGAATGCTTTTGTTTGATAGTTTAAAGATTTTACTTAAAAACAGTACCTTTACAACACAAATATTCAACATAAAACTGATGTACATTTCAATTTGCTTACCATCTTTATTGACAGAGATTACTTTAGCAGGATAAAAACGGCAATCAGACCAGCTTGCCAGGACCTTGTCGTTCACTTGAAAACCCTGCAAAAAAGACAAATATTTCATTGCCAGCAAACATTACTGGTTACAACCAAAGAACTAAAATTAGGGATGAAATGGCTCTTTACTCATGTTCTTATCTCTCAAAAAAAAAAGACAGCACAATATATGAAAAATATATATAATCGACTTTGTTTTTCTTTGTAAAACAAGCAATGTGAGCCAACATATTTGGCAGGGAGACAATATCTTGTACGTCAATATCAAAAGGAAAAAAAATATTTAAAAAAAATAAAAATGAAAAAAAGTCTTGGGCTTACAGGTACGTCGTCCTGCAGGCCTTGGCGCCTCAGTTGGACCCTTTCTAGAGGTCTCAGGTAGGGACTTGTCCACTCAAACCACTCGTCATAACGATGACTCCACTGACGATAATGAACTAGTACTTTCTCATCGTCGTAATCAATCTTCTCTATGTTGGCAGCATACCTATGGAGCATCAAAAGTAGTTAAGGCAATATTTGTTTTGTAGCACAAGCTGCAAGGTAAAGAACAGTGCTGGTTACAGAAAGAAATGATCACAGTCAAGTTAGGTCAAATAGGGTTCTGTACTTCATGAAATAATATTTTGAGGATTAATCCCTCAAACATTTATCACGGCCAACATAGGGAAGGGTATTGCTCTCAGCCAAAAGTTATGCTCTGGCCAATCTCAAATGCTTGCTTTGGTGCTTTTTGTGCGTGGGGAACTTTACCCAGCCTCTTTGACAATTGTGAGTGTTCCATTACATACCAACAAATGCTGAGTGAGTCAGCGTGCACTTGGAGTGCATTTACAAGTGCATCTCTGAACAAAAAGTGCCTATTCAGGCATTTTAAAGAGAGAGATTGTGGAAAATATTCATTTTCCCTGGTCCTCTGTGTTTAACCATTTTGACCAATGGGAGGCCATAGAGCCGCGTAGAGCAGCAATGTTAGTAGCATGCCATAGTAGAAGAAGAAAATATTAGTCCTGTCACAGCTCAGTATTCATAACTTGTTTTGGAGGCAAACAAAGAACACTGCTTTTTGTGTTATAGTTTGTCTATGAACCTGCAGCATTTATTTCATGGGTGTGGCTTATATTCAGGTGGATTAAATCGCCCGAAAAAAAAAATAATTACCCCAATCATACAGAATCGATCATTTTCAGCAAAACAATTTTAAACTCAAGATAAGAACAAGCTTTTGATGTATTAGTTATATACATTCCCCAATGAAGATAGAAAAGGACAAAAATGAACAAACAAACTTGTTAACAAATGCCACATTTTTCCTTCAGTTTCTTCTTGGTTATGTGCCCATTAGGAGACATGTCAGAGTAAAAAGTTGTGCAAACACTCATTGCACAACTGCTCGCGATGACTTTTCCACAGAAGTCTCAATCAATGAAACCTTTATATTTTTATTTCAGCACGTTTCAAGCACACAACACAAGTACTTTCCATAAGCAAACGAGAGCCAAGGCAGACCAGATCCCATATTTGCATACTAACAGAAATGTTTTGCTTTTTAATGGACATATGTATATGTATTTTAGAAAAATAACATAAAAAAAGCAAACAAGTGGACCCCTCCTCTCAAAGTCTATAATATACAATTTCTAAAACTACTACAGTAATCCCTTGAATATCGCGGTTAATATAGACCGGACATGGCCGCTATAATCAAAAGATTGCCAAGTAGGGTCACCCCTATTATAACCCATTTTTTCAGCACCTACAAATCCACTGTATTCTCAGAGGGCCCAATGTAATTAATGTTAGGAATAATACAACCCTACTACCTTTAACAGTTCATAATTATCAATCACATAAAATTTTGACTTTCTCCAACCAATGCACAACCTATAAAGCTATTTTCCCCACAAAGATCCGGGCTCTTCAACGGCGATCGAGGCCGGGAATGACGCAATGAATTCAACGTGGGCATGTTTTATAGTAGAAAATGGGAGCGGTAGACTCAATAATGACTCAATCACAAATGAAACATTAAAACAAACCAATTCTTATTTTAGTCTTTGATGTGCTTCATACCGATCTGTGAACATTTTTCTTTGAATGAAACCGCCCCCTGTAGAACCAAGAACTGTTAAGCCTATACATATATATCACTACTTTTCCCTAAATTCTAGAAGGCATGCTTCGTATTGGCAAGTGAGGAAATTGTTCTAAATTGCAGAATTTGTCTCCTTCAATGTCAACAATGCATGTGCAGATCAAGTAGCATTTTTTTTAAACCCAAAACAATTTTATTTACCTGATGTATGAGAACAACCAAAGCCAGCGAAAATATTCTTTTAAGGATTCAATATACTTTAGACTACAACAACTAAATATAGTCACAAGGAGGAAATAAAGGAAAGGTAAAAGTGAAGAAGAGTTTCAAGGATGGAAAGGAATGAATGAGGCCATGACTCACCAGTTTTTGAGGCTATCTCTGGCCTCAAGCTGAGCTCCCACCTCAAATGTTATCCCTCTTCTGTTAGGGGGCGTCTTATTCATACTGCCCACATCAAGGCTCTCTTCCTGTACACACGATAAACATACATCAACCCATGAAGGAACTACTCAAAAGCTATACTACTACTCGTGATTTTTACTATTTCGAATTTTCACTACCACAGCATCCCAACTAAGCATCCTCTGTGCGTGTTTGGTAGAACCGTGACAAAACACACAACCTTGGAAGATGATGCAAGGGGGAAATATCAAACTAGGGTGAGCCAGGCCGCTTGAATGGTAATGAAATGAGTCCATTTATTCTGGCTAGGATTCAGTAAAAGCATTCCTGCACCTTTATCAAAGAACTTAACTCAAAGGTCATAGCCAACCACACAAAATGAATTAATTAACAGTGACTATGTGACAGTTGACCACACAGCCATGAGACCATAAGACTCTTGTCTGGATTGTTTGAAAACAAGATTATGGCGAGACGATCAGACAAAAAGAGCCACTAGTTACAGTCGGTCAGTATAAAAGGCTTGATCAAGGTTCGCCTTGAGTGGACAGGACCAAGCAATGAATGCAAATATTATTAGATATATTATATCCAAATAGGCATACCAAGGGATATAAAAAAGGTCTTACTTGGGGCCGCGCAATCGGCCATCTCTGCAGTGCAATCTACAAACCGGATATGTTCACGTCTCAGCCCACGTGCTTTCTGAGCAGCCGATCCCAACATCAGACACAATGGGAAACAATGGGAACCGGTACACTACGTGGCCGACGATCCGTGTCGGAAACCGTCCATCTAATATTACGTGACACTCGAAAAGTGTTCAAACACAAACATAGCAATCGAAACGGGTGGGTGCGTTTTATGCTCACATCAAGGACATAGAGTTCCAAAGCAGACACAGGAAACGAGACTTGGGGGATGCCGCGACCACTCCAAGACGCGATGACAGCTTCAAAACGACTCATTTCACTAGAAATCCGTTCAAAATTATTCATGTATAATTAATGTCATCGTGCCATTCTACACAACCGCGACACTCTGCATGCATGGTTATATATCATCACGTTTAAAAACATAAAACTTTAAGCATGTAATTGAACAAAAATGGGGTTTTATTTTGTGCACACTTGCTCGTTTTATCGATTTTCAAACGGCACCATCGCGTCTTGACACTTTATTGAACAGTAAGTCGTGTTTTATAACGAGTAGGCGTAGCGCGAAAACCCTTGTCCCACGTCAAGATGAACGCAAAGCCAATTGGTGGAAGGAGTCTTACGTGGGCGGGGAGAAGCATTTTGATTGGCCAAGCGGTTGTCACTCAGGTTAGCGCGCTGGGGCCTCGCGCTAGGCCTTCACTTCTCCATACTTTTCTCCGTTGGAGAGCGGCGGCGTGGGAACACAAAGCATTTAAGTTCCTCAACTACAACAGCATTCAGCCCCCTCAAATGAGCCAAACGGACAGCGGGATGATAATACATCTCGGCGGAGACAAAAACCACACAACACCGATAGCCTTAATAAACGTTGGGTTACCTACTTCGTCACATTTGTTTTGAACTCAAAAAGCCGACATGCGGCACCACGCCAGCTACGATGTTGATGCGTGGTGTATTTAGGCACTTAGGTGCGACGAGGACATGGTTTGGGAATCTTACCTGTTCCCCAGTCACCTTTAGTCCGGTTTGGTATCAAATATGGAACAAAATCCTTTCGAAAACAGGTACCGTCGCCTCCGCCTGTCTGCTTCACGGACCACGCAGTTGAATTTCTCAGTTGCATTCACCACCGGCGCGGGCTGCGTGGAGCAAGTGTGCGCATGTGCGTACAACATTCGTCGCGTCATGGTCTTTTTTTTGGGATGGTTCACAAAATTGCATTTTTTCCCTATTTAGCCCAGGTTAAATTTCCAGTATCATATTCTGTTATAATGAACATTTTACGATATACAATTTAGTTTAACACTTTACAGATCGAGACTATTGGTGGTCATTTAAAATTTAACCCCATAAATACCAGGCTTCAACAAACGTTTCTCATGACTGATGTCCACAATTGGACAATTAGTCAAAATTATTATTAATTCATCAATGGACGTCCAATCCACTTGAAGTGGGAGGTTTGGCAGCCAATTAACACATTTTCCCTCGTTGCCACCCTACTAATTTAAATTGACAGCAGGATAAAAGGAAATAGTAATTATGTTGAGAAATAAAATTATTTTAGCCAATAAAACATCATTCAAATTGTCCGCCACTCTTCATTACGCCATTAATACCAGTTATCACACACGCGTAAGTCTGTCAATGTGTGTGAAAAGGTAAAAAAAGGCATATGGCAACACATACTCATCAATCATTACAACCCAAAAAATACAACAAAAAAAGACAAATATCCAGCTGAACAAACCTTTATCTAGTCAAACAAGGGGGTACAGTATACACACAATGAGTGGTTTGAGTCAGTTCTATGATGGAAATGAAAAAGTTAAAACAGAACTAAAACTAATAATTACAAAAACTTATTTTTTGCTCTTTACAGAAATGTCCATCTTTACCCCTCTTGATTTGAATACACTATAGTGTTAATACTATTTACAGACAATATATACATTTAAAAAAAAAAAGTCAGAAAGGACTTAAAGCTTAAGCTACATTCCCGTAATGCTTGAGATTTGAACGGTAGTTCTTTCTCATTAAAGGGGTTGGACACGATGACAGAGTTGGTCTGTAGGTAAATGTACAGTATTTATCCCATCACACCCATTTTTTTCTTTCTCTCTCAATAAGACCTGAGTGACACACATCACAAGAATATAGAACAGTAGTCCAACTGAAAGATTTCTTATAGATTATGATTATTATAATACAGTAATCTCCCACTACACAACGACAAGTGATGTAATTACACATCTTCGGTTCGCCACCAAATGGCTATTCAAGGTCCAAAAAAAAAAAGCACTGCCAAATGTGTTAAAAAGAAAATCAAGAAAAACTCAAGTTCTGACAATAGTTTGTGCTCTGACGCTGTACAATAAACCAACGATCGGATTATTGAGTTTCTTTGTTTTTTCAATTCATATCACAATCGCTTGAATGATGCGAGGGAGGGTGAACATAAGCAGAGACACACTATTATGAATATTTGTACGAGCATGAGTAGTATGTTAAGCTCAAGTCATTACGTGCACTGGTTAAATTAAGGTCACCCAAAAATGGCTCAGTTGTGAGTTTCTTGCATCTATCACTAAATAATTGTCTTTCTGACCCTAATGAATAGTCTTGTCTCTCTTTGGTTGTTGTCATACGTAAGCCCACTCATTTCCAGTGTGTTTCATAGATATTCTGTAGATCTACAGCACTCCCTCGATAAAACTGGTGTCCAGGTGGACTATGAGCATCCTCAGGAAGGACATCTCTTTACGAGTGTTCTCAAAGATAATCCTTGGGTCGTCTGATTGGCACCGGAGGCAGTTTGGCGCCATCACCATGGCCAGGTTGTTCACATCCATCTTGGTGATGGCTACATTAGATGGCTGGGCAAACACCTGAAAGTGCAAAGGTTGAAGAAGGCAATTATGTGACTGACGGGTGACCACTCGGCTTGGTGTATTGACAATATGCAAACATCTGTATTCACCTGCAAGAAGTGAATGAAGTAGAAAAGCACCAGCCTGCTGAGATCAGGCAAAGACTGAACCACCGCAATAGCTGCAACCGGGTCATCGCAGTTGTTGACGCACTGTTTGTAGAAGTTCATGGGGATCAGAGGCTCCTCCAGCTCTCGATACCACAGTTTCATCAGAGAGGCTGATTGAGACATTGATAATTAAGTACACAGAGCTCACAGACAAATTAAAATATAAATGTGCAATAAAAAAATTACCTGGAACATTTGGGTCTGACAGGTTCTCAGGGATCCGCCACTGGTCAACTTGAAGCTTCAATGCGTTGACTTCATCTATATCTCCCGGCACTCTGAAGTGGGATACAAAACTTGTCACTTACTTTAAGTGGCCGCAAGAGGGAAGCCTTTGTCAATCAGGAGCGATTCTCTTCATTCTTTTACATTGATTTGAAAACTGACATTATAATCTACAGGCAAACCATTCTGGTAACATTTTATAGCAATTTGGAGAAGCCCTTGAACAAATATAAAAGTATCGTGTATCATTTAAGTAAGCCAAGTGATCATTTTAGATAATTATTTTTTAAAAGTCACATTAAGACGTGGCAATGACACACACAGAGACATTACCGGTCATTTTAGGCAACAATATTAACTATTGGTTCAGTTTAAGTGTGGCCGACAAGACCCCAAAACCGATAGCCCTGTTAATACCATGTAACAATTATCTTTTTATAATGAAAAAAAAAACAATTTATTTTAGCAGTATTGCTGCCAGCGAATGAACAATTGTTAACTAATTTAAATTCAAAGCAGAATGGATGAAAAGAGCCTCATGATTAGATAACTATTGTCAGAAATGTAACCATTTTTTTAAATACATATTTTTAGATACATATATACACACCCAAACCCATTTAATATTTTATTTTCAAACTTCCAAATGCTCAATCTTTTATGTTATTACCAAAATTGTTGTATCTTACCTGAAAATGCCCTCTGTCTGAGCCCCACCCAGAGCCAGAACATACTGGGAAAGTTGAACTTGCACCCAGGGTAATTTCCTGTCTGGAAAGAGCTCGCTTTGTCGCTCCATGACCTCTTCCAAGGAGCTACCAAACAGGGAGGGGGTGATGATGGCCCGTCGACTATGGTCGACCTCTTCCAAGGTGGGCTTACGTAGTCCCTGGCGGGCAACAAAAAGAGCAGACGACGGAAGATTTACGACCTGCCAATGTCTACTTCTACAAGTGCACTCAGTCTATGTAGTACATATAATTTAAGTTTAAAAAAATACCTCACCAATGATGCAAAAATATGTTTAAGAATAACTTGGGTAATTAATACAATTAATTCATGGGAATTCATTTCTTAACCCAAATTTATTTTTTTTTTAATTGTTTTAAAACCGTGAGAAACTGATGTCTAGCCACAACAGCATGTGCCAGACCTTCTCATTTTACTTCTCTTTTACCTTTTTCCCTCCTGTGATGGCCACCTTTTGTAGTTTCCGATGGCAGAACTTAGCATAGGTGCTGACAGGCAAACCTGTTGGTAAAGAGACGAGGTTATTCAACAAGTAAAGCACAATAAAATACACCCACATCCAACCGAAACTCTGTAGTTGCGTCAAAATCCTAAAGATAATCCTCCCAGGATGAGTGAAAGGAAAAGTAATGATTAAAAACGTGTTCCTACAAATACAACATACTGTATTGTAATTTTTCCCACAAATGTCAAACTGTTGAGGAGAGGCTTGGAGAAGTAATCGGAGACATGTTGACAATGTAATTCTATCATATGGGGATTAGAGGAGGCCTGCCTGAACTGTCAGGTTGAGAGAAGATTTACTGCTGTTCAACAAAAGCTTTAGACGCAGGGTTCGCCTACAAACCCGAAGTTCAGGTGATTCATCAGTATACGCACACAGAAAGGCCTCTGGCATGAATGGAGAAAACACAAATTTCTCAGCCACTGGAAAGCCATCATTGATTTTAGACTCTGTAATGTTTTGTCTTGATTTTTTGCAGTACAGACCTTCTGACAATCAATTTGCCTTTGGGGATTGGAGACATGATTTCTGTCTGCTTGTTGCCAAAAAAAACTGACTTTTGTGGGTCAGGCTTTATTCATATATCATATCAAGTTGTACTCATCCTTTCCATGGCCCGGAGACCCTAACTCCTGAACTTGAGCCAGATGGATACACTCACTCACTGATGTGATTTTCAAGTAGCTGACATGTTCCAAGGTGTTCCCTTAGTCAAATCCCTTCAGATTTATTGCAAACAGTTGAGTCACAACAGCGGTGCTATTATGACTCATCCGCTTGATAGTAATTGTGTCTGGCTAAAGCGATAAGGAAAAGGGAATCACTCATATGGGCAAGTTAGAGTGGGTTTGAACCAGTTCTAAATTTAAACCCACTACATGAAAACTGCAACCAGGCAACCAACATCCACACAGATATACAGTGTGAAATCAACGAGCTAGGTCGTGCACTTAATTGCGATAGTCAAGTGAGACACCTGTTGACATAGGGCTAAAGCTTAAGTAAAATAGGACATCTTTGAAGCAAGTTTACTGAGATGGCTTTGAACTCGTCTGGTTGTTTTCAACCCTCTGTATTCAGAATACTATGAGCAAACAATAAGGCCCCCTGTTCATATGTAACATTCCAGCCCCCAAAAAACGGCTGTTTCCCAATCCTTCTATCAATAGAGCTCATTATACTATTTTTAACATGCTTAGATTTCTTGTTAGTGGTTTAGTCAATAAAAGGATCCTCTGATAAGTTTTTTTGGAGTGTCATCACGATTAACACTGTATGTGAGTCACCCGAGTATTTGGTGAGGAGACTGCTGAGGTGACTGTGGTCTTCTAGTGACATCATCGTAACAGCTGGCCATGTGGGTTCCTCTAAGGGGGCATGTGCTGATGAGGTGGCCAAGACCACAGACATGATTCAAAGAACAGGCCACTGAGATTGAACAGATCCTCTCTACATAGTTCTTTTTTTTAAAACAAATTCATCAAGTCTGCACATTCATCATGAGCTCATTCAGCACCAATTTCCATCCCACTCCGAGTGGTCAATCTGAGGTTTGGCTTCTGACACTTGGGGTTTATTACAAGACTGAGCAGAACATCCTAAAACTCATATCAATGAACCGGAATGTGGCAGTTTCTAAGAAAAAGCCATAACTCCACATTTGCAGTTTGGGGTAAATGAAAATAAAACTACCTTCTTCCTCTTCTGAATTCTGTTTCCGCTTTTTCCTGGACTTGGAGTTCTTCTTTAATTTCAGGTCTTGCTGTTCCAATATGAACTGAGTCACTGCAAAAAAAAAATTAAAGATGGTCAATTTCACATTTCCATGTTAGTTTCGAAATTAACTTCAATAATTCAATGGGACGGAAAGGAAAACAGAAATTGAGTTCCATTAAGTTTTGGCAGAGACGTAAAGGTGACCCACCCTGTTGCTCAGTCTGAGACTCACATTTCTTGTCGCTGGTGGGCTCCGTGTGTCTCTGGATGTAGCCCTCCAGGTAACAGCGAAACTTGGGTGACGGCGCAAAGAAAGCCAAGCTGATGGCCATCAGTTCCCAACCTGCAGCCAAGCTTCTGGGGCTTGCATTTCCCGTAGTCTGCCTCACCAGCTGCACGTACAGCTCGTCCCTCAGCCCTTGAATGTCCCAGCACTTGGTGACAATAAGTAGGGCACAGTGACGGCGGTCCAGACGCGAGGGTCGGTCTCCCATGAAGGCCTGCACAAGCTTGAACATCTCGCAAGCCTCCTTCCTGACAGTGCGGTTGCTTGTGACTAGCATGGGCTTTTTAATGGAGCCTCGGTTCCAAGACAGCATGTTGGCGATGGAGACGCGGCGCCGGAAGAGGCCTTGTGTGTGCATGTTGAGGTGCTTGCTGGCCCAGTCCTCCATGGCTATGTCCGAAGGCGGTGGCTGCCGTAGGGTAGCATAAGTGAACTGGTATGACGAATCCGCTCCTTTCGCTCCTTCAGGTCCATCTCTGTTGTCTTGGTTGGCAGGTCGGTGTGGGCCGAGAGATGCACTGCGTCCATCCACCATGTCTTTTTTTCTGCCCTTTAGCTGAGCCTGTAGTTCAAGGGTGCTCGCCTACAAAGATGTACAAGAGCCATAAGATTAGGTACCAAGACGGTTGATGATAGAATTGAAAAGATCATACAGTCGTCTACAATTGTCTCAGACAATTAATACCATTCCAAAATTAGTTACCCAGGAAGCAGGTTTGATGAAACAGTATTTGTTAGCCACTATACAACCTTCTCTCTAATGAGTCTAATTGTTACCCAAAACCAAATATAAAATCAAGTGATCCCTGTGGCTATTATGACAATAACAACGAGCCAACCTCCCCCAAATGGAGAAAGCAGTAATCCAGACACATTAGGAAAAAGCCTAGAATAACATTAAAAAAGAGCCAGAGTTCAAATTTTGTTTTAGGAGTAATATAAAGAGCTGTCTTATAAATTTGGTGTTTTGATGTAATGTACAACAGTTACATGTCAGCTTGGTTAACTTCTGTTAAGCTTTTGTTTATGTGATTGTCAGTCAACTGGAACACATCTGAAAGTATGAGTTTTCCATTTCAAGTGAGTAAATTACACGGGCATAGGGACAAATACTTGATTCATTCTTTGTTGATCATGGCTGAGGTTTAAAGAATTCAGTGAACAAGGTCAATCACAGGTCTGACAGCAAAAACAATGTTAAAATATGGCATTCATCAATCTTCTAACTAATGATCCATAATCCTACACTTGGTGAACGTGTGTAAAAGCGATTTGCCAGCAGGTCTGAGTAACATTCCAAGACAGACTTAGTTGGGTCGAGTGCTCTTTGGCAGTCGACTTAAAGGCAAAGCACTACAGTGGAACCAATAAAGCTCAGCACTAGCATTCCTCTTTTTCATTTTCCCTGCCAATTCTGGACCATATGGCCCACAGCGTCGCTCCTTCCTGAAGAAGGCAGGCCATCTCCTGAATCCCTGTTCTGGCATAAGTACCAGATGCCCAAGCAGATGCTGGCATAAGAGTATAAAGTACCTACAGAGAAGGACAGATGGAGGATGGCATGTAATGCTGGAACATGAGCTGTTTTGGTTTGCAGAGAACCCCTTGCCAATCCGATGAATATATATATATTTATATATATAAAAGTCACTTTCGCAATGTCTACCCAGGAAAACTAAGGTTCAAATATTCAACAGTAGGGATAAATTTACCTGCTCTTTTTGACAAACACTAGGACAGTACATTCCCATTTCAATTTGAACCATGCCATCCCACAGAACAGCAATCTCTTTGGTAGGTGAAAAAGCTAAATATAGCTAAATATAGTTAACGTTCCAAGTACGGTAATTTTCAAAGTAACTCAGTTCAGTGTGTCTTATATAGGGATTTTTATGGTTTAATGGGCCACATGCTCTTTGAAGCAAATATAACTGCAACTTAAAGTCCAGTTATGTGTGAACAAGTACTTTTTTGTTCATTTTTTAAAATTAAATTGTTGCGTATGGTTTCTAGTCAAGTGTGCCTAATAGTCTAAACAATTACAGTGGCTTCTGTCTGTAGGTGAGGCTTACCTGGGAGTGTGGTCCTGGAGTCTCAGGCGAAGCTAGGCTGGCCTGGCTATTAATGCTCATCTCCAAAGTATCGACTTTTTCATATGTCCTTTTCTGTCTCCCTGGTATATCGAGAGGGATCACAGCAGTCCTAGTCAGTGAACGAGGAGCCTCGCCGATATCTTCTCGGGATGAGCATCTACCGGCTGGCACTCCAGCGTACCACCTTAGTGAGTCTACGGGGGAGCGCGTCCGGGATGCGACCACCCTCTCGCCTATTTCCTTTTCCGGTCCCACTCTGATTTCCCTCATAGTGTTGGAGCGACTTACAACTTCCCTCATCTCGGCCATCAGTCTCTCGTTGAGGGCACATAGCTCTCCACTACTCCCTACTGATCCAGGCCTACCTCCCGCTCCTCCATTGGCTCCCATCCTTCTCCTGCTCTTTCTTCTCAAACTCGGAGAAGGGCCAGTGGAGTAGCCAGAGTCCTGATAATTTGCGGTTCCCTGGGGTGTCGAGGAGGGGAAATCCTGTGAAACTTGGCTGCTCTGCCTACTGTGTCGTGTATCGATAGCACGCTGTACTGTAGCCTCCAGGGCTCGCCAATTCTGCTTTTTATCCAGTGTACTTGGGCCTGGGGTTTCTTTATCTCTCAACTGGCCTTGAACTTGTGGCAAAGACTGAGCCTGTGAGTGCGGCTGGATTGCCACAATATCCTGCCGGGAAGTGGGAGACGGGGTGCGCGTGGGTAGAGGGGAACCAGATAGGTGCTGCTTGGGGTCTACATTGATCATATGTTTGATGCACTCCAGGCCTGCTGGACTATAGTCAGAAGCAGAGGGATTTCTCTTGTGCCTGGAATTTGGAAGAGCTGGACCAGGGTGCTGAAGTAGTCTTGGCTTCTGGAGACTATGGGAAGGAGTGAGACGAGAGGGTTGTTGGCCATTGAAAAGGTGTGCTCCTTCAACCTCCATGTCTATTGGGGGTTCATCGTAAATGGGACAGTCTGTAACTGGTTCATCATAGATAGGGACACTGCAAGCATACTGAGGGGAGATTGGGCGTGTTGTGCTGCTTTGAGACCTAAGAAGGAGGGGACTGGGTTGACTACTGTCTGACGTCACTAAACAAAAGCTGCCGTTACTGGCTTTTCTCAGGTGATGGGACTGGCGTGGCTCAGATGCCGTTTTGCCACAGGGAGCGGTTTTATATCCCTGGGTGGAGCCTGAGCATCCTCCTTGGACTTTGTTATTATTGGACGGGTATTGCGTAAAGGTGTTGGCTTTGTTGAGTGCACTGCTCTGAAGGAGTTGCTGTTGTGGCGCTGGACTAGGTTGATTCCGACTCATGCTGTTCACCTTTACCAACATTGCTGCCTTAGAACCAGGTACAGGTTGCCATCTTTGAGGGAGATCACTGGGGGGAACAGATATGCAAAATAACATGTAAATGATAATGATTAAAAAAAAAAGTTCATTTAGTTTGCATAAAGCCTTCCAAAAATACTACAAACCCAGAGTGCCATCTAACATCAACAATTCAGAAGTCAAACTTGTTTTTAATGACTCAATTTTGACAAGCTGAATGAATGTGAGCAGCCGAGAAGTCAGGATTGCCGCAGTTAAGATGAAAAGACCTTTGCATGGGTTCAAAGGTTAATTCGTCTTTTTTTGGTTGAGGAGCTGAGCTAACTCCAGCAATCTGTCATCAATCTGGTCATACTGCGTTGGTCTCTTGGCTTTACACGTCTGCAGCATTGTAATCATTTACTGATATCAGTTATCAGACATGCCCTCCCTCCTAAACTAACTTTTCAATTCAAAGAGCGAGATAAAATAGTTAGGTGTGCCACATTGTGGCCACACGTGGTCACCGGCAGAACAAACACTTACCTTAATACTCTGAAGTCAATACTGATGTGATTAATTAGACCAAAGTTGATCACCTCCTGTCGTGATAATCCAAACGTGAATACAGTTACAGAGCAAACGTAAAGTCAAGTTTTTTTTTTAATCCAAGACGACTGGGAACCAACTGAAAATGGGTTGCAAGAGCAAGAAGATGACGCATTAGGGGGAGGGACAAAGGCAAACTGAACACCCCCACTTCTTCCCGCATCCCTCTGGAACAATACTCAAACAATTCCCTTGTGAACCACAGTACAACAGCAAACTTCCGTTAATCCCTCACAGCTACAACTTCGCCTTCTCTCACTATTCATTTAATACGAGAGCGCAGTTTGATTGACACCTCTTCAGCAGTTCTGATGGCCATAAACAGCTGGGTCCACACCACATGGCACATCACCAAGCAGCCACAACTGCTAGGAAGTTAGCAAAGCCCTCGCCTCATAGACACCAATCAAGACAGTTTACTATCTAACACTCACCAGAACACAGACACATGTGAAGCTCTAAAGGAATGCACTCCAAATCACCAGTGTTTGTTTGTGACAAGTAGGTGAGACACTGAATGGTACCAGATAGGTGACAACTGTGAACTTGAGAAGTCCCTGTTTGTACTCTTTGAAACGTGATATGTTTTGTCACTGGTCATGTTGAGTTGTTTGAGGTGATACAAACATGACAGTTATTACCAGTTTACACACAGTTCACAACTTTGCACCAGTATGGCAAAGTTAAACAACTTACCCCCCAAAAACTTCTGATGAGTGAAAGCACAACAAACCCCACATGTGAGACCACAATAATCAAATTTCCCTTTCCTTATCAGCAACCGGATCAGACCTCAAACAAATCAGCTTCGGGGGTTCATGTAATGGCCAACATAAATCCCCCCTCTGTATTCTTGGTGGGTGGGTGAGATTCTTGACATAACCATAACAGCAACTTCCTGCAGAAGCAGACTCAATGGTCGATGGGAAGAGGTCTTTGCCTAATGCTACAAAAACAGGAGATGCTAAGGGTGGTAATCGCTGAGCTTCATGATTCAATTTGTTTCACTTACTGTATGGCTCACATGGCTTGGATTATTTTAGGATCTTTTTCCACTGTTTTATAGGGTTTTTTTGCCACTTATGAAAAAAAGTATTCCTAGTGACCCCCAATCTCATTATCAAAATATTTACATTTTCCTAACCTAGATTTTAAATCATAAACAAATCGTCATTTTTGGTACAGAATAGTCTTCTGAGAATCATGACAGTGTATGTGTACACCAAACTACATCTACTGGTACTTTCAAAAACATTTATGGGTCAATATCCCCAAAAATGTTTTAAAGATCACAGAGATTAAGTGGTATATGAATATCATGGTTTCTGAAGGCTTCTTACTTTAAGCTCTCAAGGTCTGGATTCCAGACTGGTTCTGGACCAAAGGGGACAAAAGAAATCCCGCTGTTTACATTTTTGCCATGACAACTTGAGCTTTGAAAGAATAAGTCAAAAAGTATTGAAATGTTTGCTGATCTATCTGTTAAAACAAAGAATCAATCTGTCAGCCAGCATTATAGTCAGCAAATTATAGAGGAGATGCTTTGAAAATAAGGCTGGATGTTGTCCATGCAGTCGCACAAAAAATAATGACAACTTTTGAGATGAGGTCTATAAATGAAAAAATCAGAGACTGTTACTAAAGGAAACAATTTTATACTAGTGTTTGTGTGCATCCTATAGTTCCCTTTTTAGCAAAAATTAAAACTGCCACAATTCTAGTTTCATGACTGTATTTTTAAAAGTATATATTGTTATATCTAAAAATTGTGTGTCATCAGTGAATGAATAAAATGTGATTTCTTTGACAAATTTGAATTAACTTGACTATGTTATAATGGTGCAAAGAAACAACTAAATGGAAAATTGGGGACAAATGTGTGGTGGGTGAGGGAGACAGACCTGTGACACAATTCCATGGTAAGGGCATGTGTAAATGAGAAGGGGTGGGGATTAGTCGTGGGAGAGTGCAGCAAGGGAATGAGTGAGAAAGCTGGCATTCCACAAAGCTCTTTCAAGTGGCCTCTGTGGCTGTGTGGGGAGCCTCACACAATGCATGGCTGTGCCATCGTCACGGAGACGCCTCTCTAAATGACAACGACTCCAAGAACGCAAGGTGGGGGAGGACAGGACTCAACCAAACCGGATTCTTCAACATCCCCAGTTCATCAATATTGCGATTCAGTATTCACTATTTGTGACACAAATGTTATTAAATGATTTTTTTTGGATTGCAAATACACTGCGTTAAAGACTAAAGATTCACACAAATATACTGCGTCAGTTGTGACATGGACCTTCATTCAGAGCCTAGCGTGAGCATTGAGACCGTGAGGCATCAGGGAAATGCAAGATGAAATGAAGTTAGAGGCCCTTAACAAAACCTACATAGTAAACTGATTAGCTTCAGAGGTAGCAAATCAACTTTATGGTCAGCAAACTTGCATTAGTCTCAGCAGCTCTGGTGTCTCACACCCACACAGTCTCACTGTGGTGCTGCGATCAGGTCACTTCCCTGACCAATTCACTGGCTACAAGCCAACTGGAAATCAATTCGTACAAAACGACCCATAGAACAGTGGGTGATCAAGAGTATCTATAATCAGAAAATAAATGACAAAACACCAGGAGAACAATGTAAAAATCCAGAGAAATATTTTTGGCAGAATTTCATTTCAGACCATATTTCCTGATGCCCACCTGTTGCATAACAGATGAAGTGATATCTCCCTTTGAGCCAAGATGTCTACCAGCTGTGCATGTCTTTGGCACTACTTGCCGGTGTCAGGAACGGCAAGCTCGGACGGGGTGTGTAGAATGAATGCTAGACCAGCACACCCTCTGCTATATGAAATGTTATGTTCCAAACTCAAAAATAGCAATCAGATGTCAATAGCAAGTGCAAACCACAAATAGAAAATATCTAATAATAAATGAACGGTAACCATGATGCTAAGTGTTTGAATCTTTGTAGTGTAAAGTAGAATGGAGTTCTACTCTATACATAGAATCTCTATGTATAGAGATTCTATACATAGAATCTCTATGTATAGAGATTCTATGCAACCCCCTACATAGAATCTCTATGTATAGAGATTCTATGCAACCCCCTACATAGAATCTATGTATAGAGATTCTATGCAACCCCCTATATAGAATCTCTATGTATAGAGATTCTATGCAACCCCCTACATAGAATCTCTATGTATATATCATATATATCATGTATATATCATATATAGAACTGAAAATAAGCAAACCACACCAGAAACTGAGATAAAAGAAGTATTTTTACTGTACTGTACAGAAAACTACCATGTTATACCCTAATGAGTGGCGACAAATGTAAAGCACTAAAGACTTCCGCTGCATGAAGTCAAAAAGTGGCTCATTAACAACTTAAAAAAAACAATCAAAACCCTAAAGGCACACTCTGTTTCCCACATGAACCAAACTGTGATTACTTCTTTACATGACTCAAATTCAGAAACAAACTTTATGTTAGCCAAAAATATGAAAGCAGTGTTGACTGCTGTTCCATGATTAAATGAGTGACTAAATTATAAGCACCCCCCACCATGTTTCATTCTTCTATTTTTTTCAAACAGTTTGTCTCCCAACTGAGAAAAAACACTTTCAGTTGACCTGCCTTTCGGACCTCTGAGTTATGACTCTGAGCCATTATTCCTTCTTATAGGCCCACTATACAACCATGACTTGACCATAAGACAATAGAAAAAGCATGACCCACATGTGAACCATCTCAGTCCATTTAAACCTCACACCATGAGTCAGTCCGTTGAGGACTTCTACTAAAATTTGAAAACCATGCAGAAGAAAGCCCACACAGGCCGTGTCACAAACGGTGTGCAAAAATCCCATATAGAATTGTATTTCCTTGACAACAATAAACAGACGAGCGTCAAAAAATGACCGAGAAATTCAAGGCAGATGTGTTTAACAACGTTCTGGGGAACACTGCGCAATCCTAAATCATGGGGGGAAAAATATCAGTTTATTTCGTTTCACCAATTATCCACATGTGACAATCATCTTATCATTTTGACCTCATATTCCTGATGAGCTCCACATTCTCAAAGTACCACAAAATTCCTGGTAAATGTGGTAATAGTAAGCCAATGAGTAACAGATCATGTCTATGCTACACTAAAAATTAGAACTTGAGAGAAAATTGAAACAGAAATCAAATATTACTGAATAAAACACACTGATGTGGTGTTGGAAACGTTTGAAACGGACTCATCTAATACGCCCAAATTTTAAATGCCCTAAAACAAAAGGAAAATGGAAGTGGAATAAACATGTGTAAGCTCTACAGAAACCTGTTTTGTTGTTCAAAAGCTACAGTGGTATCTCTGCTTTCAAAATTAATTTGTTCCAGAAGTGGTTTTGTAATTTTCGTAAGTAGATTTGATATGTAAAATCCAATTGTTCTAAGGGGTATCGCTGTATCTTTACTGACATATCAGCAAAAAGACATGTAATCCAATAAGAGATGTAATCTCGAGTATATAGTAAAAATAAAACATGACAAAATTCTGTCTACATCAGAGGGTTTAACAGCGCGAATCAATTATGTGAAACCGCAAACCACTGAGTTTTACAACCCTGATTTATTTATCTCATTTCATCTTACTCCTTCACCCATTTATCCATGTCACATTCAACATGGTAGCAAACTCGCTGAAGACGAACATGTCTGAGTGTTTGTTTTTTCCCCAATTATTTGCCAAGATATGTTGACCATATGAAGGCATCTTTATGGCAAAATATATGATTGAATCCTGGAGAGAAAAACACTTCAGCCTTTGAAGGGCACAGCTGACCATGGTTAAAAATATATACAGATAAGGTTCTAGGAAATGTTGAGTCACAAAAAAATTGTATTACCAGACAATATAACTTTTTTTAATGTATTCAGTAGATTCAAATTCTAAAGCCATGACTAAGTAATTACCCAAATGATAGGATGACAGAAAAACCAAAGTCACCATGTCACCTTTGAAAATTTAGCCTTGAAAGTACGCAGCTGGAATGTAGTGGCTCAGCTTATTATTAATCACAGGCAACGCATTTGCCTCACATGTAACCGCACAGACTCTCCTACTGGAGAGTTCTTACAGTCTTTTTCATGGCCGGGAGCCTAGATTTGTTTAAGGAGAAAAAAAATGAGCAGTAGAGCGGGGCAAGGCAGCTCTGGGTAATGGTCAGCACACAGAAGGACACTAAGATAGTTGTAATGGCTATTTGCCAGACGTAACAGAAGTGGCATGTGTGGAATCTAAGGGAGGAGATGGTGGTTTAGAAGCGGCCACAACGTGAAGCATATGACGGGGTCTTTGAATGACTTACTGTTTGGGCTCGTTCTGCATCAGTAAAGGCGCGAGCGTTGTGCTGTCCAATATGAATAACTAAGCATTCTTAGCATTTGGTAGCAATTTGTTAAGAGTTTGAGTGTAGTTCAAGGGGAATAGAAAAGAAAACATGGAACATATGGAACAGCTAGATAAGAAAAGGAACATGGAAACACAGTTTGGGATTGACCTAGCCGGGCAAATGTCAAAATAGTGCTTCAACTTGTCAATTCAGGAACATTTGAAAGCAATTATGATGCACTTTACCACATTCTACAGTAACAATTTCCTCTGGTAACCTGATCCTCTAATGATAAACCACAATTCTTACGTCAATTACTGTTTATGTAAGTGGTTACCTCTGTGGTTCTTTGACTTCTTTGCTGCATCCGTCCGCCTGTGATCTGACATTCACTGCTGGTTCCACCTCTGGTTTGGAAGCCACCTCAGTTGTCCCAGGACAGTCTCCATCTCGCTCAGGCAAAGAGATGCATGGGCCCTGGCTCTCCACACTGCTGAGACTCCCTGTGGTCCCATGCTGGTGCCTGTCCACACCCACTGCTGCCCGGTTTCCTTCCCTACAGCGCTTCATACCCTGAAGCTGGGAGAGGGGTACTATATCTGCTCCTTGTGGCCGATGCCAGACTGTTCGGCGACCCGTAGAGTTGTAGTAGTAAAAGCGACCACTTTGCGGGTCAAAGAGCTCCCACCACTGGTTACCATCTGCTTGTCGAACAGGAGCGCCCAAGGGAGGATCCCAGCCGCATTCACCAGTTGTCAAGTTCACATACATTCGCTCACGGGAGCGTGGCTCCAGGATCTCCACCCAATCAGAGCTGGGAAAAAACAGAATTAATAAAAAAAAATGTTATTCATCATTGCAAACTTTGTAATTTTTCAACAGGAGAATCATTCAAAAATAGATTTGTATAACATCAGATCAGAATTGTTTTCAAATCCCGATGTAGTATCGATGCATTCTAAACATTTCTCCCTGTATCTGTGCAGGCTTCAATTGAAGTTATTAATTTGGAAGGTGCTAGGGACCAGTAAAATGATGGTGCTCGTTTGTTTTTCCTGAATAAGGTGACAGGTGGATATACACAGCGAGCCACCAGGCATGGAGTCAGCAGGGCACAAAGAGAAACATACGCGCTTGAGTGCCGCTAACACAAAAACCACTGTGCTTAGCTACAATCACAGAGCAACAAAAGCCAACTCAGCAGAATAGATGTACACAACAAAAATGAGACAGTAGCGAGGCCCAGAAGTCAAAATCCTGAAAATAGAAATGGGGACAACCCATTTTCCAGAAAACTACAAAGGGCGCACATATAAACGCACGGTCACAAGTAAAGTCAAACAGTAAAATATATTTTAAGAACACATAAGCCGCGTTGGCCATCAACACAACATTGTGTGCAATGAGTATTGAAAGTACTTTCATTGAATACTAACTATATTATGCAAAGTGAATAATTATAATTTACAGTACGGCTTTTGCTTTAAAGTAAGTCTTCTGTCTCTTCAATGCTTATCCAATGGCTACCTTTGTTTCCCATTGCCAAAGCCAATCCACTGATGGTGCCAATGTCAGAAGGTGGCAGCAATTGCTGTTCTATATTTGTTCACCTGGAAAACCTGGAGTTATTTTCCATTCCTGTTAATTGAATGAACACATTACACTCTGTTATTTGCGTCACCAGCGAATGTAAAAAGATCGTAGAGAGAATGTAGGAGTGTCACTTGCACTATGCACCCATGTGCCTGTGTGCTCTACGCTGGGAGGCCATCTGCTCTGATCCCACACAGCAAGAAAGTAGCCTGACCTTATGCGCTGCAATGTGCCCTATGTTTTCATGCTGCCTTTCATCCCTGGAATTTGGGAAAACAAAGTATCCGCAACTTTCTATCAAATAATCTATCATTTGGATTCGGAAGCGTAAAGAGGAAGATGAACGCATGAACATGGATATGTGCTATATAACCAGGCACAGCGAAAGTCTCAGTTTGTTTAAAACGGTCACACACAGCGTTTGCGATCAATGACTGGGTATCCCGAAATGGACTGTGGGTGCTTTTAAGATGACTGGTGCAGTTTTGAACAAAGTACCTTTAAACAAAATGGATCTTGACTTCAATTAATTAAGAAGGTGTTCACGGCACGTTAAATGAGGAAATTTCGATGGACAGAATCTTCACCAAGAGTCACATGTTTGGCTTTTATTTCAGAATCTGTGTGACTGGTCATTCTTTTTGCTATACTACTTCACGTCTAAGGGAGCGGAATTAAAAATATGAAACGAACAGCTATTCGCCAATGTGACTGCAATGGTAGGTGACCGATTCTAACACCCACCGTAGATCTTTATCTAAAACATGAACCGTGAATTTGGTAAGTAATGTAACACAGTAGGGTAATCTGATCTATCTCAATGTAGTCTTGACATGTGTAGTCAAATCCTTGTTCGTATATAAATAATCCAAAGAGGCTGTGTGGCTCATGCTGTGTCTTTTCAGATAGGGGGGCTGCATCTTCAAATTCCATTCTGTGATGATCATGACACAAGGAAATGGGAGAGAATTCAACATGCCGGACATGGCGAACAGAGCCCCAAATAACCAACAGGAAGCCTTTCTTTGAGGGTCAACGGTTGGGGCCATGGCTGACTGTTTCCTTCACACATGTTGTAGTTGTTGCATAAGGACTGTTCCCTCTAGATAAATAAACAGCCTTTTTGAACCAAGTGTGAACCTGCTAGGCTGTATTGACTCGACCAGTTAAGCAGGAAGACGGTCCTGAGTTCAGTTCTAGAAATTCCTGAAACACTGATCACTTTGGGGAGCACTGGACATAAAACAATCTATCACATGGATTGTCTTAAACAATTGGAATTGAGAGAAACTGGATTTTCCTCTCAACGCACAATAATGAGAAAATAAGCAATCAAAATGCAATGACTCAGAATTAACACTCTTGTAAAAAAAGATAATGCATTGGAGAAATTAGTTATTCTTTCTTTCATTTGTGATTAGTGGTTTTATAAAGCGAGCAAAATGAGAAATTTCTGACTGAAAAGGCATTAAAGTGGAGAGAGCAAAAGTCCAATGTACCGAGGCCAGCAGCTCTGTCCTGAAAATGTTCATAAATGGTTTGGAATGCAGTCTGCATCAGCTCAGCAATTCTCTGACTATTGATCTAAAATTAACTTATTACACACAAAGCTGCTGAAGTCAAAGCGAACATTTTTCTGCTTTCAACAGAACCACATTTTTTAACTTTTATTGTTGCACACAAAAAAATATAAATATTTCTAACATTACCACTTTTGGAATGGATTGTGATTTGCCTTACTGCCTTAAAGAAATGATGAACTTATGCAGGTGTAAGAAACCAATTTTTCATTGGACTTCACGCTTGCCGAGTACACAGGGCCTCTTTCTATCTCGGTAATGGAGACGTTGGTGCAAAACTGTGCTTACATTCTTCATAGCAAATAAAAACACAGCTTCACTAATATACAAAGAAGCCTGCCTGGGGGTCCTCCAGGCATAAAAGATAAACAGCAACAACACATGCAGAGATATTTGCATGAGTGCTCATATTTAAACACCTTTCTACTTGAGGTTCTACAGGCCAATGTTCTCCTTGTATAGAAACAAATAAGTAAAAAACATTCAGCACTGAATGACATCTCCAAAAATAACTAGAAATGAGAATGGTCCCCTTGTGTAAGGGAAACAACTGCATATAGCGCATGGAATCTGCCCTATTGTTCCACATCAATGCCAAAATGTAACTGGCACTTTTCCCAACAGTGGTAAACACACAGGACTGCACAATACCATTCAATTGAAACAAGTCAAACATGAAGCCTTGTGTGATTATCCATCGTCGCAAGTTGCACAAAACAATCTAAATCATGCATTGTGCACTAAAGTGTTGACCGAAAAACACCCTAAAAGTTTTGCCAATGAATTGTTGGATCACTAATCCACTTGAGGCTTTTCACTATGAAAAGGACCAAAAATATTTCCAAGGTCAAATGACACAGATTTCCACATGGAGTTTTCCAAAAACTCACCGGCGTGAAATGAGAGATAAAAAGCAGCCCACTAGTTAAACTCTCATTACTGCTTAGCTGAACTTTGACCTTTCCAACAACACTCTATTCTTGGGTTTTCTCTTGTGGTTAAATTCTCTCACAGAGCTAACCATTCATCTGAGGAAACCTTAGCTGACTATTCTCCAAAGTGCAACAACAGGTTCCACAGTTTACCATGGTTGGTATATTTATGGGCCAAATTTTCCTATTTGGATATACAAGACCGTCCTATTGCCAGATTCTACCTTAAATAACTTGAAACAGAAAGCGGTAATGCTCCCTAGATTTCCAAATTGACAATTTAGTTCACAGGCTGTGAAAACTCAAAGGTGCTATTACAGAGTAAGTTGACCTTATACTGTGTAACAGTCACTTGGCGCCCTTGTTCAAAGTCCAATGAAGCTTGGCAGCTTGCTTATCTAAATGTTGTACAACAAACTCACTGATACAAATGGCAACGATGAACCTGGCAGGTGCAGTCACTTTGTATCAAGTAAAACAATTTGTAACCAATTGAGACCATTTTAAATTAGTGAATTTTTCAAAACGTGGGCAGTTCAATGTAGACCTATTACAATTTTCAATTGAACAGTTTTGTTTTAAACTACAATTGTAACTCAACCTATCCTTGTAACAATTACGAGCTACTAAAGTCCTGGTCTCAATTACTTAGAATATCACAAAAATGTTCAAAATTAAACACTCAATCAACTCATGAATTAACAAACCAATCTTTTCATTCAAGGGGTTTCATTTCCTTTTAAGATACTCTTCAAACAAATTTCCTTTTTATGGAAGGTTGAAAGGTGTGCACGAGTCTTTGTGTATAAAGGTTTGTGCAACACGTGCTTAGCCATCAAGAACATTCAGAGAGAGGGAGAGAGAGAAGGGGGGTGCACATGTTTCAGATGACGGAAAACCTGCACTGCACCTGTCAAACACAAATTCTTTGTCCCTTTTGTTTAACACCTCAAATTCTTGCTGTGTCACCACCAGGCAACATGTGTGTTCTATGTAATTACAGGTTTGACTCAAGGCCGGAAAGCTGTAAATAATACAGAACATAAGTCTACCCAACAACTATTAATGAAATTGTTAATCCTTAATAAACGAATGCTTTTGCCGTTAAAAAGGGCTGCGTCATGAACACAAATCTAAGATGGGCCAAATTTATTTATTACCCATTTATTTACGTCTAAAATGTCTATTTCTGTATTCTCACCCTCTTGGTACTGTGACAGTGAAATTTCCCAAATACGGGATGAATTAAGTTATCTAATCTAAAGAAATTGAGTGTACATTCTCTCCCTCACACTAGATTTAATTAACATACCTTACTTTAGTTGCCGCATTGGCTCAAGCATAATGCACGTGCGAGCAAAGAGAGCAAATACATAATCAATAGTTCACACCATTAAGCCCCATTGACAATTTGGATCAATAATATAGTCACGACATTATTTTATAAATAGTTAACATGTAAATGGAACATTCTGTTTGCCTCATTGATTAACACAAGAACTTAGAAGATGTCAATGAGTAACAATGTGCCACTGGGAACATGTGATAATCCACCATCTTTCCAGTAACCGGCAGCAGTTGTCAGTGTCAATTCAACTCTAGAGTGCTTTGGGGTTCGTCTTTCACAGGAAAATATGTCAGGAAGGACAGACCCCGCCTTGTGTTCTGACTAAGCATTGAAAATCAGGTTTCTAGGGAGGGAGGGAAGACCCTAATGTTCGGTTATCCAACAGTGCCTTACTGACAGCTACTGTAAACACATTCAAAATAATTACACATCATCATTACTGCAATTAGTCAAGATGCGTAACTATCTATCAATGTTATCACCTTTTTCATGCCATCCGGTATTCCCTTACACCAGAATGATTGACGGGACTGTCTCTGCTGACAGACCTAAAAGTCTTGATGGTCTGGTTGGTGCACAAAGCTGGCCCTTTCCAAATATGAACATTTGGTCTATTTTAACAAGAATCACTCACTGGCTTTAAAAGAAAAGTAAAATTGAATTTTGATCTTCTCAGTGTGCTTGTAGGTACCATACAATATTTCTAACTTGAAAAAATAATTTAGTAGTACTGGGTATATTTACGTACAGGAATTTCTAAGTATGTGTATGTTAAATTATATTATTTTATATTTAAGTATGGGTCACATTGTGACAGGTCATTTAGCCGGACTATTTTTTATTTATCTTAAGCCATCAACAGTTCAGCCTTTTTGGATTTAAAGCAGTTACCAAGTTGAGAGAATGTCCTCTAATGGCTCCGAGCCATATGCATCACAAAGCCCAGCAGCCTAGTTTAACAAAAGCCTGCCATGGGACAGAACAATGTGGACTATTGTCAGAACAACAGGCGAACTTCATTCAACTCAGTGTGTAGCCTCGACACAAGAGCAAATCAGAGGCACAAGAGGACAGCATTTCAATGGGTATTGCGTAGGTATGTCCTGCTCCTGATTTTTGACCACAATCATTTTATTTAGTCTCACCCAACAATGTTTTCCTGGTGGTTTGATTAGAGCAGCCGAAAAGCACAAAGTTACTAAAAAAACACGACTACTGGTCTGGATGAGTTCTTGTCCAAATCTGATATTTTAAAAATACCCTTGCAGTGCGCCAATAACAATACAGAGTCCTCAATTGGGAAACAATTAGTCTTGGGTTATGTAGTCAAACCGTTGCCTTAATCCAAAACTACACATAATTAATTTATGGCTGGCACTGGATTAGACAAGGTAATTCCACCAAAGACATATTTTTCTGTGCATTATTTCAATTAGTGATACAGCCTACCTTTCCACCATTTTTTTCATAACACTGATGAAAATCTAAAATTTTTGCAGACTCATTTCTAAATGTTAATCACCACAAGTACCCCCCTTTTGCTGTACCATAATGCTCTATAGTGTTAGTTAACTCCTGACCATTCTGTAAATCCCCATTTTCTTTACTCAAGAAACACGTGAGAATGTTTCGAGTCAAAAAAAGACTGGACGAGAGTGAACATGTGCAGCGGAGGCTGTGGTGGGTCAAAGAAAGGAGGGGATCTGTGTATTTACTACACACGGCGGCCTTTCTGTCTAGTTCACCAGCTGTCAAGAGTAGGAACAATGAGGTCACTTGTTCAAACATGAGAAGATAAATTAACCTGTTAGGATGTAACAATACTTAATCATACGTGTTCATAGGGATAATTCTAATAATCATTGTTTCTAAAATCACTGTACTAGCTGAACAACCGAGCCCTGCCCCACTACCATCAGTAGCAGTTTGCAACTTCATTTGAGACTAGACCCCCAGTGACCCCCCCAAACCTCCCCGCTGACATGACAAACGAGGCCACGTCTAATCCCAGAGTAGAGTTACAGGGTGAGTGGGGGGTCAGTGACGGACCACGGATCCAGAGAAGAGTACTGATTGTCCTCAGGAGGTAGTGAAGGTGCAGCATGCGCGTCCGCATGGATGGGAAATGCAGGGCAGGCTTGTGATTAAGCCAATCCTTGGTCTGTGGGTTGGGTGAGTCTGGGGGTGAGAGCTCTGGTATAAAATGTGAATAGGTAGCAAAGGGACAAATTAACACAAGCCAAAAAAACTAAAATGTTTTCCTTAACATTGGTGAAAATGTCACTGGCAGGCCAAACTTTATAGTTTTGGAGACAGTTGTAGCTCATCTGTAACGGATCAGGATGGAGAGTTTGTCAAGAACAGAATCTCCTCTTGGAAATTTGCCACAGCTAACGTGAAGTGTGGCGCATTTGAGCTGTGTCATCACGATAAAAATTCTTAAACTGGTGTTGAACTGTAGCCTTGAAACTTCTGTATACTTGGAATGCTACATGCCATGTAGTCATTATTTGGACTGTAAAACCATGAGAGAAAAAGGTACAGATCTATCAATAGCACAGATAAAAGTGGTTAGGGTAAACCACCTTGACCTCAACACAGTGTCAAAATGGCAGGCATTGGACATATGGACATAATGAAACGCCATGTAACCAATATTTTGACCGTAAAACCATGAGAAATATATATCTATCAATAGCACAGGCAAGCACTGGACATATGGTCATAATGATACGTGTTAGTTATCTTACCTACATGTGATCAGTTCCATAAAAAGTAGCAAAAACAAATATGCATCAAGACTGTTGTTGTCATGCAACTTTGAAAATCACTTCCTCTCAGCGGGATCTATTGTCAAAATGCTTGAAGGATGGACATCCTGCTTATGCATGTGCAGGATTCATTTAGCTGGGGAAAAACTTTGTTCTCTCTGGTCAGCACATTTATTGTGCAGTATAACACTGAGATAACATCCTATTTTTGTTCCTATTCCTCACACCCTTAAAAGTCACAATAGGACATTAGAAAATCTGAAAATGTTACCAACTTGACCTAGCATGATTCACACTGCTAAAAAAAAGGAAAAATACAGTTTGACAAAAAACGATTTCTTCACTAATTCACTGCTGTATATTGACAAAGCTAGCTGCCAGCCCTCCCAGTCAAAATAGACTGGACATCTAATGCCGTCGACTGTACAAAAATAAGCGATCACCACCGGGACTACTATTCATTCATTTTCTTAACTGCTTTATCCTTACTAGGGTCGCGGGGGGTGCTGGAGCCAATCCCAGCTGACTTCGGGCCAGAGGCAGGGGACATCCTGAACCGGTGGCCAGTCAATCGCAAGCAATTTAGAGTGTTCAATCAGCCTACCATGCATCTTTTTGGAATGTGGGAAGAAACCGGAGTACACGAAGAAAACCCACCCATGCAAACTCCACACAGGTGGACCACATGGATTTGAACCGAGGACCACAGAGAGCTGTGAGGTAGACCAGGGGCCGGGAACCTTTTTTTTATAGACCTATCAAAAGAGCCACATATGGCTCCCGAGCCACAGGTTCCCTTCCCCTATGCTAACCACTCAAGCCACCAGGCTGCCCTGGGCTTACCAGTTTAATTAAATTGGACATTTACCATTGTCAATAGATTAATAAGAAGACATGACAACAACATAAGAAGGTAATCAGTAGAGCTCAACGTTTGAAATCTGGTTGACAATCGACACAAAGAATTATTTACAAAAGCATCTTAAACTATATATAGATCAGGGGTGGGCAAACCAGTCCTCGAGGGCCACTATGGATAGAGGTTGTTGTTCCTACCAACCCAGCACATACACTTTAACCAATGAGATTTCTGTAGGAAACAAGAAGCACCTGACTACATTTCACTGATTGGTGAAAAGGTGCCCTCTCTATGGGTTGGAATGAAAATTTGCATCCAATGTGGCGCTTAGTAGAATAGTTTGCCCATAGATCGTAGCAGATATATAGATCCCAGTATAGAACGAGTGTATTGAGGCACGTGGAAATGATAAATACCTGAGTTTGAACGGAGTCTGGGTTGATGCTGAAGGAAGTGCCATGTGGAAAACTGGAAACTACGACGGGGAGTCAAATCCCAGTTGCAAAGCACCAATACAAGTGTGACTTCGAGTGGCAAATGGCCTGCAACATTTGCCTTCCATTCTGTTTATAGGTGCCATTAAAGCACGCCAAACAGTTATACGGCCAAATGGCGATCAGGTTGAGGAAAAACAAAAACCTAAATGGTTTAAGGTTTGCTTGGGAGAACGACCGTGTTTCTCCGTGCGGTCCAAACGCAATCGAGAATACAAAAGCAGTGCACGCGGTGCACCACGTTCAAAGCAAAGCGTCATGTTAAAAAAATGTCATGAACACGACATTGAAAAACTTTTCCATGTTTTTCTTAAAGTATTCGAGAAACGTAGGGGAAAATAATCACAAAAAAATCGTCAGATATCGAGTGCGGTTTGCGGCAAATGCCTCGCGAAGGCAAGAAGACAAGGAAAGTTTCTCCAACTAGATCTCACATGTTTTACCATAAAATACCATTTGAAAATAACTTACCTAGGCGCAGACATTTTCTTCACATTGTAATAGAGGTCGAAAAAGTAGGTTAAATTGACGTCTGTGCTCCCGAAGATGAAAGTGCTTAGACGAAGCTCAGCAAGCGGTTCCACTGGAGAGTAGCGGTAGTCGGGGGCGGTTCTCCACTGGGGAATCCGAAAAAGAAGGCTCCGCCCCCGCACGTGAGTCATAGGTGGGACGGGGTGGAGGGGGGTCTGGAGGTAGACAAGGGGCGTGGTTAACGGCCAATGCTCAATGGTTGACCCTTAAACATAATGTCAACACAAAATACTTGTAGGCTAAACTAAAACTGCTATTTATAAATCTATTTTCTCCCAGTACTAGTTCAATACCTCAGTCTTTTGCATGCATATACACATTTTTTTCTGAAATGTCAACAACAGCTCGTTATTGTTGACTAATTTGCCAGATATGAACACTTTGGCAACAGTGAGATATTGTTTATGTTGTTTCTGCAATGGTTATATAAACAACAAACTTTAAATTAAAAATACAGAACAGTATTCCTTGTTTTTCTGCCGACTTTGATCAATTCTGCCCTAGGTTAGTCAAGCGCTGCAATGTGACGATGCAGTGACCTCTGGTGGACACAGTTATGGCATCAAGTTTTGGGCAAACAACACTTTATTCACAATTACTGTCGGCATTCATGTCTACGGCCTTCTAAGAAAACAAAATTGAACAAAACTAATACAATATTTTCTTTAAAAAAAGGTAGACTTCTTCAATTCACATGAACATGTACATAAATTCGTTGTGTTATTTTTCTGGCACATAATAAATGTTATAGATTATAAGTCTTCACAGTGAATCATTTTAAGTGCTTTTCTCATGTAAAATAGTAAAGAACAATCTACATTCCTTTGACAGTAGTCCATTTGTTTCAGCTCACACAATGAGGTCCGCCTCTTCAGTTTTATAAAAATATTGTAAACATTTATATCAATTGCACAACATACATTCAAATACAAACTTGTAGTACTGTACAGCAAGTTTACGTCTTCATGGTTATCCTTTAGCACCATGTATATAGCAAGCTAGATTGAAACATCTACTGTGTGCTATTGTTGTAAAAAGGAGAAAAAAATGGCATTAATAATACATATTCGGCCAATGATCAGCTATTTGGCTGGTGTGGATGGACTCGATATTGGGACAATTCCACTCCGCTAATAGTGCCATGTTGACACCTCTCACGCATCACTTGTTTTAAAAAAGTTTATGGAGAACATTCCTGGATGAAGAAAAGTTGAACAGCGTGTGGCCAGTTTGTCTTCGGTGGATTTAAAAGCGTTCATACAAAGCGTTCATCAGTATACAGAAGCATTCGTAAGGGAAAAAGACAGAAAGTTTCACAACCGTGGATCCTATTGCTACAGTTTAGGTTCTAAATATGAATAAATTGAATGGGTAGCAGCAGAGTCAACATCTCGGTCCACTCCTGTTCAGTGTCATACAGATGATAGTTGATTAAAGCTAATATTTATTTCTACAAGCAGTGAATGAGTGGCGGGTGCATACACAATGTTGGAATCGCAGTATCCAGTTCACGTGGACAGACTTGGACGTGAGAATGAAATGTGTGATGAAGAACAACTGATAATTACAGAGTTTATGAGCCTCTTCTCAGTTTCTTCATGCTGCCTGCCTGGGTGTCATGAATCAATATCCAAACCAATTATGCCATCAAAGTGTAGCAGGGCGGCAAGTTGCGGTTGGAAGTTAACCGACCCAGCCGTCCCAAATCTGCCCCCTGTCAAGAAAACAAAGCAAATCAATACTTGTGACTTGTTCTATTCAGTCTACAGCAGGTCTCCAGTTGTGGTCTGTCCCTGCTAAGAAGATGTGGAAATTAATAAAATGATCATTCCTAGACAGCGGGTAAATACGCAGCATGAGATTTAAATGGATGACAAAAGAGCAGGTTTCAATGTTTCCAAAGAAGGTAAAGACAGTCAGGAAAGGATGTATTTGCTCATATGACCCAATTCAAAAAAGTGTGGATGGAGGGCGGAGTTTGTGTGGAGCTATTGGAAAATTTATCTGACATCCCTTGAGTGCACTGAATTTTCCTTATGGGGCTGCAAAAGATATTATGGAGAGGAAAAAAAAATGTAGCGATAATAGCATGTCCAAAACGCATTAGCACAGACATGGTTAATCAATACTAACGTAGGTGTACTATTATGCTTTGCTGAAAGCTTTCGGCCTTAATTGGTTCCACCAATCAGAATGGACCTTGAATTTGCATTGCCTTCCACCCAGCATGAGACTGTATGTACATCAGTTTTTAATTTATAAAATTACACATTTTTTGACAATATAGTTATTAGTTTAGTCTCAATTACAGTGATTCAGTTGAGTTTAGATACAATATTGTATTTATACTATTTAAATGATTTCATAATTTATTTATTACTGTAAATAAACAAGTGTTTTGACTTACAAGCTTTGTCAGAGAATAAACTAAACTGTCATAAAAGTACACACTGTACAATATTTGTGGGAACCAGTAGTATGACAACTATGTACCAGCTGCTTGCAATAAGTACTACAAGTCAAGCGATTGATTACTAACAATTTCTAAAGTAACAATTTTTTTTTTAACCCCACTGCAATATAGTTTCTTGCCAAGTGCGACATTTAATCCAATTCATAATCATAACAAATATGGACTTAAAATATAAATTGCCAAATTAGAAAAAATAACAACTGCTGTTGTCAACGTGTGTAGTTTTTAGTGTATAGAAATATACAAGAGTTGAAAGTAGTGGTAGAAAAATATATGTGACTAATTAGATTGTTGAACTATAGTGTATTTGTAGAATCTTCTTGGGAGTGAAGAAGAGAGCATACTACTACAATCGTAAATGGAAAATTCAGGACACATGTAGGCTATCAAATAAACCTTCAGATGGTTTGCCATTGGAACTTGGCGTGCGACAAGAGAACAGATGGCTTATGACAAACTCACAGCGATTTGGAGGACGGTTTCTTCACTTTTGGCCTCTTTCGACGATAAACTGGCCTGAAGCATGCACAGCACGATAAAATGTGCGGAGCAAATGCATGTGGACAAAAACAGGTATAAACACACACACGCGCACGCACACACACGCATGCATGCACACAGAGACACACAAAAAAAGCAGAGATTAGATATTACACTTGATTACAAGATGAAAGAGAGCCTAAACTTAAAATTTCTTTGAATGCTTTGTTCCACGGTCAAAAATGGTTGGAACTTCAGCAAAGTCATTTGAGCAGGAAAACAAGCAAAGACACTGGGGAAGCCAAAACCTCCCCAGGTTCTTATTGTAAAACTGAATTCCATCTGCGGCGTTTGTAAAAGTAATCAGGGGAAAGTATAGGGGGGGAAATACCTGTATTCACTAAAGTAGTTTCGCTCTTTGCCTCCTGAAAAGAAATACAAGTAACATTAATCTCACAATGACATGACTGGAGACACTACAATCAATCACGTTTGCCTTGAGGCCTTGGTCTGCTCACCCTTTTCAGGGTTGCACTGCTTATGTCCCTTGCAACCTCGTAATTCCATGAGCTGCTGATGCATTGAATTCAAAGCGTTGCGGTCGAGGGTGCTGACAGCATTCATCAGCTACAGGAATAATCCATACGTGTATACTTTAGCTCAACATCACATTATTCCTAACAATAAATATGGAAATTCTGATTGAATGGAATACCTGGTAAGGGTCCGTGTTGAGGTCAAAATACTCCAGAAAACCCGTGGCAAATTCACAAAACAGGAAGTTGTGTGTGTCATTGATGGTCCTCAGGCACCAGTAGGTATTGTTGTTGGCACTCGTGCAGGCACAAAATGGCCCCACTAAGGGACGGAGGGCGTTAGACAGGTGGAAAACGGAAATCACTACTATTGTTTTCATCAGATAAACATGGGCCAACTTTCCGAACAAATCAGAAGTTTATGTGATCATGTTTTTTTTTTTCATTTTCCATGCCACATATCCTCACAACGGGGTGCTAGAGCGTATCCCAGAAAGACACCAGGCTGGGGACACTCTGAAATTGTGGCTGAGGGGAGAGCTGGTGTTCTATCAGCCTACACTGCCTGTTTTGGGGACGTGGGAGGAAACCGGACTACCCCAAAAAACCCACGCAATCCCGGGGAGAAGATGTACACTCACACAGTGAGGGCCCACCTGAGACCCAACCCTCGATCACAGGACTTTGGGACCACTGACCACTCGACTACTGGGCCCCACTGTTTCTTTTTTTTTTTTTTTTTATAAATACAGTGTACTGAACTTGCCAATTCATTTCAAAATAGTTCAAATATGGAATCAAAGTTATCATTAAATAATAAGTGTCAGTGAATGAAAAACCAAAAATTCAAGTCATGGTAAAGAGGAGAAAGTTAGTGGTAAGCAATAGTGCAACTTCTCACTTGTCCAGAAGGGAGCAGTCTGCCAGTGATGGTTGTCATGGGTGAAGCAAGTAAGACCGGGCATGCTGCAAGTGTCATTGTTCTGGAGCCTTTTCAGGAATTTCCTGAGTTTCTTCCTCCGCTTCTGCTCCTTTTGCAGCCACTGAGTCTTCTGCTTTGGCATTCTGAATAAAAGGAAATTGCAGCTTTTTAAAACATATACACTCATGGCACACAGGCATTATATAAAATGATTTGAACAGTACCTAAATGAATGCATGCGACTGGTGCTCTGCAAAATGATGTCTTTACTTTTCAGCAAGTAACTGTAAAGACAATTTGGAAAATTGGATCAGCAAACATTCTCTAAAAACATTGCCGTTTCCACAAAAACAATCATAGATTAAGGACATTTTCATTTATTTTTTCAATTGGTCAAATGTAAAAACTATGACACAAGACTAAGACATACCTGGGAGTGTTACACTGACATTCTTCTGGTCGGACCTGTTTCAGGTGCCCTTTGACATCTCGCAAGTTCTTTATTTTGGTCTGCAATGTTTCAATCTAGCCAACAAAATACAGCCCGCCGAACAGAGTTATGTAAAGTCTCATTTTCTGCATGTAATAATGCAATAAAAATGATGGTACCTCATGCTCAATGTGCATTTTGTGGTCTTTCCACGCCTGCAGCGATTTATACAGGCCCCCATCACATTTTACTGTGTCATTCATTAGAATTGAACATCTGTCAAGAGTATGTGAGCACATCCAAGATATCAAGCCACGTGAATGAAGCCCTACCTCGTCACAGGTGCACGATACATATACACACACATACCTATATGTGACCTTAAGGGCATCGGCTGGAGGCAGTTTGTTTTCAGTGTGGGGCTTTGCTGCTACTTCCATTCCACTGGACTCGTCAGCATCTTCTCCATGTGACACTCTTCCACTTCTGTTCAAAGTCCAGCTGTTGTTCTGGGAGCCCGTGGAATGGTAGGACTCTTCCAGGTCCACCGCGTACATGTCTCCATCTAGCTCAAAGGACACTGAGCGGGCCCAACGCTTCCTTGAGGCTGACTTGCTGGGTTTCATCTCTGAAAAAGAGCAGAAAAGGGATTTGACCCCTGTGAAAAAAATGGCCTTAAAAAATACAATGACTGATATATCAATTAATTCCTCCAGAGTCGCCAAATACAGTCTATCCGATGCATAAAAGATAACAGAACGTTATGTCATGGTATGACCACTCTGGTAATGTTATGTCATGATATGACCACTCGATGGCATCAGAGAAACATCCTTTTTGTGGACAAATGTACTCATTTGGTAGGCAAATCAAGGACAATGCATCTATATATATAGCTTTCTGATTCAATAAGAGCCACGTGATAGAAAGTTGGGAAAAACATACTCTTTTTTGTGAGCAGTTTCTTTCGCTTCAAGGTGGGTGTTTTAAAGGCTAAGCTGTCGCAGTTGCAGCTGTCCGCACTGGATGAGGAGATCAGCTGGGGGCCACCTCTGGCCATCAGAGCTTGCATTCGTGGAGCGTAGAGACTTGCCATGCCCTTGCACTTATATAGTCTTAATTTGCCATTGGGGTCCTCCACGCACTGCCACTTCTGAATTCAAGAAAAGGAATGTTGTTGAATCGTGTATATACAAGTTGTCTGACAATTTAACAACAAAAATAAATATTTTAACCTGTTGTAGGACACTCGTTCAAAGGCTATGATATTCAAAAGAATAAATTGATACTGTTATTGAAAACCACAGCACGTGTATTTCTGTTTTTATACTTTTATACTTTATACTGTGATTAATTTGTTACAAAATTGAAATACAGATTTTTCCATTGTATTCAGTCCTAACACATATTGAAAAAATATATAATATTGATTGAAAAATAATATACTATTAATATTTAATCAAATCGTTGACCAGAGATTAACATTATGTCTTACATGACCGAAAATGTCCACCTATAAACAAACACAAAGCGTTCTTTCCCACATCCAATTTCAACCAGCTGTACAATTCCCCCTATCGTCTAGTCTTTTGTCAAGTAGATTCCCAAAGAATTCTAAATGCAACAAAGCACAAGATACCTGTCCTGGCTGTTGACAGGAAGTCTGGTACTCTGCCTTCTGGCAAAGCTCCCTCACTCGTTGGTATTTTGGCAGGAAGTTCTCCTCTTGAGCCATTTCCTTGCCATCGGCCCTTTTGTGCAGAGGCTTTCTGCAAGAACAGGGAATTAATCATAGGCTAGACCACCGGCAAGATTGGGATGAAGAGCCTGATGTCAGCAGACATGTTGCCAAAGTAGCAATAAAACATACCCTCTCTCTACAAGGAAGGAATCTCTCCAGGTTTTGCCTTTTCGATTTAAATTAAATCTGGTGGAAAGGGAAAACAAAGGTAATCAGCACTTAAACGGAGAGTAAAAACATATACAGTAGTTTAAACTACAGCAGTGGTTCTCAAAATGTGTAGAAATGCAGACTCCCTTAAACAAAAGATTCACTGATTACTCAAATCTTCAACAACAACAAAAAATCCACATATTTAGGGCAGTTCAGTTACATTTTGTCTTCACTACCACTACTACTACTAGAATAGATGTGCATTGGGTTATAGTCAATTATTCATTTTCAAACATTCATTCATAAATAACAGGGTTCCTCAAACTATTCCACTAAGGGACATTGTTGGTGAAGGATTTCATTCCAAACAAACAAGATGACATATTTTTAGCAATCTGGTGTCTTAGTTTGGTGCTGTTTTTTTCCTTTTTAACAGGAACCTCAATTTGAACAAAAACCAGGACCCACAGCAGTCCTTAAGGACCGGTTTCGTGGCCCCAAATAGATTTTTCACCATATATTTAAAAACACTCAAGATATTCATTATAGGTATTTAAATACTCTGTCACTAAATATGCCAAAAAAAATATTTTAAAATGTGTGCCTTGATGTAAACAGTTTGAGAACCACTCAGCTACATTATACTACATACAATATCTCCACATTTAACACTTGTTACACATTTAGTAGCCTAGTTATTTCCAGAAAAAAATACAAATAAACCTGTTTTGTACACCATCAGAGCTAATAAAATGGGATTGCTGGGGTACTATTTTGTTGAAACCTGAGGCTATTATAAACCTTTGGGGTTGGGATAAACATCATTATTAAATAAACAAATTACTTTTAATTAGATTCTTACTCTCGCCTTCAGGGTTAGCATGCCGGCATTACATTTTATTCTGTGTTTATCACCATATTCCAGATAGAGCCTCAAGAAAGCATTGTGAACCTCCAATCAAACATATTGTGAGTATGTATCAATCTTCAAATTACTTTTAATGTAAAGATGGAAAAAACATAATGATCACCTGTTCACTGGTTTGTCCGTGTCCAGCAGCTTAAGAATGGACTTTCCGTCCATTTCTGCAGGGACATCAACACCAGCCATTTCCAGCAGAGTTGGTGCCAAGTCAATATTCAGGACCAGATGGGGGTTACTGCAGCAACCAAAAAAAAAAGCATGTATACTTCAATTGGGTTTCTAAAGCTCCCTAAATCCACTGTCATTAAACCAAATAAATAGCATATCCCAACTTACACGGCACCTTGCTCCACATTGGGTCCTCGGACGTAGAAAGGAACCCGGATATCAAACTCATAAGGCATTGATTTGCCTTTTACCAGACCAAATTGGCCGATATGGTAGCCGTGGTCCGACGTGTAGATGATGTAGGTGTTATCCACTTCACCTGTCTCCACCAACATGTTGTACATCTATAAAGGGATATAATCCACTCAATACTTGTTCAGAGAAAAAGTTTCAAATAAAAAGGCAACAGCCTAGCATAGCAGCTGTATCAGTGAATACAGTGTTCCCCCGGTCATCGATAAGTGAATTTCCGCCAAGTAGGGATTCCCCTTCAAAAATGCTTGATTTGAATTTAATTAAAAAAATATTTTGTTTTACCCCCCTGTATACAGTACACCATATAGAATGCGGGTAGAGAGAGTGAAATTCATGTTATAACAAAAAAAAACGTTAAAAAAAGTAGCGAGGGAACACTGCATATTAAAAAAAAGTCTCGACTAGAACAAGCACAGCTCTCTCAGGACCAGCAACATTAGGTATTACATGGTTTTCTTTTCTGTGTCTGTGATGGACTGTGTCCGTTTCTTGTTTTTGTTTTGCCTTGCCAAAGCATGGCAAGGTTGTTTACATGTCCCCCTCCCTACCTTCTCCATACTGTCATCCACAGACAAAAGGGTCTGCATCCTTCTGCGTTGTAGCATGTTCGTGAATTGCATGTGCACTGGCCTCATCGGTCCAGTGTAACGGAGGATCCAGTGTTTGTCCGGGTTAGGAGCGTAGTTGTAGCTTGGAGTTCTAAAAAGACAACAGAAGAAGAAAAAAGACTTTACTACCAATTTCGTCATATGCAGCTGGGTATGATGACAATTAAGCTTTTGTCAAGTCAATGATGATGACAAAGCCTATGTCTGATTTTATTTTTTATTTATTTATTTATTTTTATTGAAAAAGAAAATCATCAATCATGATTTTGCCAGAGATAGTAACACATCACATTTTAAGTTTCCTGCCCTAATTTTCTTCTGAGCTGTAAAAGTTGATGCAATGGATTTGATTTAATAAAGTGGGGGGGGGGGAACTCTAGCATCCAGAGCATTGGTAAATCATAAATTCTGGCTATAATGTTGGGTAACTCTTTCTGAACCGCTGCACTGAAATCCAACTTTAATGGTAAAGTGATACCTTGCCTTAGGCAATACTCCCACTCCATTTCTCTTTTAGATAGGTTTTTCAGGTTTGTTGTACAGTGGAAAACTTCTCTTTACTTTTATGTGGGAGTTAAGAAGGGTAATGTGGTTATACGAAAAAGACACGTTTAATACCTGAGGCTACGTTACTGACGGTGATGGACAATCATCCACCTGAATTGAGAGCGCCTTCCAATTCAACCACATTGGAAATCTATTGCTGTCAGTACTATCCAGTGAGTGACTATCCAACCAAAAGATAAACTTGATTAGTAACTCAAATTCTTCTCTATGAATAAAAGCTTCCACTGAGAGTTCTGGACCTTAAATTCCACTGTGCAACACACCAAAATTTCTCTGCACATGCAGAGTAATGACCTTTGTCGATTTCTGCTGACCTTTTTCTTTTCCAAAGTAGCAGAAAAGATGTTAATTCACTGGAGGCAGTGGCGAACATGTAAAATGCAAAACAGTGTAGTAATCAATAGTGTTGCACACAGTGAGCACAGTTTGATCAATATCTTCTACAAATCACACGGACGCTCAATTATTTGGAAAGCAACAATCCTAAATCAAGGCCATCTAAGAAGCAAATAAATTTAATCTTTTAAATAGGATCGATTAAAGCAAATAAACACTAATGTCTTTGTGCTTTAATTCACAGTAGCGAATGTAATGTAGTGTGAAAAAGCTGGAGAAAGCTGAGAAAGTTCATCAAGAGAGGGCAACAGAAAATCACTGCCTCTCCCAACATAGTAGACGAGAACAAGTGGGAGACAAGAGAGAAATAGAGCCAAGCAAGCAAGCCATGCTGAAAAACTTAACCCAAGGGATGACCAAGCATAGAGAAAGTGCAATTATAAGTTTGTATGAAAGCACTGGGACCAGATTTACAAATATTCACTTCCCAAAGCCTGTATGGCACAGGTTAATGATGCTGGAGGGAGTAGATTCATCAAGAAAATGGGGCAGAAGAAGAAGAAGAGAAGGGATAGCACCAGCACTCTAATTACTGGTCCTGAATTTGTCTCGAGAGGCCAATATCAGACCCCTCTATTAGCCAGAAGCACGGTGCGTCACAAATACAAAGACCCGGGTGTTCTGTAGGGGTGTCTGTCATCATTAGCTCTGCGTTACATTGACAACATCCACGTCTCCCGTTGATGAATGCTGGCAAAATGGTACAAATTAGCAGGGTTCATTAACAGCAGCCCCACGGTTGTCCAAAATACGCGCATCAAAGAAATTAGAGCAAAGCGCTGGCTGCGCTCAGAAGACGCCGCGGTCTGGCAACGTGCTGCGAGCGGACGGTGATAACGTGGCTAAGTGATCATTGAATTTGTGATTAAATTATTGTGGAGATGAAATGCAGCTTGATTATGAAGATGAATAATGAGAACGTAAATAGCTATGGATGTCAAAATGTAAAAAATGATCTTGGTGCTTATCAGGGAAGATTAATTAGGGCAATACCTTGGCAGAAATAGATGCGCGCACAGTAAAATGTAAGTGCAAATGAGGTGTGAATTGCAAAGGTTATTCTGATTCTCACATGTGCTGTGAAGCGTTGGGGAAGGCGGAGCTATACTGCGGGGCAGAATCCTCTGGGCCGTGAGGGGCAACGTGGCTCAAAACCATCATGACAGGACGGTTAGGGTACATCCGCCTGGACATCCGAAAGTAGTTGATGCTGTCATTGGTGATGACGTCTGTTAGGTAATCCTGTAAAGCAAACACATATGAGTCAACAGCACCCGGTCCACTTGTCTAGTGTTATTGAACCCAACTGGATGTCTAACACGTCACATCAGACCAAACAAGAGGAGATATATGTACAGCCAGTCGTCGACTTATGCGCGTTACGTCTGGTCGACTTTACGACGGCAGAAGTTGTGAAGCTTGATTCGTGACAGTGTAGTTGGAGTGTTGTTTACAATCGTTATTTGCATCTTAAAAGCAGCTTCAGTTTCTAACAACTTTCTAACGGTTGCCAGATCACAAAAGACTCCAAATCAATCACACCGTAAATAAAACCAACTCAAATCAGCGGGGAAAAACAATACTGATAAGGAAATATTGACTGTGTTTTCCTGTTCATCTGCTCAGACACACTAAGTCATAATTAGATTGTATATTTAAATGAAATCATGTTTTTGTATCTGTATATACCCACTTTTTCATAAGCATTTTCATCCAGCTTAGTGCTTTGAATATAAAACACCAAGGGAGTACACTAAACTCCCATGTGGCACTTCAACATTTTTCCATCCTATAATGACACTCAGATTTACCATCGTGTCCAAGGCAATTAATTGTGGCAGCATGGGTATTACACACTTACGATGGCCACTTTGTGAAAACACAGGCCTTTAGTTATGTTTTCACTCCACAATTACACATCAGAAAAAAATGTATTCAGTGTTTTTCAATACATTAAACAAGATTATTTGCACATAATGCATGTGATGTCTGTGTCAAGCCTGATGACTGGATGTCGTAGTTTCATAAAGATAATATATATAATGCATAATGTTATGTATACATAATGTTTTTTGGGTGGATTTGTTTTATCAGAATCGTACGGGTACCTTTGAATAGTCGCCGCTGTGCTTCTCTCGTACTCCATTCCGGCAGAGCGTGTAGTTGTAAAAGCGTGAGTTCTTCACTAGGGCCACCCACTCCCTCCAGCCCGGGGGCACATAGGAGCCGTTATACTCGTTGAGATACTTTCCAAAGAAAGCTAATTATTAAAACAAAAAGAACACAATATAAGTAGATAGCAAAGCAAATTATTCATCTTTTCTTTTTCAACATTCACCAGTCCTGTATCCGGAGTCGTTGAGGTGTACGGCGAAGGTGTGTGGTTCGTGGTGGGCCTGCCACGAGGGTGAGGAGCAGTTTTCGTTATTGGTGTAGGTGTGATGGTTGTGGACGTACTTCCCAGTCAGGATGGAGGAGCGGGATGGGCAGCACATTGGCGTGGTAGAGAAAGCGTTGGAGAAATGTGTTCCACCTTTCTCCATGATGTGCCGAGTTTTGTTCATTGCCTGCATTGAGCCTGGGGGGGGGGGGGGGGGGGGGGGGGGGAATCAACCAAAAAGGGAGTAAAGAGGTAGAAAGCGAAAAATACCAACATTTCAAGGCGGACTGAGGAAGGTGTGCGCATAGATGAAGGAATAAATCTTTTGGGTAAAGTGTGACCCATTTGGACTCCCGTGTAGTAAAAGCTTTTCAAACTGATGGTAATTGTTTGGAGAAACAGATGCTTGACCATAAATTCCTGCTTTTCAAGAGGACTTTTCTCACTAGCCATCAGCGGAGGACAAAGGATGTCACCAAGGCTATTATGCAGCCACTCCAATCCAATCCGAACTAAAGAACTTAAGTGGGTAGGGAGATGGCTAGCGTTTGGCATCTTAACAATGATCGGCGTACGTAGGCAGCCCGCATTCGTGCCAGCGATGGAGTGGATGGCAAAGGGAGGCCATGACTTTGACTAAGCCACTTGTTATGGTGCCAGGGGGCCACAGCCGGCCAACTTTCTCATTCCGGACCCAAAAAATCTTTTTCATGGGAGATGCGCACAAACAGATGGATGACGACAGTCGACGGAATAATAGTTTTCTTACCAAGCTCGATATCCTGATCATCCGTGAGGACCAGGATGATGTTTGGCCGAATGTTGCGGACTTGCCGGTCCCGCTGCAGTCGAGCTCTCGTGCGATATCCAGTGAGATAACCGGAGCCCCGCGCCACGGGAACGACTCCTCCGAGAAGGGCGAGGAGCAGGAGGAAGAGGAGAAGCCGAACGGAAAGCCTCGGCTCTGCCATCACGCTATTCGCTTTTCCGCTTTCACCTCAGCTACAGTGTTCTCCGCTACCTCCCACGACCTGTGAGACCAGGCCCAGATTGAAAATGATATACAGTACATAACACCCACTCATACCCACACAGAGAAAGTGGGTGAAGAGCAGATGCAAGCCTTATACATACAGGCTGCTCTTCCATAGAAATGCATTCGTTTTGAGCTGAGCTCAGCTCATTAATCAATCATTAATGATGCATTAGAGCGGTGTCATTGGCTTGGTGTAATGATCTCTGGGGATGAACACATGGCTGTAAGGAGGGGGCTAATGGGCCTGGGCTGGGGGCCAGCTTGGCCTTCGCCACCCTGTGAGAGGGTCAGGGAGGAAAGTATGGGGAAGACAGGTGAAAGATCCACTCAAAAGGAAAATGGGATGAGAGGGGAAAGAGGACAGGGGTCAATACTATGAAATATTACGAGAAGGAAGAAGAATCAGAAAGGAATGTTAGATCATTTTCATACTTTTGCTTGGCCTGCCGCTTACACGGGCGATTTATGTATTATTTTCCCCTTTTTTTTTAAATACTGACAAGGGAGAATATAGATAGGCTCTGTACTTTCATAGTTAGCAGGGTTGTTCAGAAGTAATATAGAATAAATTATAAAAACTATCATTCACTGGAAGTGAGAGTGAATTTGACAATTGGGCAAACATGTTATGTTATGCATGAAAATTCTCACATTTCTTACAGGCTGAAAGCCTGTTGTAAAGGACATCGGCGCTCTTCATCACAGCTTTTAGCCTGTAGTGAAATGTTGAATACTCGTTCTTACTAGTCCACATTTTTAGCGTTGAGTTTGTGGGTGATATTTCATTCATATCTACCCTAATTGGAGTTCAACGATATTGATTGCAATACCTTTAAGGCAATGTATTGGTAATAAGCACAATAATGTGGCAGGTCTGGGTTTGAATATTAGCTCTATTTTTTCTATTTTCTCCAAACTCAGGCGAGCCTTTACATTAATAAAAATGCTCTTAGATAAATTTAAGAATTTAATTGTCAATAAGCGTGAATAAAAAAACTGAAAATACATGTAGAAAACTCTACACAAAGTGTACCTTTCAAACAACGATCATGATAATGTATATAGCATTATACAGAAAACTATCTATCAAAAGCATCCCTCTGCATACGTTATTTTTAAACACTCGACAGTAAACAGTGGCCTTAAATAACATGGTTGTTAATGTGACATGCATAAACCCTATAGAATAAAGAAAATAATGATAGAGTGCAACACCCGATACCAATTATTGGGATGGCAAGCAGAACTAACATGCTGCAATAATGTGTTTATCTAATGACACTATCAATGCAGACAGACACCCTAGTGACCAGAATCGTAAACAGTTTGGTAGCAGCCAAAAGTATGTCCGTTGAGACGCTCGGCTGTCAGCAAGAGGTAAGTGTGTGTATGTAACCACATCAAGGATGTGGCCAGAACAAAATCTTGTCTGCAGATGCAGACAATAACAACACTTGTGTCCGGTGGGAATCGTACTCTTCCTTTACTGCAACGTAACTGGAATTGATCCTGGCAGTGTACGGCTGAGTAAAGAAAGGCATGTCCACCACAATAAGTCACATGTCAAATGGACAAAAAATTTAGGCCGTGTACAGCATTAAAAATGGAGTCAAGTATCAAAAGAGTCTGTTTTCCTCACAATTTGTCAAATGGAATTCATGGCATTGGATTCCATTTTAAAAAATAGCTGAGTTTCTTCCATACACCATTCATCCATCAATGCCTGATTCACCTTACTTTGAGAAATTGTCCTTGAAAAGAAAAGAAAAATGGATAGTATTGTCCATGTCATGGCAGTTTTGAAAACTAAAATTACTTGATTAACCAATTCTTTACCACTATGGTCACCATTGACTGAGAAACTATAAATCACCTGTGAAGCTCGAGCACGTGGGTTGCAAGAGCTTACTTTTAACACAGCACAATTCTTGTTAGATATAAATTTACAGCAGTTGTTCAGAATACAGTACACATCCCGAGAGATGCTAAATCAAGCTCAACAACAACGAAAACAACAACAACTGGTTAAAAAGCCTTTACAGCAAAGTCATTACCAAATAATAATACAGTACTGCATGACTACTAGGCACCAGGATGACCTAGTTATGCATTCTCCCTACACTTAAATGTGTTTTCTCTTGGCAATTCCAAGTCAACGGTGTCCATGTATGACTTTCGGGATTCAAAAGCTTGACCATTTGAATGAATCAACCTACACACTGCATTATTACTTTCTTATATGTTCTTTGTGTGTTATTCCTTTGACTTTTTGGCACGGGAAGAAACATGTGCTAAGAACCAAGCAGAAAGAAAGACTTGGCAATATAAAGAAACGTTCCTAACAGGCTCTTTCTACTAGCAGTAGTAGTGAATTCCCATTGACAAAAATAGATTGCAGGGCATCTATGGTCATCAAAGAAAGGACTGGTTGTGCTCAAATTGAAAAGATCGACTGCTACTTTTCATCGCTTGTGGTGTGGAATGTACAGCACTTCCCTTTAATAGATCTTCTTCACTGTCGTGGACAAACCTTACAAGTAAAATGCCCAATGTAGTCCCGTGAAAACATTCCGCTCAACATTACACAGTGTTCTATCAATAGCAGAGTACGTAAAGTATTGGGCTATTGACACTCTGGGGTGGAGGATATTTCCTGACATGACTCCCGTGAGACCCACTCCCACCACCTGATACCAAAGGATTAATTGGATTTTCAGGCTTTTATCAGCACTAACTGACACATAAATGACTCTCTATTCAGTTGTGCTTCTTATACGCCCTTTTGTCTCTTTTTACTATCTGTCTACAAAATGTCCAAAGACTCAGACGGAGCTTCAATGCTTTCAGTGTCAACATCATAATTCATGTCACGGCCATCAACTGAAAGCCAAGATTCTTTGGCAATTTGCTAATCTCTCTACATAATTCATTGGAAATTCACAATATTGGCAGTATCAAAGTAACAAGTTTACAGTTAACAGTTACAAATCCATAACAGAGTTAGTTTCTTCTTAGGAGTAAAAGATAGCTGCTTTTCTTTGTCCATTATTGCTGACCAAGAGAACAATCCTTAAGTAAAAATAAATGAATAATTTAAACGGTCATATGGATAAAGGGGCTGTATATAGTACGGTGATGCATTCAATCTAGTCTAGGCTAACCATTTCATGAAAATATGAAAAATTGTCACCAAAACATAAATTTGCTCGATGTCTTCTTTTGGAAAATTCTCTGATGTCAAGTCTGGCATATCATTTGGTTCACTGCTTTCATCCATTTTTATGCAATAAAAGGTTTATGATAAGGTGGATTTGATGGTACACATGTTCCATGAATACTAATGAGGGACAAGAATAATACAAATATTTCCCAATAAATGACAGTTAAATAATATTTAATAATTCAATTCCTTTTTTCTTTAGGGTCGTCAGACAAGAGACAAATACATTTACTCAGAAAAATGAGTGTATGTATGTGTATTATTAAAAAATGCAAGAGTTGGTTGCAAAATATCCTCTAATTCTCAAATGACCCATTTTTTATGTAATACACTAGCGAACAGCTGATTCACTCAAGCTGAAAAAAAACATTTGATTTCACTTTACACAGAAGACAACTTCTGCCAAGACTCCTTAAAATCTTAGTAAAGGGGGAAGGGAATGTGATTGAAATGGCAGAATATGATATCACAAGGAATACATTTCTAAAAGCATGTGTGGGCAACAAGCATCACGTAAGGGTATGCTAATGCAAAGTGATGCCTGTAAGTTGGCGCAGGGAAGGAAAGTTGCACTCTTCAGTCATTGGCTTGTAAGAGGCTTAGGCAGACAGGGGCACTGCATCACTAAATAAAAACTTAATGCAGGCCATCTTTTATTGATAAAGCTGAATTATAAATATGGTGACAACAGTGCCGACCATGTCACAGCACGGAGATGATGGGAAGCCGGTGACAAGGGTGAATACACACACCATATCAGGATGTCACACTGCCCACTAACACGCACAGTCGCACATCTGCGCTCTAAAATTTCACCACTTAACTGAGGCGGAGAAAGGGCTTGATAAATCTTACAAAGACTTTGCAGAGGCGTTAATGTAGGGTTCCCTTATGAATTAAAAAAGAGTGTTGAGAGACAAAGAGTCGGATTCATCCATTCTGTACCCCCTTCAACCTAAAATGTTTGAAAACCATGGGGGAAACACAATGTTTTAGCCCACAGGTTAGCGGAATGCCATATGCACCCATCAAAAGAGCCACATAAGGCTCCTGAGCCATTCACAACCATCAAAAGAGCCATATGTACCCATCAAAAGAGCCATATATGGCTCCTGAGCCAGAGGCACCCATCAAAAGAGCCACATATGGCTCCTGAGACCTGCCCTTCACCATCAGGCGACAAGTGTATTATTTATTTTTGTAACAACAACAAAAAACAACTCCCGACAGACATACTTTCTAATCCAATCCGATCTTGATGTGACATTGGATTTGAAAACCAAGTTTACCATGTTTTTTTATTTATTTTTTGCTAATGTGTTCTAAAATTTTAAGAGAAGCGGAGGCGGAAAAAAAGAAGCAGGGAAAGAAGCTCGGGGCACATATTCAGGAAGTAACAAAGGCGAACAACCTCCGTCGTCGACGCAGTTCGCAGCAACATTAACATTCAGGGCGGACGCATTCATAAAATAGCACGGAACACTTCAAAACAAGCTTAGTTCTCCTCCTTAAAAGAACATTTCCTATTCTGCATGCTGCTGCTGCTACTTGTAACAAATAAGAAACACAGGTCTTGAGTTTTAGAAACGTCATCACGCCAGTCCTTTTGGTCATAATTGAGGCTGGCAGGGCTTTACTTAAGTGTGACTTTGTTCCCATGGGCATGCCTCGCTCTTCACAGAATGCCAGAATTCTCCAAGGTCCCTTCAATATACCAACAAAAGTTGGCATTGAGATGTAAATTTAGCAACGGCATACATTTGTGTGTAGCAAGCTTCTGTCATTTTGTGTTTCCGTGTTAAGTGTGTGTCGGTGCAGAACTGTGGACTGGGAAGAAAGGATTTGTATTTTTCAAAGAAGTTAGGAATGCTTTAAAAAAAATAAAAAAAGGTTTCAACAATACCTTGCTATCATCTTTCATTCTCAGTTTTTACATACTGTAAAGGTTAAAAGGGCTAAAAATAAGAAAATGGCCATCCTGCTCTGCTCTCAACTGCCATTGAGAGTGCTGAACATTACAAGTCTTTAAAAGATAACATTTGCTTTGCAATTCGATCAATTTTGTTTCCATTTTACATCACCGCTTGCTATATAATCCAGATCGATGAATTGCCACTACGTGGTATTACTTGTTATAAATGAAAGAATTATTGTCTGTTGATTTATAACTTTGTAGTACCATACATGTGCATTTAAAGGAAGAATGGTATGAATGTTAATGTGCCGTTTTTATTGATTTTATGTGCAGTAGATAAATGGCTCACACAGGATTGTTCTATAAATAGCCTACCAGTGATGAGGCGTGGCAATTTTTTTAGGAATGTGAAAATGGTAGCCGTTTCCATTAATCAGTATCAAAAACAAGGCCACCTGCTCAATAGATAAGACTTGAGTTGAATTCAGTAAATGTCACGTGTTTTATCAGTGCAATGGGTAACTCTTCCTAACTGTCTAAAGCTAATGCATGGATGGGTACCACATAATTGATTGAAAATACATGATTATGAAAAGAGTAAGAGCCTTTTCATGCAAACATGATTAATGGATGTGAACAATTAAAGCACTCAGGGGGGGAAAAAAGACTTTCCATTCTCCAACACTTAGTAAGCCATCAGCAAACTCTGAGTGCATGGGGTTTTCGAGAAATAACTTATCTACTCCAAAGGTCGTGAAGAAGAATCAAAACTAGAACTACTTTATAACATTGAAATTCTTTCAAAAATTCTTCAACAGCCGTGGCCTACTTTTTTCCAAAGCTATGTGCTTTAACTTTACCTACTAAAGAGTAACTTAAATCAGTGAGAATGACAAGAGATAAATGCAAAGGCTGAGCTCTCCTTCGTTGAGAAGATTTAATTTAGATTTCCTTTGGGTTCTGATAAGCTCAGTACTTTTTCAGCTGTCAAAACCTGCGTATCACATCTCTATTAGAACATCCAGAAACGAAAAGACCAGCGTTTCAACTTCAAAAAGTGTGAAAAAGAAGACTTGTGCATTTTGTCAACTAAGTTTCAGTGCTGTTAAATACTGCGCAGTACTTTGATCTGGGCTACCAGTTACCGCAAAGCGTCTTTTTTGCCTTCTTGTTGTCTGTGTATACTTTTTCTAATCTTCGAATGTGCTGTCTGGGCACTCAGTTAAGAAGGGAAGCAAATTAAGTATTAACACATCGTTAATACTGCAAGGAGTCCGATGACTCGACGTAAAAATCTCTAACTTTTATATATATATATATATATACTGGGGATACTTTGAAAGCCAAAAGACCTTGCAAACATATCTTAGAGCAAGGAGAAAATAAACATTCGTATGAAACAGTTATTGAAAATTCATAAGAATCTGGCTGAATGAAAAGATCTTAGATATCATGGCAATGTCAGGATTATTGCTCACTACCCGGCGACCTCGTTCAGAATTGATTGAGGAGCAGCAAATCCCTGCAGATAGGATACACTTTATTAAATCGTACCTCGAATAGAAGAAACTGTTACCACAGGATATTACGAGTGTGCCAAAGGTTTTGGTGATTGCAGCAAAAAAGGGATTTATGAATATAAGTGTTCCAGCTTGACTGAAAAGGAATATGTTTTATCTCATGACATTATATTTAAATATAGACCTGATAGGGAGATATGGAAGGCATATTGAAAATTGGATTGAAATATCTATATTCATTTTTTTACAGCGTGTCCATGTGTGTGTGTGTGTGTGTGTGTGTGTGTGTGTGTGTGTGTGTGTGTGTTTTAGTACTGTTTCCCAGGTATGTACTGCAGGATTCTTTCAGTCTTCATTATTAACATAATTATCTTTATTATCAACATAATTGTCTTTATTATTAACATAATTATCTTTATCATTAACCACTTTTGTGCTGTACTGTGTTTTGAACACATGCACAGGATAAAAAGAAAAAAAATGGGGGAAGTTGTGAAAGTATGGATTAAAAAAAGATTATATTAGACTAGATATTATATATATTTAACATTTATGTTATAGACTTAAAATATATATATCTTTTTTTTTTAAAACTTGTTTATCGCCACAAAATACTTTAGTCAAAAGACAAAATAACAAATGAAAACTGCGATGACAAGAAAATGACTAGAATGGGGAAAACGCAGTGGGACAAAGCACATGAAAACAAGAACAACATGGATGACGACCTAACAAAGGCTGAACTGAAACGAAGCAATTCCAGACAGGGGTCGTGAGACAATGAGAAAATGGTGGGTAACACGAGAGGCATCTGATTGGTGGGCACACTAGGAGTGGGAGACAAAGGTGACACGAATGGCTAATCACAAGGACACAAGTGAGAAACAAGACACATCAAGGAATCAAGCCGAAATTCCCCAAACAAAACACAGACCGTGACACAATTCATTGAAGCAGGGAGGACTGGCTGTGAATATTCATGTTTCTGATGCAATGAAAGCGCTAGTAATTCAATCCATTTTTATTGCCAAAATTAATTGGACCTCTAAGACCGCCAATAACAACCAAAATGAGTGCGCTGAAAAAAGCTTAAAGTTAAGAACAAATAAAAAAGACAACCAACTATCATAAGAAAAACAAATATAACATGCAAAATTATGTATTTGTTTAGATAACAATACGCCTATGAAACAAACAAGTATTGATTCCAAAACCATTTAAACCGTCCAAATATATTTGCAACAATTTAAGAGCGAGGACTATATTTGGGGATAGAAAATACAGAAAATACTAATAGTGCCTATTGGAAACTGTAATATGCAAGGTCTAATATTATTGCAATGGTTTTGATTCTGTGAGATGTCATGTGAGGTGAGGAGTTTAATGCAAAATAGGTGAGGATGAGAGGATGAGAGTGAGCATGAGACACATCAGAAGGGAAACCCAGAAAGTGGTGGCACAAAAAAGTGACTATAATGGTGTGTATAGTACAAGGCTGTGTTCTCTGAAGAACAAAAAGCTGTAACGGATTCACTGCATCTGCTTTGCTGACTACAAATATTCACCAAACACACACTCATCCACAATAAAGCATGTCGTGTATCAAATATTTCTCTGACAGGAGCTAAGGACAATAGTCAGACTAATTGTCTGTGAATGTGCAGGATATAAACATCAGTATTATTCAGAGTATTGGGCCATCGCACACCCGCCGACTGCCTTTTGTGTCTTCCCCAGAGAGAGCAGAATCACTCATTTAACCAAAGTGAAGACATTCTTAAATAGCAGCCCATATAACCATGTGAATTCATATTTCACATCTGACGACACCATTTTAGGACAATGACACTTGTCTCTGTTATTTTGCTGTATCCAACAGCAACCAAGTGGCATGCTAGCGTGGTGGTCCCGAAGAAAGGTCCTCATCAAGGTCGCGGCATTCACCACCCCCACCTTCGCAACTCGGTGGATGGTTTCACGAGAGCCCAGAGAGAACACAGACGTATAAGAGAAAACACCAACAGACCCACAATTGTCCTTTCCTTAGGGTTAACCCCCGCCCTCCTTGTCACCCATCTCCTCCGTGGATTTAGAAGGAAGAAAAAGAGCTGCGGTCAATGGCGTTTTGTAAATACGTGACTGTTTTCACTTAGGAATGTTTCCTTGCTACGTGTTGATGCTACACCCGTCTGGTTTGCAGTCTGCTCGCGTCCCTGCCTTTCCTGTCCCATTGTGTTTTCGATAAGGACTCATTTGTGGTACCTCTGACAGAGTGCCCCAGTGGCCTGTTCCTTGTAAACAGGGGTTGGCAGTTGAAACAAGTGAACAGGCTGGTGAACAGGACAGCCCACTGAGTGATGGCTGTTTCTTATTGGCATCTACTAACAACAGGCAAAGACCCCCTGCAATGAATAACACCTTGGTCAAGTGAATTACAAATTATTCAACACCGACCACTGCACTGAACCCACCGCCAATGGACACATCTAAAATTGCACTGTTGTAAACTACCCTATTTTCCAAAGTAACAGTACACTATTTTTCATACTTTGCTTGGGCCTGCATCTTAATATACTTTCTGCAATACAAGACTCACATTCCAAGAATGGCCTATATTAAAATGTGTTTTATATACAAAGGTGCACCACATTATAAAACACAGTAGTAGTATTGGAGGGGGTAGTGGTTGTAGTAGTAGGGGGTTGTGTTATGCACCAACTAGATGAAGATATAGTAGTAGTAGGATTTGTGTTTTACACCAACTAGATGAAGATATAGTAGAAGTAGGATTTGTGTTATACACCTCCGAGATGAAGATATAGTAGTAGTAGTAGTCCGGGTTTTGTTATATACATAAACTAGATGGAGATTTACTAATGGGAATTTCATACAATGCTCAACCAATAATAAGCCGAAAATAAGGTGCACTGCCGGCTTTTTTTATTCCAAGGAATGAGGAATCTTGAAATTAAATTTCCCTGACCAAAATAACAAGCAATACCACTCAGGGCTAATTTAAATACTAGGAACATATTAAATTATCAGACCTCATGATTTCCATTTAACTATCACATTCTAAAGTTGTATCGTGGTGTAGTGTCTCACTCGAGTGCCTGACATTGGTGCGGGCACGCACGGGCTCAAGTTCTGCTGGTGGCGGTATGATTGGGGATCTGGACGGTCGTTTGTCTGTGTTCCCTATGACTGACTGGCGACCAGTCTAGGGTGTAGTCTGCCTTTCACCTAAAGACAGCTGGGTTAGGCTCCAGTAACCCACGAAACCCTTTCGAGGATGGGCGGTATGGAAGATGAATGAATGAATATCACATTCTAATGACCACCTACAACAGGGACTGCTTTTGGTTCACCCACGGTTACATCTAGCATATTTCCGCTGCTCGCCGCCCGTTGGAATTATTCCGAGGAACTCAAATCACCATGTTGCAAGGAACTAACAGCTCAACAACTGTGGAAGTGATCACTGGAGACTATAGAATCATTAATTTGACAAATACAATGGCTTTGTCTACTTCAAAGCCAAAAGGGTTAGTCTGTGTATTTTATCATTTTGTGGGCTCGTAAAAGTCCGAGGGTGCAATCAGCATGATCTCATCTTGTGTTAATCATACCGGTGGGAGTTGGTTTGAGGGAGGCAACCCGTCATTTACTTTTGGTCTCCACCCAGTCGCCTTTCTACCCCCCATCCTCGCTAGCTAGTTTTCTGTGGGACCTTTTGTCAAGGGATTAATGGGGTTTTAGACACGCACACACTGTTCTATCGCTCCCCTGTTGGAACCACACAAGAGGTTAAGATTGGAGCACAGAGGTGAGAACTCAAATTACAGAGACTTTTTATGCTAGACTGCTTGTATTTCTCACCATGTGCCCTGCACAAAAAAATTAGTCTTTCAATGTGGATTTTCCAGCAGGAATTTGGGGGACGTATCAAAACCAGGGGAAGGTGCCCCCTGTGTGCATCACCTAAAAAGCTCAGTGGGTAGGTATTTCAAATTTGTGAAGGGCCTTGAAATTTAACAAAAATGCCTTAGATGAAAGTTCAGCCTATGTGTGTTTCTACAGTCAAATTACAAAGCATGTCTCACGCTGGGAAAGTACATTGGTGCCTTCGCCACAGGTCCGTAGCCATCTTTCTCTACTCCGCCATGAGACAGCTGCCCAGACGGCCCATCTGTCTGTCCTGACCTGTGTTTGGGGACCATGGGGAAGCCTAAGTGGCTCACAAAGGGGGTCCTTGGCAGGTTGCCCACCGAGAAGTGACAGTGAGGCTGCCATCAGCTTGCCAAACATCCCTGTAGGACTGTGGTGTTACAGCATTGATGTGCTATCGGGTTGCAGTGGCTTTAGCACCCTTTTAATGAGAGCTTGGATTGATCAGTTGGTGCTTCCGTTACTGCAGAGGCTTCTTATCAGTTGTTTCGAAAGGATTGCCTGCCCTCTTAAAAACGTGAACCTCTTTGCATATATATGCCATTGGACATAAATTCTGTTTCCATAAAATACATGAATGTGATTTGAATGAGTCCACTGCTGCTTGTTTTTAGGACTTATTATTAATAGTAGTTAACTCTCATTCCGAAGTTTTATTTATGACAGTAATAGGTTTCGAAAAACAGTGACTGGACATTGACAATTATTAAGGTATTATATCAAGACAGAAGCATTACTGAGGAAATTCGTGTAAAATAAAAATTATAATTGGTTGCAAACACTGTGAGTAACAGAGCAACAGGCATTAGGATGTATATAAAAGAAGAGAGGAATGACAGAAAGAGAAAGAAGGCTGGTAAGTCTCTTATTCTACTTCACCTTTGTGTCCTTCTATTCCCCGCACAGGCTAACAAACAACAAGACAACACCAGACATTTTTGGGACTCGTATTAGCCCTCTATTAGGCTGCTGTCAAAGAAGAAGCCAACTGTCACCCCTCCTGCGGTTGCCATCATGACCCACCCAATCAGACTGCAACCCCCTAGGGATCCAAGGCAGCAAAGTAGCAGGACGAGGTAGAAATGAAACCTCCGTTTGCTTCTCAAGGGAGAGGACATTGTGATTACTTTTTTTGTGGCCTTTAGTACCGAATCCACCCCATGTTCCACAGCTGTGCCGCTGATTGGTCACAGCGAAATGAAACGCTCAAGTATGAAATTCTGTGGATTTTCCTGGCTGGAAGTGGTACATGTTGGGATTTTGTCCTTATCCAAGTATTAAAAAAAAAAACATTCAACCAGCTTACTCGCTCTCTCCCATCCACATTCTGCCATGCAATGCGGGTGTGTAGGCGTGGAAAAAACAAGGATGGATCCAATCGTTGGAAAAAAAAAACAAAGTGCAAACAAAAGCAAGGGATCTAAAATTATATAAAACAAGTGAGTAAACCAAAAGCTACAGAATCAAACAAACAAGGACGTGACATTGACAAGGACGCAACAAGAAATAAACAAACAAAGGGAACATCAATACATACTAGACGACACATTCAGAACAGGAAGGTGACCCATAGGGGAAGCGACAACAAGTAAAAGTAACGAACAATCACAACGGCAAGTTCCACAAAGAGGAAAAAAACAACCCAAAACTACAAAACGTACAAGCCTAAGACATTCTGCGTGTGTTCACTCAGTCTTTTTCCATCCCACAGAACGCAGTAGTGCCTCGATCGCGTTTGTCACCCCTGTGTCGTAATTAATGTCAGCGCTACTCTGTTTCCTTAATAGTGCCATTAGCACACCTCTCGACATGTTCTAGAACATCAACCCCCTACACCTTATATCACAGTATTCTACCATCAGGTCCTATGGAACATTAAGCATCCCCCGAACAAAAGATTTAGCAGGCTTTTCAAGCAACTAGAAGATTGATAGGTACATTTGACCATTTATTGTAGTTGAGTGTGAGCAAGGTCAATCAGATTCATGAAAAAAGGATCACGGATGAACGTGTTCTCAATTAACATTGTATAACACGGCTTCTTTGGTTGCACTCTATCCTCCATCAGAGGCATTAAAAATAAATAAGGAGCTAAGTCCATTGGAGAGGAACATAAAATGGCCAGTAAATCCACGGGTGAAACAGACAAGCGATTGGGATACATTGCCAACATTTTTAACATGCGCGACCATGGTGGTAATCGTGTTTTGTTAATTGCTAAATAAGTGCTATTAAAAGGGATTAAAGTAGTTATTTTGACTATTTATTTAAAAATGTTTGCTTTTTTTTTTTTAAATACTGGCCCTCACAAAGAGCACAGGGTACACGAGCTATTGTGTCCACATATACAGATTTTTACCTAGGTCTACAATGTCTTATGTGTCTTGTGTCTGTCTTATTACTGCAACCAAGGAATTTCCAGAATACAGGATGAAGTAAAGTTCTAATATAATCTATACGTAATCTATATGTAATCATGTAGGTCACATTTTTATTCACCTTTAGTATATATCTCCCTTTTTTTATAATTAAATGATTACAATTTTAATGAAAATAAACCAATAAAAAAGAAATGTACTATAGTTAGACGTGCCCCCCATTACACGGTCTAGTTGTTGTTGTTTTTTAAGTGTTTTAATTTCATTGTAATTAACTCATGGATGAATGGAGTGTTGACAGAGAACGCGATTTCGAGAACATTATAGAAATGGCTTTCTGAAAGTTGCTCAAAAGTAAAACAATTTAGCATGGTGAGCACACGCTTTCTATTGCTAAAAGACTTCCTTGGCATTAACGAGGCGACTGATGACACAAACAATGAGCTGCTTCTGCGTTGGGCCTTAAGAGCTTGCCAAGAAGCCTCTCTCTGCCTGTGGGGCCACAGGTCGTCCTACTCGCAGGGGGGTCTTCAGTGGGGTGCTGTCTTGGGCCGAATGCCCAATGTTGACAAAGCCTGGTATCGCCTGCTGTCAGGCCATTATGTGTGCACCATGCGGAAGGAATCAATTAGCCCAAGCTCACAACACAGCACTTTAATATTTGACTTCTAATCAGTGGAGCATGGAAGCAAGCTGGCACTTCCAGCCTTGCTGATGTAGAAAATGAGGGTCAGCGAAGGATCGTACGGTGCCCAAAGACGTGTGTCGCATTCAAGAGCCCCGAAAAACGAGCTGAGAGAGATCCTTTTGTCCACAACAGATGTGAAAGCTCGTCAGATCACACTGTCGTGAACAAGCTGAGGGGAATGGTGCAAAAATATAACGGCAGGGGAAAAGTTGATGTTGTGTTATGTCATGTCTACATATGCCAGATAAACTGCACCACTCGAACATTTCATAGATTGGATTTTTTTTTGTCTGCAAGAGACTGAAGGAGAACCAGAAAGAAAGAGAAAAGAGGGATTGTGTCCTCATACTGGGGTATTCAAGACCTCAAACAGAATAGCTTACTAAAGGCATATCATTCACCTGTCGACTTTTAATAGTGGCAGTGAGACAAAGAGAAAAATGTAAATTCGTAGCCTACAAGGGATTAGTCAGATGTCTTATTTTAATTTCCAAATAACACAGAAAAAAGAGCAGCTTTCAACTGTAATTGTTCCTATTACTTTCTGCATGGACATCTGATCATAACAGTGAAGGAAATGACTATTATTCAGTGAATTTTCTTGGATATCGGGGCATTGGTTCTTTTCCTGTTGATTTTGAGTCACTTCTTTCAGATTATGGGGCAGTTTGAGAATGTTTTTTTCCAATATAACTGCCAATGACTGCCAGAGGGTTTAGTGTGGATCGCATTCGAAATTTAAATGTTTTTGCAAAAGCAAGTGGATCAGGCTTCTAGTTGCAACATTAATTTCCAGAGTTAAACATTCCCTACAGTCTCGCTTGTTTAGAGATGAAAGTACGTTTACAGCTTCAAACTGTGAAGGGTGAAGTCTATTTTTCCAGCTATCGGTTTAATAATCCTGACCCTTCTTGGCTTGCTCAATAATGTGCAACCTTTTTTCCCTCTCTGCCTATCTCTTTCTTCTAGACACTTCATTTCACTCTGTCTTCATCTCTTTCTAATTACCATACAGCCTTGACAACCAAAGATGGGAGAAACGTGCGACCACTTCAGGACTACACCATCCAGAATCATACAAAAGAGTCGGCAATAAGCACGCTCTCTTCTTTGTGCTAAATTACCGTCAGACAGCTAAATTATGGCGAGTAATCAAAAGGCACAAAGATGCCAAGATTCTTTCTGGATGTGACAAATTCACAGAAAAAAAACTGGGTTTACAAAAGTTGGCTGTCTTATTTTTTCTTTTCCGACGTGCGACAAATCAACCAAAGCAAGAACAATAATCGGAGTTTTTCAGTATTCCAACCAAATATTAACATAAACAAAAAAGAGAAGATATAATACAACTATGACAATATCCAATACAAGTAAACTGAGCATCACCAAACATTACCTGACATTTTTCCGGATAAGAACACGTGGAGAGATTTCTTGAGGCTAATCAATAATAAACCAGTGACAGATTGCACTTCCTACAGATCCGGTTACCGCAATTACACTTCAGTGATGCACATGATGGTATGCACTAACAAACGTCATACAAAATAAACACGAGTGGATTAAAAGATGAAAATCAGTTGATGTAACAACCAAACAAATATTAAAACAGAGCTGCAGCTCCACCAAATGCAACCAGAATGATCTTATGCCTCAGCCTATTAAATGTTTGCTACTTGAATTGAAGACGGGTAATATAGCGGTTTAGTGGCTTGTTCAATTGTTTTGCACCATCATAATTATAATTGTATGCGCAGACCCATTTTCATTCCATTGACCGAATTAGAAGTGAAAAGGGTTTTGTATAAGAGTGTTTTAAACAGCCAAAGATCCTTACTATACAACTATTGTTACTGCAATCCGAAAATTGTTGTTGGAAGATAAACCCATAGAAATGCTGATTCTACTTAGTTGTATTATAGATAGAATTATTCTTACCTGTCTTTAAAACAAATGAAGCCCAATGTTGTCGTTCTCTGCTTTTGAAGGCACTCTCTGTGAAGCAAACACACAAGTACAGAGAAGTTGAGTAGTTGCCACATAAAATGTGTATTCATGGCTTAATGTTTCTGTTTGATATGTATTTTAAGTATGCCAATATGTGTACATTTAGTTTTATATTTCATCCACAAAACCATTCTGGTTTCTTTTTGTTCATTTTTCTATAAACACAGCAAAAGGGGGAAAAAATTGAATTTGCGATTTCATGATTAGGTTTTTAATATACAATTTATTATGAAGAAGAGCAAATCTATAAAACTTCATGTAATGATAGATTTGGATTGCCATATATCATATATATCATATTCTATTATACCATTATACCATATTCTTGTAAAAAAGAAAGAACAGTTCAAAAGAATAATATTTTTGACTATACTAGACTGATGAGAGTGGAGTTGAAATCTATGACATCATTGATATTTTTCATATGGCAGTAAGTCTGCAATAAGTTATTGAAGTGTAGTATTCATCAAAAAACCCCATCAAAGGCCATCAACATCAAATCCACTTTGATTTCATTCTCATTCTAAATGGATTTAACGTCTAACCCCATCAATGGTTATTTGCGCCGAAAGCCCCTCCGTGTCCTGGTATAAGGTTTTGAATAAGCTTGTGGGCACACAAATAATGTAGATTGCTGCCAAAGTAAATCTCTGTTCCCAGCTGCTCTTTTCCGGGAACTTCTGCCAAACCACTCATGGGCATCAAAGAGAGTTGACTGGACACCTGTGCCTGTCAATCTGTCTGTCTGTCCATGTGGTGGAGCCGTCCAATCCAAGAAGACCTTTTGTCAAGGCTTGCTTTGTTTGGGGGTCACATTTCTTGGGCAAGTTCACACAACCGTACCAAGAATCAGGATATAATTGGCCAGCACTGAAGACAACATTTACCATATTTTCTCACATATATGCCGCATTTGTTGCTGAAAAATGATGACTGAATCGAGTGTTCGGAATATATGTGCACAAATTAGATATGCACGAAACAGGAAGATGACAAAACCGAAATGCCATAACAAAAGACAATGCGGCCGATATGGTCATGGTTTTGACGTCTATGAATGAAATTACAGAAAAAAAAACATACCTTGCACAAAACATGAAAAAACAATGAGTGCGTGATATATTCCATATGAATAAGATGAAAGTGGGGATAGAAGTAAGGATTGGATGGAAACTGGGTGCGGCCAAGTCTATTGTGTGACAAGCATGACAACTGAGGAGGCAAAAAATGCAACACCAGGCCCTTGATCTGAATAAGAGCGTGATACATCACAAAGTCAAAAGGAAAGAGCGAGGGCTATTTCCCGGGAGAAGAAAATGAGGAGAAAGTGACTATTTTTAACAACTGTGGTGTAAAAATACACAAGGGGTTCATTTAATATTTCTCCTAATGTAAGGTACGATGTGATAATCAATCATGTTTTCTTTTCAGGAGCAACCATTTTTTTATCCTCAGTAAATAAATGAGGAATTGTAACTGCTTCCAGGTATAAGAAAGAGAGAAGAGATAGGGTTTGTGAAGCGGTATATATTTTTATATCATTCGCATTGTTTTTTTTCTGTATGGTCTGGTCATACTTAAAGTGCTTAACAACCAGGATGAATACTTAACATAATTTGAAATAAATAAATGATAGTGTTTGCTTTGGTGCTTTGATAAGGATGGTTCTTCAAATGAGATCAAATATATTCAATAAGAGAGAAAAGCTTCTCCCTTTTTCACCCTATCTGACAGGGATAGGCCAAAAAAGACCTCTCACATCTGTTTGGTGTTGACATGGATGAATTTTGGCTGAGAGGACAAAAGCAACGAAGCCTCGATGGTCTTCTATTTTGATTGCCTACCTTCTCCTCATCTGGTAGGAGGCTGATTGATTTCAGTGGGCTGGAACCCACCCCAAGACTGCCCCTATCGATCCCCCATCCCGAATGCGCTCTCTTTTCCAATTAAGAGTTCACTAAGCCGCCACTATAGAATACTCCTAATGAATTCCAAGTCCCTGCCAACACCCGAATGTTACTCTTGCTAGGCTGCCTGTCTTACCCCTTTTCCCAACTTCTGCTTACTACTCTATCTGCCGACTGAATGCTCAATACCCTTTGAACAATGCAGCTGCTATTTGTAAAAATGTACTGGGGATTGCAAAGCACACTCGAAGTGCATAAAAGACAAGAGGAACATTCCTATAGGAGGCATTGAATACGTCTCTTCACAGGCAAGCAGATTTAAAGGATTAAAGCAATTTGAACAGGTTAAAACTTGAGCGTCAACAAAACAGAATTTATCCACTTTCAGGTTGTTTTTTTGTGAAAAGGTGCACTCATTCCACTCTATAACTAAAAGAGGTATTCCACAAAAAAAACAGAGTTTAGAATGAAATATTGAAATCATTCAAAACATTTAAATACTGATATTTCACAACACCTACTGGTGGTAAGTTATAGCAAGCGTAACAACCAACCCGTGGGGCAACCAACCCTCTACTACCCCAATGGGACAAATGAACTATGGGAAAGGATTGTCCCAAATGTCAAGTCAAAATTGTCCAGGAAAGTAAGCAAAGTTTTTGTTTGTATCTGTGGAGGCTTCCTACAAATACATGTTCTGACCCAAATTTGATTTAGTAATTGACATGAAGTCTTTCAACACGTATACACTCCTACGCTCACCTTGATGATTCAGTCACAGAGAACAGCAGTTCAGTTGCGGGTCACATGTACCCCCGATGCACACAGTTTTAAACTTATAGTCATACTGCCTTGGTGGAGTGAGAAAATCCAATTTCAGAGATCTGTAATTCCATAAACCTTATTACAGCAACACAATGGCTGCTGCACCCTGAGGCATGAAGGTGGGGTGCGGTTGGTGGGAGATCGTGCCTGCTGGAGTTGTGACCAGGATCAAGACGGGGCGCGGCCAGGGTGACCGATCTAGAAATGCAACTCTAGGCAGCTGGAGTGTAGAAAGTAAGAGAAGACTAAAATAAAGAGATCGGAATCTGATTTATTTATTTTGTGGTATGAAATTATCTATTGCGTTTATCTATATGGGTATTATCATTGAAATCCAATGCCAATTCAATTGCAATTTTTTTTACTGGTCATTATGGGGAAAGTATTCTGCTTGCATGGCCAAGTCTGTCTGCCAGGATTGCTTTAAAGCTACTTGTAACTATCTTAGGACTTCACAGACCAGCATGAAGAATCTATAGCACAGAGCTATGCTTTTCAGCCGCAAATGTGTATGAATTAGGTTACGATATGCAATCATGTTCCAGACAGGTTGTACTAACAAGGCACAATTTGTAGTACATCACAGCCCCAGGGTACAGGGTTACATTTCATCTGTCGCAATTAAATGAAGAAATTTACATAAAAGTACTGTTGTAAATATATGTAAATGTATGTTTGTAATGTGAGTCAAAAATAGCAACGCTATATACTGTGTGGTATCTTTTACAAAATCTATATGTTAACTCATCAATAATGGCTCCCATTCACTAAGTTTAAAAACATAAATAACATGACAAGAATAATGGGATCACAAATAAATTAAAAAAAATGAAAAGGATGCCAATAAATCTTAGAAATAGCATTTCTGGACAAGGAAATTAATTAAATTCATTAACTTTTTTGGTTGGTATACAATACATAGTATTAAGGTGTTTTAACTAATATCCTTGGCATTTTTGATTATTTAAAAATAAGGGTTTTGTCAGCCTTCATTCCACATTTTGAATTTATTTTTTACTTATAGTCAATGGTATTGTTTCATTATTAGTATGGACTTTCATACCTTTCTACAGGCATACTATCACAGCTAAAAATATGGTATGGTAAAAACACTCAAATGTACACAGAGGAATTTGATGTTCTCTATAGGAGTCAGCTTGGGCAACCTTTGAAAGCACATATAACCCCCACACACCCCAAGACAGTTGACATTAGCTCAAAAAAAGAGTCAAAAGGAGAGACTGCGGGGAACGAGTGGCAATTTTGAATTCCCTCAATGCGAGACATAGTAGGATTATTGTTAAACCAACCAACAACAAAATGAAGCAAACTCCTCACACAAAATGTTAGCTACTTATAGAACTGACTGTAATGTTTCCAACCACTCAAAATTGAGAGCATCGCAATTTTGTAAAATCCCCCCACATCCTCACTCAATACTTTGCACATGACATGAACACGCACCTGGGGAGCCAGTTGCAAACACTGGAGGACACACACTCGTTATATGAGAGAAGATTAAAAAAAAACATAAAAGACTTCGACTCAACCGTCACTCTATGGCTGTAGCAGATAAAAAATAATTATGGCCGTAATTACGATTATGGAAATGAGATTTGCCTTATCCGACAGGATCACTCCATGAGGGGGGCTCCAATCTCCCACTCACTGCCCTCAGCAAGTTAAAACCATCATAAGTTATTCACAACGGTGACAAAACTGCAGATAAAGGTCACAGATGACCCAGGGAACTAAAATTTGATGGGAACAGGCCCCAATATAAAATGTGATAATACAAGGTTTTAGTATCATCTTTGCTATTTAATGATGGTGAGTCTCACGAGGCTGGAAGGGCAGAGAAGCTCTTTTCTATGGCTGTCAGGGGTCTCACTGCAGTAGCCAGTATAGCAACTGCACCACTGCACCTTAGCCACATATAAATTTATATATATATACGTACATATATTTAGGGAACTAACTGGAATTTCATTATTCTAACAAATGGCCCACCCACACTGCAATAATAATCTATGCACACATACAAAGAGTTTAGAATTTCCTTGGTAGAAATGAGTGTCATCAAAAGAACCCCTTTGCCAGACTATCATTAGAGCCATGGCGGTGAGATTTACGCACTGATGCCACTTCAGCGCATGGCCAGTTAACCATAGATCACACTGGAACACTTCCTACACTTTAAATGTTTCCCCAAATATATGACTGGCACTCAAGCTATCATGGTTTGAGAGAAACAAATAGCCTTTCTTGGTGATTTTTTTCCGTGAGTGTATATTGTGACCAAACATCAGACAGAATGAACCTTTTATGGAAAACAAAAAAAAAATGAGCTTTAAGCAATCATCATTGTTTTGTAGTCTGAGACTGACATGTTATATGAAAGTTAATGCTTGAGTTACGCTCGCATTTATGATGAATTCTTCACTTGAGGGCCAATACTAAAGAGGAATGAGAACCTAACCGACATCAAAATAGGTGTTATTTCAAAAGAATGTACTATTTTGAGAGAGTCAGTGTCGTTGCACTTTTACTATTATAATGGCTGTAGAAATACAAGTCTATAAAGGGTTTATAGTAAATTTAGAATTATTTATTGAAATGAATTTGCGAAATATGAAGATTGAAAGGATAAGCGGCTCAGAAAATGAATGAATTCAAGCCTTTTACCAGGAAAATGGTTCATACCTGTTGTGCAGGAAATTTTATCACCATGAACACTGTGAATAAAACGTCTATTTTTTTCCGTCCGACCAGGAGGCGAACTTAGTCAATTGCCTTTAAGTAGTCTGTCTGTTGCCTGAATTCAAATAGTTTCCTCAAGACAGCTTTGACCAAGTAACAAATTCTAAATCGCCAAGATTGCTTGTAGAGTCAATGGTCGTAAATGTAAGAGATTTAGCCTTCAGTAGATCCTATATGAAATGAGCCCAAAATGGGCAAGATGTCGCTACTTTTCTGAGCCACAAAGGGCTCGTGATGGTGCTTCAGCCTTTGGTTTGCACTTATACGGTACAATCTCATGGTCTCCGAGGCCCACTTTTCTACTTTAACTTTCGTATTTCATAATAAAACCAATAAGAACTTGTCTACATACTATGTTTCTATTAAAATCCTCTGCTGGCCTCTGTACTCTTGTGAATTGATTTTTTTTTTCAAAGAAAGCTGATGGCAACCTTGCAAAAATCCAATTTCAAAAGTCATGGACTTGTGTGTTTAATCCTTTATTTTTCTGAATCTCTTTGACAGGATTCTATCATTTATTTGGTGTGTAAAAATCTGTCAAGGTGGGCCTTGAAGAGTTGTTTTCATAGTATTTAATGAGTGAGTTCTCTATAAAAGCTTAAACCCGCTGCTCATGTAGGAAGTTATTAACAAAAGAGGAAAGCAGAATATGCCAAGCATTCCCTTTAGGTTTTGGCAACAGTAAAATGGGCAAAGTTCAGTCTCTCTAGTCACAAGTGATGGCCGCAGAGGCAATTCCGTGGTGTCACCTTGACGGCGTCTGTCACTGATATCCGCCACCTGTCTGTCACCCCGTGGCAAGAGATGCGAACACGAGCCTCCTTAAAGCGTTTATCAATGGCATGGCATGAGGACCGTGTCCTCTCCCTCATCAACAGCTTGCGTCGACAGCCGCCGCATTAGCATGCAATACATATTCATGTGTGTGTGTGTATGTGTGTGTGTGTGGCTTGGCTGCATCGCCATCTCTTCTGCACATTTTCCAGCCACTTTACAAAACAGCACGTCAAGAGACTTACAAAATCCCACATGGTCACTTAGGCATTCAAGGCACGGTAGCCGACGACGACATCAACAGGTCTCAAGGTCGCTGCTCTGAGATTGTGAAGGGTTTTAATTTGTCTTTGACAAATACAAATACTTAAGCACACAACTGACTGTGATTTTGTCCTTGTTTCATGTTAATGTAGTGAGAATGTAGAAATGACTTGCACATCTGTGTGTGTGTGTGTGTTGCCTTGGGGACCTGTAGACAGGTAGACTTCGTTCTGAAGCATCCTACTACTTGAGTCCACGGGCATCTCAGTGAGAAAAGAGGCCAGTTGATGTGGGGGTTAGCGATTCCATGGCAGAGTGCGTTGTGATAAATAATGAATGCTTTAAGAACATGTATCTCCCAGAGCTTCCTGATTTCATTCCATCCCTCCTTTCCTCCATCCTCGCATTTGTTCATCCATCCACCCATATCGCCGCTAACAGCATGGACCATTGAGCCAGCTCCGACATGAATATTTCAACCCGGAGGTCGCTTCTCGCAGCCTGCTCTACAATCGTAACCACCACGGTTTAGCGGTAAGTGTTGACACGAGCGATTGACTCATAAAAAAACGGACAAAATATTGATAGCGAGAACATTGGCTCGCTGCGAACAGCAGCGTGGTTCGATGGGAGAGGTGACGGATGCTGTCGTGTTGCTTCAACAGACGATGGAAAAGAAGTTTTTGTCCCCAAAGTGAGAGAAATCCATATTTTTTTCAGGTTTCAAGTTGTCTCTCTAAACATAGACTGTATATTCAGATGACTAAAGTGAGGTTGACACAATGAATGCACCTTATTTTAAAACAGCACGCCCCTGACTCATTAACACCAAAGCACCGAAACAGATGAACTGACTTTTTACTCCAACGGATACGTAGCACAACTGATGGATTCAGCATGCGAATGCAGCAAACCCTAGTTGGTTTCTCCATTTTCTAAAAGCACAAACAGTGTTCAAATGATCAACTTTTCAATTCCATTCCACCAAAAAAAAACCTTTCATCATCTCAAAAGCATAACAAACGGAGTCCGGTCTTGCAACATGTACAAATCTCAGAGCCTTAGAGAACAGATGAGAGTATTCAAGTGTAAACTAGGGCAAAAAGCTCCGGCACTGTTCCATCTACAGACCAGACAAGTCCCGCAGAGGATCAAGCGACCACCTAAATCTCTCTTACCCACATTCCTCTTTGTACTGCATCGCACATGCACACAAAACAACATAACACACCTGCTCCGGCGAGTCCTTAGCATCTAGTCCTTTCCGGTGTGTCCGGATCCAGTCGCCCGCTCTGGCAGAGTGAGGATCTGGTCGCACCCCCCTCCAGCCCCGGTGCGGATAGCTCACAGTTATAGACGCACTGACAAGTGAAAAGAGAGAGGCGTGGTCTCATACGGGATAAATACAAGAGGGAGGGAAAGAAGGAGGAGTGAGCTTCCCTCAATTTACAATTCAATTTCGCCAGATTTTTTTTCTTCTTCCGGCGTCCCTCGTGGCTTTTTTTTTTTGTTGCTCCTGGCTTTTTTTATTCTTCACCCTAACTGCTCTAAAATGTTGCCAAAGGGTTTTTTTTCTTTGGGGAAGGGCTTTTTTTTTTAATCTTTTGCAGAGCAACTTTGGTCACAGTTTCTCATCTGACGACCAAGCCATCTGTGGGAGCCAGAGACTTTCACCTATTCACACTCTGATAAAGGCAGAGGCACATAGGGCTTTGGAGAGAAAGAAATGGGAGGGGATGAGGGATCAATCTTAGAGGGGGGCAAGGGGTTGGGGAGAAAACTCTCGCGCTGCCTGGCACTCACAAAATATTCATCAGGCTGGCACCTCTGAGACCGGCGGCGACTCCAGGCAACGTAGGAGATGGGACTCACCGACCGGCACAAAAATAGAAGAGGAACACATCGACTTATCCACAAGCATGCAAACTGCTTCTACGGGTGAGCTCACAAACCAAATCCCAAAAAAACAATTTCCTTCTTACAAAACAAACAGGATCAATTGAGACGGGTAATCCGATGAAGTGAAAGAAAGCGTGTGTCCCAAATCCCTTCTTCGCAATGAGGTTTTCCCTTTGGTTTTACGTCAGGCATTTCTACCCGAGAGCACGAATAACCTTCTAACCCTGACCGTGGAGGGAGAGGCAAAATGGAGAGCAGAAACATCCATCATGGTCCTGCACAGCCATTCCATGATGGATGCAACTGTTTATCCCTTTCTGCAGGTTATTTAGATGCAGTCAACGCCAGAGAGATTGGTGATGGCGAACTCCCCGCCTTTCCAACCAACCACATCCTTCCAATCTATTATCGGAATTCTGAGTTATTTTTTAATGGAAATTTGAAGGGGAGAAAGAAAAAGATGAATTGCTCATTCACTGTTTTTAATTTCAAGGCCTAATATTAATCATTCCTACTTTTTTTCAGCTAAGCCTAACTGATTTTTAATCTGGCTTTACGTTTAAAAAAATATCAAGGTACATTTTATATAGGTAAATTAAATCATTTGAATGTCATCAGAAAACATGAAGTTGACACAATTTATTTTGGCGAGTCGCACGAATTGAGAGGTTGCCAGTTTGATACCTATGTAATAGAGCCTTGGAAATGTTATAACCCATCATTAATGAATACATAGCAGAGAACTAGCACATTTCCCTGCAACATGAACATAAATGTGTTTAATACATATCCGTTGATGTTTAAGTCTGCGAAAAAAAGCGCTGGGATAAAAGACTCATGTACTAAATTTCCCCAAAATGCTGTTTTCCACACTATGCCCTAGAGACAGCCATGTTTTCCTGAGCGGTGCCGACATGCCAACACAGCAGCCCATTGACAATACTTAGGCCCATGGATTATTCATGCTCCAACTCTCTTGTTCACTCGTGCATGCTCTTCAGCTGACTTCTAATTGGGTTTAGCATAGATCAACAGTTGTATCTCAAATCTAACAAGACATGAACAAAAAAAACTCAAATGCAATGCGGGAGAATAATAAAGAAAAAAAATATTTTTTTAAAAAGAGTAGCAACCAAAAATGAGGGGGTTTGGCCTTTTCATCTTTTTTAGCAGAAACAATAAAAGCCCATGGGAGTGTGTTTCTTTCCTGGAAACAAGTACTGAGTGAGACCTTACACAAAACCATTCGATAATAAGACCGTGGCAGGTGAATACATAATCATAAAGGATAGTGCAATGTTCCATCCTGCTGTGATTGTGTCCTTGCCTGGGAGTGTGTGGTTACAAATGAATTTGTTCCTTGTTCCTGTGCCAGGATGATAAAATATTCCCTTGTCAGCCACTGCAAGAGGAGGGGTGCGGATGAGGCAGACCCCTCGTTCTACTGTATTGGACTCATCACACTCTTTCCTACTGCTCCAATGAATCGTGATTCCTTCCACTGTGACACAGATGCACTACTCCTTGTGTACATATTTATGTGGGACATGGTCATAATAGTGATTATTACAGAAGGGGAATTTGGGAGCTATCTTGCATTGTTTGGACAATGAGTATAGCGTATAGATGTGATGATTAAATTAATATAAATTGTAGGTCATTTAAAGTAGGGCATTCGTTTGACTCTAGAAATCAAGAGAGTAATGAGAAGGATCCAGTTTAGTAATCAGTTTGTATTTCAGGAATCCTTTCCATTGTTTTACTCATTCTGCATCTAGCAATGTTCCATTTTCTCATCCAGCATCTCCTTTAAAAATGATGTTAATTATCTCTGATATTGGGTAGAAGGTACTTTCCCGCAGTAGAATATTTGCTCATTAAAAGGCGTAGTCATCCCAGTCTAACCTCTTTTCTGGCAGTGGCACACCACATACGCTTTTTTTAAGGAGAGCGTAATACCATTTCTCATTAATATGCATCAAAACATCTTTAATATACACCAGATACTCCTTCAAGATTAAACTAGCAGCTTTATTATTTGTCATATCCCCAGTGTAACATCAAAGTGTCACACTCATGAGGCGGCAAAGTCTATGATATTGCATCCGCGACAATATTTTCAAAATAAAATGACGGATAAGGAAATGCATTTAGTTTTCAGGGGGGATTTCGTAATTAGGATCTTTTTTTCCCATATCTCGGGCAGTCATTTACATATAAAAAGCTTTCGTAACCTCAAACTTTCGTAGAGGAATTCGTAAGTAGAGGTATGACTGCATTTTAATGACTTTGTGCTTCCCAAAGCTTAACTGTTTGTTCAGCAAATTTTGGAACAAATAGACTACGCATTAGATGCATAATAAACAAGCCGCCTTCAATAATGGTGTATATTAGCCCACACGAGGTGTGTACTTTTACACACTCTCCTCTTTAATTCACTTAGCAAAATCCTCTGTATTCCTTCCAATGTAAAGGCAAACATTGTGAGGAGGTGTTTGCCTTTGTAAAAGCAGAATTCTATCACAGTGTCCATTCGCTTCCACTACAGTATGCACACACACATTCACCTTCCCAGCTACATTATTCAAGCCCACTGCAGGCTGACAGATTGAAGAACCATGAGCAGACCGTGGGATCCACAGATCAAAGAGCTCTCCCCCCGAAATACGCCTCCCCCTTTCCCAATCCAACAGGCTTTTTACCCCCAAGAGATCCGCAATCTCAAGGCACGCAAGGTACTATGGGCCAAAAGCCAGCGTATCACACTAGTACAATTAGCCGAATCCGCTTTGACGCCGTGTTATTTGCATTCGTAACGTAACGCACTAAGTGTAATGTCTGCCAAACATATTAATAAGAAGCGCTCGTGGGCTTGTCTAACAAGGCACCCCGGTGTTTTCAGCATAAATACATTTGTAATCTGTTTAAAGCATCGAGATGGCGGCAATAGAAGGAAAACTAGAGGGACGACCAATTTCACACTGCGACTACAAGAATGTCAGAATTTGTTCGGGTTGTGCATCCAAGTGCCATATTGGGCAAAATGCGCAGGCTAAAATATTCACTACATGCACGCACAGCCATATAGCGGTATTCAAGTGCACTTGAAGGCAACGTTGTAATCTTTTTAAGTCAACTGCGAGACTGAAGGGCCTGAAGTGTAAATGAACAAACTTTAAACAAATATGTAAATGAGCAAGCAGCCGAGTTTGCTGTTCTCAATAATTAATTGCTTGTTTGTACCAAAATGGACCTTTCTTCTTTTGAGTGTCGCCAGCCAACACTTTGTGGCGTGCAATGAGGAGTTGACAGGATTTGATGTCAAACATAGTTCCTGCATGTGTTTACGGTTCTACTCCTGAATGCCATTGCAAGTCATTGAAGTATTGGAGGACATTTTGGCTTGAGTTTGGTATACTGCCATTTTGGTTGTTTATATTGTTTTTTGGGTTGTTTTTAACCCGGAGAAAGCAGTGGAATAGAAAAGGGTTCCGTGGGGGACAGAGAGAACAAAAGAACGGAGCGAACCCCAATAATATGTCATTAAGCATTATTTTCTCTTAATCTGCATTTGGTCTCTGACAGGTACGTTTTCTCCGACACTGCATGTTTTAGGCTTCCGTGCTTGGGTTAATGCAACTACTGAAGGTAAAAATGTCCCAGAGTTCTTGAATGACGCACAAACAAAACATGAAAATGTTTCACAAGGCACAGAGGACACACGGCAGGCATATGCGGGCATTTTAACAGCCTCAGCAGAGCGACGCTTAGTGCCCACTAAAACCATAGCAGCTTTTATAAAGTGCTTCTCCTTATTTCTACCCACTGGCCATGTCTGAATAGCTACCCTGAAGCAGCCCTGTGAGCAGACTAACGACAAGTAGGAGGATGAAATAACTCCTTCCCCCGAGAGGGAGCAAGATGATGAATTGTGTAAAATCGCAGTTGGCGATGCATTTTAAGGACGTCAACGCGCAGAAAGAAAAAAAAGCTGACGCTGACAGAGCGCGGGACGGCTTATTAAAGTCTGGCTTTCTGTCCAGCCATGTGACAAGTGGCCCCTTAATGAGCTGTCTGAAGTCAAACAAGAGAAATACCAACACAATAAATTACCAGGCTCATCGCTTCCTGTTTGCCTGCGCTCAGATACGGCTGGGTAATCGCTCGATCTGCTCTGGCACCATTCAGAATGAGATTGTGTCAAATGACAACCTACAATCCTCGCCTTCATTTGCATGACTGCACTCAATGTCTCCAGTCAGACTGCTGGCGTGTTTTTTTCTGCAGTTAATTAGAATCTGGAATTAGTTTTCCCAAAAGAAAGAAAAATACAAGATGGTGGCGCGCTCATTTGGAAGTGACAAGATAACATTTTCTACCAGGGTAATTGCTGAGTAGAGTTGGAATTAGAACCGAAGTGAAAGAAGGTAGTAATTCGTGTAGTGTAGACGCGAATACTGTGGTCCAATCTCTGCCTATTTAGCATGCAGTCGCGGAACTGTTCCCTCCGACACGGCAAACCTCATTATGATAGAGCAAACGTATTCACTGGAGAATGAAAGCTAATTCTCCTTAACCCCCACCTGCTCCTACCAAAGATATAGAGACAATTCTAAATTGGGTCTTCTGGGACAAGCGCTCATGAAGGTAAGAACTTTTCTCCCTCAACTCTTATCATAGCACTTTTAGTGTGTAGCTACTGAAGGGCATAACCTTAAACCCCTTTTGAAATGGTGGAGTCGGGTTCAGCACCGCCTACCCGCACCGGACAAACTGTCAAAGGGATGGACTTCAAAAGGAGACCACTTGCCCGTCTACTCTTGCTGATACCTCGCCCAGATAGTATACAGCAGTGCAATAGTACTGCGAATAACCTTTGGATGACGACGGCGAAGGGAGACAAAAAGGGAGTGTGCAGTAGGCATACGTCCGTCCGTGAATTGACTCCGCAGCATGGGACGTGACATTTAGCAAGAACAGCCAAATGTCATGTCAATTAATCAGGAAGCCCAACAATCCCCAATGATCAATACTCTGCGGCCTCACAGCACGCTCGCACACCTCATCCGTGTCTGCAAAAGAGAGCTATCGAGGTGGAGTGCTTTAAATTGTATCTAGCCTTCATAATATTTCAGCTTCTGCAGCTCGGACCCACGCGGAGAAATGGTAAGGATCCATCACGAAAGCAATCAATGAAGATGCCATACATTTTCCACTGTGGGGTGTTGCAAATTGCATTTGAATAACCCGCAGTCTAATTGACGGGAAAAGAATGTCCTGACGTGAACTGGTGTCAACACATTTTTCACATTGAATGTGCTCTGAGCCATTATTGGTTGTGGTTTTATTCTGCTTCAATCTCTCCCTGGCGCGGAGAGTACGTATTTAAAGCTTTCTGATAGCTACCCAGCGTTCCCTAAGGGGACTGAAACACTGGAACAATTGGCTCATTAGAAGTAATAACACATCAAAACACAATGCGGATAAAAGCCCTTCACAGAAATGACAATGTCAGGGAGAGAAGAACACAGATGGATGGATATGAGACACTGGAGAGTAATAGGCGTGGGTAGCTTACACGAGTAGAAGAGAGGTAACCTAAGGTGCAAAATAAGTATCGAACTTTACTTTTCAACAAGAACAAGCTATAGATTTATGTATATTTCAAATCCAATCCAAATAATACACGAGCCGGGCCTTTTCCTCTATTTTTGCTGTAGAGTGACAATCGGTTTGTGCATTCCAGATTTTACCTGTGTTATCAGGGTTGTCCAGGGTTACACAAAATGAAAAAAAAACATTTGGTGTTCATCAAATCATAAGAGACAAAAGACCCTATGAGCAAAAAACTACTTGGAAGGTAGTGTAACATATGCTGTTTGCAGAAGACTTTAAAACACAGTATACAGAGAATACACTGGGAGATACAACCCACTATTTATATATTATAAAAAAGAATGTCATCTTAAAACTTGCCCCACAAAATATATAAATGTATGCATGTGTATATGTGTATATATTTTATCTGCATACGTGTATATATATATATATATATATATATACATACACGTGTACACGTGTATACGTGTACACGTGTATCCAAAAAAAAATGATTTACTGCCAGCTAAAGTTTACAATCTATTTTCAAAAAGAGTAAAGTACAAAAAGGAAGTTTAAATAATGAAAGCGTAAAGAAGAGATACCTGAAGAGGATGTTTTTGCACTCTGTGACCACAATTGACAGGCTGTGCTAATGCATTGTCATTCCATTCCACAGTCAAAACAGCACTTCTGAGGAACAGAAAAGTCAATCAATTAGTCCCTTGATAATCATACTAACCACATTTGAATTCCCATTATTTCAAGTGCTTAATTAATTAACATCAAACAACAGCTTGCATTCTGTTTCCCTGGAAAGCAATTAAGTCGAAAAAATAATTTAAGCCACGGGTGTCAAAATCATTCATATTGTCATCTTTGTTGTGTAATTGAACAATACTTGAACAAACTATT